>NC_067282.1:4137489-4450823 GCF_020740795.1 Apus apus | reverse complement strand
GGAGGTGGGACTAGATGGTCTCCAAAGGTTCCCTCCAACCTAAATTGCTCTCTGATGCTCAGAACTTCCCCTTCCTCTCAGCAGATATCTATGTGCATATACATATAATAAGAACCATGGCATTTTCAAGGTTAACCTGTTGCCATGGTTCAACCCTGGTAGGCAATTAACCCTCTAATTACAGTCGCTCACTCCTCCCAGGTGGGAGGGAGGAGACAACTGGACAGGTAAAATTACAAAAGCTCAGGGGTTTTGTTAAAGACATTTTAACAAGCAAAGCAAAAGCTGTATGGAAAGCAAAGCTCCATCACGCATAAGTTACTTGGGAAGACAAGTGTAGCCCCATACCAGCTACTGTGGAGAGATTTAATTAAACCAGTACACCCATCACTGGCTAGTTTTATTTTTTGTGAGCTATACTTGGCTTCATGGGGCATGTCCTAGAATCTGAAACATCTATCCTCATCCATAACTGGTTAGCCAACCTGAGAGTGCTTTACATATAGACGTTTGGTGATCATCTCAGTCCATCCCAATATCTCAACATGTCTGACTGCAGCCATTATTAAAAGGAACCTGTGCTGGGACTGCTGAAGAAAGTTACTGCCCATGTAACTGAAGAACCAGATGTGGGAATGAAAGATTTTTTTAGGTAGGTCAGATTATTGCATAAGTATAGAAAATAATAATAATAATAAATTCAAGTGTTAGCCTCAGTACTTTCATTCCATTAAAGATTCCTGGAAATGTTTATAACCAAACCAAGTTTGGTTTGATGCCTCATTTGAAATTCTTCCAAACTCCACTACACCCTTATAGTCTTTCCAAATTCAGAAAAAATATCTGTCCAGGACTTGCTTTTCCTCTCTAAACTGACATTATCATCCTGTATGGATCAGCTGTGTGTTGTGTACTGCAGGGTTCACCTGTGCTCACAGCCCTTCCATAACTGCTTGAGGATTTAATATTTCCTAAGGAGCCTGAAGCACCCAAAACAATTAGTAAACCAAATGCATTGTGCTTCCCTGGAGGAAAGCAAATAGAAATACATCTATTTTACAGATAAGAAAATGAGGTCATTTTTCCAGCTGATATCTGAAGTTAAGTACCTATCTCACAGCTTTCAACTGTAAAATGATCTAACCACTGGTGGCCCCACAGTGCTGGCTCTTTACCTTCACTTTTGATACTCCAACGTTCGGCTCCTGCCGTCCCTCCCTCAGTCCCCAGTGGCAGCTGTGACAATATTTCAGGCTTAATTGTCAGGAGACCAGAGGCCCCTGGTAATCATCAAAACACGGTGGATGTGCAGCACCTTCTGAGTCCATTTAGTGCCTGGCTTTGCACATAAGCTGAAGGTGACTTTTCTCAGGTTTGTCACCCAAATGTGCTACAGACAAATGAGCTCCAGCCAGAAAAATAAGAACTGCAGAGGGACCTGGAAGCAATTGCTTGCTTGGTCTCTAAAAGACCTTGCAAACTGTTTTGCTGATAATGTGAACAAATTGGTATTTAGGACGTGGACTCTAAATCAAAGAAAACACATGGAAAAGCACCTAATAAGTAGCACTCATTATCAGATTATCACTGGCTCCAGAGCCTGCTGGGCAGGATCATATTCTGTTTCCTTTATCAGTTCCCCCAATACCTGGAGCCAACACTGACATGTGGAATCATCCCATGGGATTAGTTGCCACCTCCTTATGGCTGATCATTAAAAATAAAACTAAAACTCCCTGACCATGTATTTCCATAGAAAAATCAAGCAATATACTTTGGACTCTGGTTTCTATACCAGCCTGCGCTGAATTCAGCCCACAGACACTGCCCATGGGTGGAGTAATGAATTTTTAATTAACAACTGGGGGTATTTCTCCTGGTGCTGTAAAGACCTGTGTGTGTCTCATCACATCAGCACAGCCATCCTGCCCTCCATGTGCCTGACCCCACTTTCCCTTGCTTGAGGGTCGGCTCCCAGCAGCCATGCTGGCACCAGAGATTAGAAACTCAGCTGCACAATAGCAGGTGGAGGGCTTTATTCTTGACTGATGTTGAAAAAAAATTAAATAAAAGCAAAGACATTTCCTTTCTGAGCATTGCTCCCTTCATGGTCAGCAGTTGTCAGGGGGGAAAAGTGGAAGTGATAAGGGATTGTCATCCCTTGCATGGAGGGGTGTCTTCTTTCTCAGAGCAGCTGTGTAGCCCTTGGGACCTGAGCAAGAGGAATGGGATGTATGTTGGAGTAGGGATGTAACTGACAGAAGAGCAATATCAGAGCAGTGCATTCCAACAAAACTGTTCCCTGATTCTTCTTTTAATATAATTTTATAACAATTTTTAATAGGATTTTAATAACCCTTTTCTGATTAGAAGAAACAATGAATTTCTGTTTTCACAGTTTTCACAATACAGTAAGACAATGAATAGAAGAGTTACAGCCTGGAATCACCCCACTTCATCCTATTTGAGACAGTATTCATATCACCTAAAAAAACCCTAAATGTCTCATAAAAACTTCAAAAAGAAAATTGCATTTTAAATGGCCAGTTGTTTTCACTTTTGGTAAACACATAACACAAAGCTGCTAAATTGAGCACAAAAGTGTAACTTTCTGTCTATTTTCTATGCACAAGGGGATTCTAGAAAACTAGCCAGGGGCAGCTGTCTCATGAGATGAATCCCATTTCCTACGTCCCTTAGGCTTCCTCCAGATATAGACACCTCCAGAGGAGATTCATGAGTCTTAATGAAGAAACCACCCCGAGGAGCTTCCATTCTGTCCGCATCAATTAGTGGAGGAAAATCCAGGCTAAGTTGTTCTCTACCTAGATGCAACAGTCAAGCTGGGGGAGATGAAGCTGAACCCTACGTTGCCCAAAGGTGATGCAGGTGTGAACACCACCTTGTCATCTTCATAAAATCATTTAAGTCAGAAAAGACCCTTAAGATCATTGAGTTCAACCATTCTTTGCCTTCCCCAAGACAAAGTCCACCACCTTACACTGTGCAGCCACACAGCCAGCACTGCAGGAGAACCTTTGCTTGGTTGCTGTATGGAAAAACCATTTAAAATTAACCTCAAGGCTTCTTGATGAATGTTGTATGTTGATTGATTGAAAAAAAATTTAAGTAAGCGATGGCTAATGGCTGTATTAATCATAGCAGGACACACAACTTGAGAACATTAAGATAAAAGCCCTATTTCAAACACAGAGAAGGTGAGTTCAAAGCTGATTTGCTGTCCTTTCATGCCTGATGGCTTTAAGGGGATGTCATCCAAACAGTGGAGAATTTGTGCCAGTCAGCATAGGTTATATTAAAAAGGAGACTAAAAGCAAACAAAAAGCAATAAAAATACCAGAAAGTGATGTTATGAAAACCTGAACTTTTCTTAGTGTGCTCTTTAAAAACATGGAGGAATTAAACTTGGTTTTGTAGTCTGGCATTTCATACATTTGTATGTTTGTCCCAGGGAAACACATGATCTGGAGGTGTTAAATGGAATGTGGTTTTTTTTCATTTTAATTTAATAACAAGTTATTGGCACACTGATCTTTCCAGGCTTTTAATAACTCCCCTGGGCAAGTTGAAAGCTTGCAAGACCCATCAAAATTTTGGGACTGAAGGAAATTAGCAGATTTGAAAAAGCACTTAACGATTCATAGAGGTAGAATTTGCCTTACCTCATTTTTTTAGCTCTCTGTGGTGCAGATATCCACATTTTGGCTGGTCACCTTGGGCTTCATCTGCAGTCAGTGAAGGAAAAGAAACTTCTGCAGAGCTCTTTAGCTGACATGTTTTATATGTGTACATTAGGATAAGATTAATTGGACCAGTAAAACCCATGTAGATAGCTGTACTGCAGACATTTTAATGTGGGTGGAAAATTTGCACCCTTTTTATTATTTGAAGTGAGGTCTGATGTTATCATTGTGTCACGTAGATTTGCAGGCTCTGTAGTCTACCTTTCTTAGGTTGATTACGTATCTTCTAACCAAATACAAGTGTACATCTTTGATGTCCAACTACATTGAGGAGCAAAGTTTGTGCCTTTGTTCTTTATCTCAGCACTGCTTTTTAACCTCACAGGAGGATCATACTAATAACCAGCCCTGTTCCCGATAAACTTAAGGCACATTTACTTGTATTTAAGTTTCTGGGACTTCAGGTCATCCTTTTCTTCTCATGGATGGGCTATGGGGAAGGAGAGAGCTTGAAGAGTTGGAGAGATTGAGGGACTCACATTTTGATGGCCTGAATAAGAAGAGCTGAGCATATTGCGCAAACAACCTATTTCCTGAGGAGGTGGGAGAAAATTTTCCTGAAGAGTTGCCACTTACAAACTATTTTCCTCTCCACAAGATTTAAAAAGAGGCATTTTTAAATAACATAGCACACCTCCTCTTCAGTTGGGAAGCTGAGACGCAGTGTGGGTAAGTGGTTTTGAGAAAGGATTTTCCTGAATTCGAGTTGAAGCTGAAAATAGTCCTGAAAAAAGTCAAACTCCCCATAACAAAATTGCTCTTTTCCTGTTGATCCCTGTGACCAGTCACTAAATGAACACACCTTGAGTTTTCCAAAAATGCATGTTAAAAAAACAACAACAACAACAAAAAACCCAACTTGCTGAGCTCCTGTCATTCCTTGTAGGCAGTTAAGATTGGATGTGAATTTAAATACCCATTTGGGGGAGTTAGACAGAAGGGTGGCTGTCAGAGTGGATGGGATGATCTGAAGCACGTAGCATTTTGGGTTCATGTTTAAAGGGTGGGCTGAATGTTGCATACTGGGGGCTGAATGACAACTTGAGGACCTTTCTCCCCCACAAGGTCAGTATGGGTTTGGTGGCAGGTTCTCCTCACCCTACTCGGAAGTGGTTTAAGAAGCAGGTTCCTCCATGAGTTTACTACTGGACACCGTATGTCTCCTCTATGGTGACAACAGAAAATGTGGCAGATCAGACATGATCCCATGGGCCACATCCAAACTATCCTGATCTAATATGCTACATCTATGTCAAGTCATAGCTTTGGTAAACATTTACATACATCTATATGAAGCAGAGTCTTAAAAATATGCACACACACACCAAAAAACACAAACCTTCTTGGCATCTATACAGATAAGGCCATTTTTATTGGGAAATATTTTGCTTGGCACTGATTCAGTGTGTACTAATAGCTTAATAATTTTGGCAGACACACCAATGAAAAATGTTACTGAACCAGACCCAATTATGTGTATAAAATGTAAACAGTTGTGTCTGCTGGGGATAACTGCAGTATGTTGTCAAGCCACGGCTGTAAATTACATATGGTAGATTGCTCTAAATTTGTTTTTGACAAACGACCGTCTGATGAGGTTGTTTCAGGGCCACACAACTGATGGAAAGACATTATCAGCAGAGCATAATACCAGCATGGCTTTTGTTTCAGCTCTGGGTCCAGCTCTCCAAAGTTTGGCAGCTCTGACATAAGTTTTGGGCTGCTTTTCTGCTGTTCACTTTCAGTAGACTCTCCATAACATCCTCATGCTGAAGTTAAAATTATTTCATTCCTGACAATTTTTTTTTTTCTCTTCATATTAGCCATCAGTGGAATTGCTGTTTAGGCAGTTTCTTACTCTGGAAAAATTCCTGTGGCACTGGCAGAAGCTGAAGTTTTATAGCAAAGCTTTTAAAGCACAACAAAGCCTTTTCTTACCTCCTTTATGGACCTGTTTTGCTAAGCTGGATAGACGTATGCTGTTGAAGCTACCATTCAGCCCTTGTATCTGAAAAGCAACTCTGGAACTGGCTAAAAATGCTTTCAGGAAGCATTTGAGTAAAGCCTGGACTGCAATTAAAGAATCACCATGCTGAAGGCAGGGGGGTGGGCATTGGAAAAAGGGGAAAAAATAATGAAGCTTTTCAGAAATATGGCAATGAGGAGACCCCTCCAGCCTAGCACCTGGTGAAACCATCTAGTATGCCCTCCCACCAGCTTAAATTAGAGTAACACTGCCACGCAGCAGGCTCCTCCTAAAAGCAGGCAAGGAGGGAAAAGTCTTTAAAAAGAGCCTTTTCTGATGCATTCAGGTAGAAGAGTGTAAAGTAAATAATGAAGCTGAAGGGCAGTGCAAAAGAGCGTGACTTTGCATTCCTTTCTCACCCTCTGCCACACTGCTGGAAGAAAGAGGACAGAAAATGAACTGAAGGATGCTGAGCTTTCTGCTCTGGCTTCACTGAAAGCTGGCATGGATGGGGAAGGGAAGTTTGAGCACCAGCATAACTCACCACCAATCACTGCCCTTATCAGACTTTGGCAGAGAGCCTATAAACGTGCACACTTCAGTAAATGGCATGTTATAAATATGGGTGAGTAACAGCGTTGTGGTGGAAAAGAAAACAGGCTATTATTTATCACCTGTCTTTGTTCATCATATCCTCATAGAAGCAGGTAGTTACTAGTGAAGGTTATTGACAGGGCTTTGTCAAGCTTCATATGAGTAAGCTGAATTTTTAAATAACAATAACTTGTTTATTCAGTAATTCCTAAAATAGTATTTTTACTGAAAATTCCTCAACTTTGGGAGTCAATTTACTTCTTTAGCTGCACAGCAATGTTACATTAATTGTTTTTTTCAGGAATCCACTGATATAGGTAGAGAAAGCAAAACAGAATTCTTGGTAATAAAACATGCTTTTGGTATTGATCCAATTGGATTTTTATTTGCATATAATTACACACATTGTAAAATACATCCGTAATAAGGAATGAAAATTGAATATGGAATAATAATGATATGGCACAGAAAATATAGGACGGGCTCTCTCTGTGTTGAGGTCAAGGTTTTTTGAGCCAGATGAGATAAGAAAAAATAAAGTTATAGGTCTGAGCAAACATGGTCTAACTCTTTGAGTGTTACTGATACAGAATGAGTAATTGTGACAGAGCATGATTAAACTTCAGGCAGAGATTCATTAGAGAAGATAGGATCAAGGGCAAAATTCTTCAAACATGGGAAGTTGTTTGGTTAGGGAGGTTGACTTTGGTGCACTCTACCTCTTCCTCCATGAAATTACATGTAATGACTCCCCATGTACTTTAAATGCACATCTTTCTCATGCTGAAGCACTTTTTCTTCTGAACTAAGCTAATGAAAAATGAAAAGCAATCACACTACAGGGCTTTTCTGAGGTGAAACTCTGTTTGCTCTTGTGTCCTGAACCTTTACTACTTTGGTCAGGAAATCAGCCCCAAATGTTAAGCACACAGATCAGAACTCATGAATCTCATTTCCTCTGCTTGTCAGCTTGGAAACTGACAGGACCTCTTTCTTCATCCTCAGTGCTAAGCCAGGGTGTGAAGCATGAGACTGGGCAGTTATTGCAGCTGAAGAACTGGTCTTACAGGACTCCATCCAAACAGGGATGCAGAACTGCCTTGAATATTGCAGCCTCTGCATGCAGAGTTGGCAACCAAAGCTGGTATCTCTGGGAATCCTTCTCTCAGTAGGATTTGATTGAGGAGGAAATACCAAGTTCATCTGAGGTTACCTTATTGTCATTTAAAGAAACCTGAAAACTATAGTGTGGCAGTTTATTTGTGACTTTCCTTTTTTTTTGGATAAGGGAAATAATTTTGTGAAGCTGAATGGTGTAGCTTCCTTGCATGCTCATCAGGCATAATTAGCACCATCCTGGGACCTGCATTGTTTCATCTGTTCTGTCCCAGAGGGGCAAAGATGCTATTCCCACTCACAACAGAGAACAGCTCAGTTGAACACGAGTTATAAAATTCTGCATGGCACCAAATCTCATTTATTACAGTATGAATTACATTGGCTGGACCAGGTCTAGGTGTAACTATAAGCAGGGAAGGAAACAGGGAAGGGAAGAAGCCAGTATAATCACTTTCAATTGCTACTTCATCTATCAGTGATAAATAGATTTTATTTGGATAGTTCTTGGACTCTTGACTCAATTCAGTCTTGGATTTCTTTGTCAGTGCTGTTATTATATCTCACCTCTTCTGCCTTAGCAGCATGGGCTTCATGTAAATATAAGCTGGTTTTTTTAATTGCTTCTCATCAGTAGATAAGGAAGTCCTCCTCACAATTAAGTTCAGCCCTGTTGTATTCACCTCCAAAGCTCTCTGAACTTTGCAGCTTCCTCACCCTTCAAAATTTATTCTTTTCATTCCTATTTCCCTGCACAATTCCTGTCCTTCCAATTACCCAACCTTCATTTCCAGTGCTGACTTACTCTAAATGTAGATCTCCATTTGCATTGGTGAGGCCACATCTGGAGTATTGTGTCCAGTTCTGGGCCCCTCAGTTCAGGAAGGACCAGGAAGTGCTTGAAAGAGTCCAGCACAGAGCCACAAAGATGATTAAGGGAGTGGAACATCTCCCTGATGAGGAAAGGCTGAGGGAGCTGGGTCTCTTTAGTTTGGAGAAGAGGAGACTGAGGGGTGACCTCATCAGTGTTTACAAATACGTAAAGGGTGAGTGTCAAGAAGATGGAGTTAAGCTTTTTTCAGTGATGACCAGTGATAGGACAAGGAGTAATGGATACAAATTGGAGCATAGGAGGTTTAAGGTGAATATCAGAAAAAATTTTTTACTGTGAGAGTGACAGAGCACTGGAACAGGCTGCCCAGAGAGGCTGGGGAGTCTCCTTCTCTGGAGACATTCAAAACCCGCCTGGACGCCTTCCTGTGTGATGTGCTCTGGGTGACCCTGCTCTGGCAGGGGGGTTGGACTAGATGATCTTTCGAGGTCCCTTCCAACCCCTAGGATTCTATGATTCTATGATTCTATGATTCTATGATTCTATGATTGGGCAGACACCTTTTCTTCCCCAGTGCTTCTGTGGCTTTATATGGAGCGATAGGTTCATGAGCAGACATTAACAATAGATTTCTAAAAAGCAAGAAAAACTTCAGTATTCTTAAACTAGGAACTAAACTATCATATGCTTTCCCAAGTAACAACAATGCTGGAGCTTAGAAATCTCGAGAGAGTTGCTTCAACATTCAAATATAAATCAGACATATTTCAATTTAACACATGCAAGGAATTTATATTTAAATCATCAAGTAGAACTAGCTGGAGGTTACTGGCTCGGCCTATTAATTTTAAAAACAATACTTATCTATGTATAGCTAGGTATAAAATATGCAGATTAAAAGGTGAGAAATCCAGTAGAGAAAATACTGGAAGTAATAGGCATTGCTCCTTATGTGACAGACAACCTAATTAATTTCTCTGGCCTGCATACAGAGAATCAGAATCACAGAATGGTTTAGGTTGGAAGGGACCTTAAAGATCACCTAGTTCCTCCCCTCCTGCATGGGCACGGACACCTCCCACTAGACCAGGTTGATTAAAGCCCCATACAACCCTGCCTTGAACACTTCCAGGGATGGAGCAGCCACAACTTCCCTGGGAAACCTGGGCCAGTGTCTCACCATCCTCACTCTAAAGAATTTCTTCCTAATGTGTAACCTGTATCTATCCTCTTCCAGTTTAAAGCCATTACACCTTGTCTTACGGCTACGTGCCCTTGTAAAAAGTCCCTCCCCAGCTTTCCTCTAGGCCCCTTCAGGTGCAGAGTTCCTCACAGTGCTTGTAATTTTCTGATCTGTGATGGGAGAAAACTTATACTATACTAGCTTACAAATTGCATTGCTTTCCATTCCTGCCATCATGGCAAATTCTGATGGTTATAACCTACTAGACTGAGCCAGTTAAATGAGGAGCAGTTGCAAAGTTCATCAGGGATTTGGAAAGACACAAGGAGTGTCTGATTGCACGGTGACCTGATAGCACAATGCAAACATCAATAGACTGATCATCAGTAAGAACTCTTTAGAATAAGGCTGAATCTTGTCCCTTTGAAGAAGCTGATACTGTTGGCTAGACCTACAGCCATAACCATTGTTATCCTATACTTACTATATTGACTTTTACTTAAAAAGATCCTTAGAGGTCTTTCACATGAGCTGCTTACATGTTGTTGAACTGCCATTGTTTGGGGGTGAGCAGTTTCACAAGTAAAAAATGAATTATTAGAGACAGGAATTTTTACCAAACAGAAGAAAAAGATATTTTTAACAGAAGAATGCACGTGGTTTTTTAAAGATCACCAAAAAAGCAAACAAATTTGGTAACTCTTTCATTCTTATCTGTAAAAGACCAAATCCACACATCCAAGGAGCTGCATTCACAAAGATGAGGGCTAGATCAGGAAAAAGAGATCTGCCGGTATCTTCACCCATCATACCTAGAAGTTCAGCTCCTCTAATTATAAACCTCTAAAACCTGTCTAAGTCTAGCTTTAGCTGCCTATTTCATGATGAAATTATTAATCTGCTAAAAGTTACTGTTTCACTCTAAACAGAGCCTCTAGTCTGAGCATACCTCAAATGTAAACACACAACCTCTTGATGTGTAAATTGGGGGATTTAAATCCCAGCCAATTTCCCTGGAAATGAGATACACTCCAAAATGTTAAGTCATTTTCTGACTTATCTGTGATGGAAATACATTTTAGAAATATTCTTACACCAGTTTTTGGTGACTTGTGGTAGGGTCTGAGGTGTTCCCCAGCATCCTTTCTTTCTCCCTCAGATTTTAGTAGGAACTAGGAGGTCTTCAGAAGCAATTTTGCTGCACAGAAAAACAAACAAACTGAAAAACTGCTAAACAAACAAACAATCAAACCACAACCCCCCCCCTGAAAAAAACCATGAAGCCTAGCAGATACCCATTGCAGTTGCACCAAAGGTTGATCATGCTCAGCACAGTACGAAGTTAGAGTGAGACACACATCTTGCCTTGAAGAATGTGTAAGATAAGTCGAAAAGGTTTGGATTCAGACATGAAGGCTCTGCAAAGCTGTAGAAAGTAGCACCCCAGAGAGAAAAGCAAATCCTCTGGGCTCTCTGGTAACACCCTCTCCTTAAGCTTGCAGCACATTGCTCATTAAGTGGATTAACTGATTGGCAATTGCATCTTTGGCAGAGCAGGCTGATGTGCCAGGAACACTGAGAGTCTCCCAGATTCAGAGCTGGGAAAGAATTTTCTCTGGGCAATATTAGCAGGGATGACAAAGCTTTTCTGAAAAAGACAGAGGGTGGTCCACTGAGGAATTTTCACAAGATATTCCCCACCCTTACAGGGGATTTACAACACTGACCATGCCCTTAGTCTGCCCTGCTTTTTATCTGTGGCCCGGTGTAGATTTTACCTCTTGTGGCTATAGGTACTGAAGGTCTTAGCATTGTTTTACTGTCTGGAGGAGTGATTTATGACCTGTGTGCGAGTGGATGTTGTGTGGGCAAGGGCTTGGGGTTGTTGCTGAATAACTCAGTGTTTGCATTAAGAGCCTTGCTGCCAAATCAGGCATCTTCTGGGTGGGGTTGCTGCATCTCGTGTGGGCTACGCTGAACCCTGGGGGAAAGACAGATACAGCAACTGAGCACCTTCCATGTAGGTGAGTCTTAGTATTTGATATAATTGCCTGTGATTTCAGGGGCCTAGACATGAAGACAGTCCCTTCTGGTATTCAGGGTGATAATGATGACCTATGAATGGTGCTGTAGCTCTTTTTTATGAAATTCTTCCTGAGTTTGCTAAAGAACAAAAAAATAAACTGTGGAGTTTCAGCTCTCTCATGAATTTAACCAATTACTGTTTTCTTTCAAGCTCTATAAATTGTGTGCATTTAATATGTAGTTATCTCCAAACTGTTTATACTAATTTTCATTTACACAATGCATCTAGTAACTGAGGTAAAGTGTATTTCTTTCACTATTTCTCTTTTGAATGGAAGCCTTGAGGGAAGCCCACAGTTTTTGATTGTGCTCCACTTTGATGTAAGCAAATGTTTAAGTTATGCCCTGGCAGAACGTCTGAGACTTGTGTTCATGAATGATGCAGGATTTGTCCTCCTTCCTTGGCAGCTCTATTTATAGCCATGACTGTTTTTATTTTCCATGCATTCATGAGAGAAGGTGAGAAGGAAGAAACCACAACTCCTTTGTCTAAGCAGAGCTAAGCTTGTTCTCGTGCTTTGCTGTATTTTACATTCTTCCATGCTGTGTTTCATCCATCTATCTATAGACCAGATAAAGGTCCTGTCCAAGCCCTAGGCTCCAGGGACCCAAATCTCTGCTGCTCTATTCTCCACAGGATCATGTACTGTACAGCAATGTGGCTGCAAATTGCTGCCAGAGGAAAACAATGAACCACGTCTGTGTTCCCTTACAGTACGTTTGCTCCCCTGACCTCTGTGTTGCTGCTGGTTTTGCCAGTGTGTAAATCCAAACCAGCCTACATCTATACACAGAAGAGACCAAATCACAAATTCTGGTTTTATCCTTTTTTTTTTCTTTTTTTTTTTTTTACTTATTTTTTTACATTTGTTTGTTTTTCCCTTTCAGAGCTACTTTTTGTCCCGTTACACAACAACCCGAGGGTGTGTTTGGATCAGAATGGTCTGCAGTGTTGAGGGCTGGGATGTTGTGATAAGATGGTGTAGAATGCCAGCAATGGACAGTCATTCTCCAGAGGAGGATGTGCAGCTCTGTGCTGCTGCAGGATAGTAGGAAAGGAGGCAGGGTTGCTCCCAAAGTGCACATCTTCAGTGGGTTCAGTGCGTTGTTTTTCCAGTATTTGATGATAAAGCTTCCACTTAGCTCCCAAGGGGAGTGAAAATTGCCTGTCCCTGGCAGAAACCATGCTCCAGTGCACCTGGCTCTTTTGTTAAACAAAACCTCTGTTTTTCCATATCATTCTGTGATTCAAGGTTGCTATAAATGTCTGCACTGGTGGTGTATTAGACCCTAGGAGGCTGAGATCTGGCCAAGAGATACCTTTAGAAAGGGTGGTATATAGTGACAAAAGGAGACAAAATGGATTGTGCTCACTTCACCCTCAACAGTCAGTTCCTCTAATCAAGGTAGAAAGAGGTGGATTTGGATACATCCCCAACACAGCTTTTTCTTCAGGATAAAAACAGTAGGAAGTAAACCCTGAACACTGATGATGCTTTCAGGGACACAATAGCAAGATCTGATAAAATGTGGCAATTAGAGGCTTAATTAAAAAAAAGTGACTCAGAAATGCAAGTTAGAGAAGAACCCAACAATTAAGTTGTACGTAGCAGAACAAAACCTTTGCAAACCCTGCAGAGTTTGTTTTGCCAGGACACTCTCCTTTTTCTCCAAAGGGGCCCTGATGTTCAGATATGTGCCTGGAGTTTGTAAGCGAATTAATTTTCCAACTCCTTTATATTTCAGTATTTCCTCTGCCTTTTGCTTTGGGAATCTGAGTTCCATGAAGGCCAATGCAGAGATCCCATTCTGTGGCCAGGAAAACAGTTTCTCAGATAGATGGGAACTGGAGAGAGCCTTAACATCTCACAAAGCTTGATGAGTCATGGCCAATTTTAGAGAATTCTCACTGGAGATCCAGCTGCTAAGAAGATATTTTGCACTCTCACATCTTGGAAGTTTGCAACACTAAAAAAAAAAGCCCACATTTCCTGAGTACAGTGCATTCTAGCTCTTCACTTTGTTGGCTGTGTTTTAGTTCTCTGCATGGTAGCTTGACATTTGAAGTCTCTCAGTTATCATATTTCCAAATAAAAAATTATGGCCTGACTTACTGTTTCCCAAACTTTTAGAGGTTGCCTTTTATTAAAATAGAACTACTCAACCTCTTTTACAACTTTTTGAGCCTGATTCCTGACCTCTAACATCTCTAGATTGTTTCCCTCCTTTATTTTTTCTTTTCTTTTTTCCTTTTCTTTTTCTGTGCTGTTCTTCAAACCTAGGAAAGTTCTTGTCCACTTCAGTGTTACTACTTGGGTATAGTTTAACAGACTATTCCCAGGCCAGTGAGCTACAGTTATAGTGACATTTATATAAGATGCACCATTAAATATTGGCAAATACAGCTTTTTAACAGTATCCATTTGCTATTGACTTGCTCAAGGTCAAGTATCAGGGTAGTGGAAGAGTGCAATAGGTCACTTACCTGGGAACCCCTGTCTTTGAAATCCTTCTTCAAAGCTCTGTCAGGCAACCAAAGAATATATAAAAGCACACAGTGAGTGTAGGATCAGGGAAAGGATTTGAATAGGGCTTTCTTCAGGAAGAACTGATGACAGACACCTGGTGTAGGGAAAGAATTGAGGCAAGCCTTGCAAAGGACCAAGAAACAGATCTTGGGCTTCAGAAAGAGGGTTGTTATTTTACAAAAGACTGGTGATGATACTGAGTTGCTTCTTTATATAAAAAAGCACCACATAGAAGTTACTGCATTTCTGCTGCTACAGGACTTGTTAGTTAAGTACAGTGAGCCAGCCCAATGGACAATACAAAGATCGGACCCTTGTTTCTCTTTTCTTCTTCTTTTCTTTCCCCAAAGGCAATACTGATGAGTACTCATCAAGAAATAATAGAAAGCAGGAGACTAAAAGGCACAGACTTCCCAGCAAGCACAGTACTGCCTTTGAGCCTTAACCACCTCTGAGATTTGTCTTGCCACGTTGCAGCTCTGTGAGTCAACTGCTGTGTTTCCCCTCCCCTCTCCCTTGTAATGAAATAAAATACAATAAGAAAAATGAGTGGAGAGAAGAAACCATATGGGGGGAGAGAAGGAGGGAGAAAGTTGCACAGGCACTAGGGACATCAAGGCTGCATATGTCTGTGAAACAGTTCTCTAAGTCCCTGAATTGTAGCTGCCGTGCCATGAGTGTGCTCAACAGGGTTCTGCTTGAGTTTCAGTTAATATGATTTCAGAAGCACTTTAAAGTGCTGAAGCCCATTGGAAATAAATCTGAAGTAAGCCAGTGCACTGATTTTTCTTTCACCAGCTTCCACTTAAAAAATAATATACACACGCATCGTATAACGGGAGGCTAAATCCTGTTTCCATTTACACTGGTGGAATGAATGCCATGTGATTCTATCACTAAATAGGGTTAAAATATTCAAGAGGGTCCCTCAGAGAACTAGAGAGCAAATAAAGTTTATTCTTTGTGTGTTGTTTGGGTTCTTTTTACATATTTGGATTTTTTGACCTACTGTTTCATGGCAATAAGATACAATGAAGAAAGCAACAGGAATACCAAATGAAATCATTTAGGTTTGCAACCTTCCTAAGGCAGCAAAATGGAATTAGATAAACACAGGACTAATGCAGAAGTGGATGAGGCTGCTTGATGTACTTTGTTCTTCAAATATACTCCTGAGGAAACCACTGATCCTTCACTCCTTATATTCATTTCCATGTCTTGGCAATAATACCTGGTGGTTGGTCAATATGGAAGTGTGATGACACTTTTTTAATGTTTTGAAGAAGAGGGGACACAGAATTAGGGATTATTATATCAAATTTTGCAAGACATGTAACATGTCTGCTTATCTTTCATTTACTTCACATTAGCTGAACAAATTACCTCTCTCTGCAGTTTAATCAACTGCTGTGGATCACACCATCTAGCTAAAAATAAATCAAGGTGGATTAATGGAATAGTCGAGGAATATGTCCAAACACTCAGCTGGTGATTTCTTTTTTCAGTGTTTTTCTTCCTATATTGCTGAAAAAGCAGTGCTGTACTATTGAACTTCTGCTGTAAAATACTATTGACCTTTTGTTAACACTTGCCCTCTCCTGTGCTCATTTACTTTCATAAAATAACTTCTAAAACTTTTATTAATAACATCTAATAAGCTTCTGTTTGGTAGGAAGGGTAGACAATGGCTTTCCATTTGCATTTGCCCTCACCAGCTGCATGGCTTTGCTCTCCTCCCTGCTCACCCTGCTCCTGGACAACTCCTTCCCAGCCCCTTCTGATGACTGAAGACATCTGAAATGCCTAACAAGGCTAGTCTTAGTATCAGCTTGGCCTTTGTTATCCTCCCTTTTTATCAGTTTAGAGGGCAATCTCTTACTGCCTTTTTTTTTCAAATGTTCTCAGATCTACTCAGTGGCATGATAGCAAGCTTGTCAAGGGGTGCCTTTAATTGCTCCTGCAAATCTTCTCATGCAAAATTTCCATGCCACATTTACATGCACAGCATGCTTTCCACATGCAAACTCTATGCATATCCAAGTGTGGAGGGTCTGGTTGCCATCACTGCTTAACTGGAAAAGATCATGAATCTTTTCAGTGGCTGGCTTGCATCTGAGGAGTTATTTCTTTAATCCATGTGGCAGAGGCAGATATATCTGATGCTGAACTGGAGAGTCTCCAGTTTACTGTGAGAGTTTTCATGCAGCTACAGAACCACTCTGAATATTGGATTCAGCATTTTAGCAGGGCCTGTTCTGGTAAGACAATGGGCTGAATCAGAAGCGTAACCAGCAGGTTGGGGGATTTGATTCTTCCTTTCTGGTCTGCTCTTGTGAGACCCCACCTGCAGGACTTTGTCCAGTTCTGGAGCCCCCAACACAAGAAGGATGTGGAGCTGCTAGGGCAAGTCCAAAGGAGGGCCATAAAGATGATCATTGAGCTGGAGCACCTCTGCTATGAAGACAGGTTGAGAGAGTTGAGGTTGTTCAGCCTGGAGCTGAAGGCTCCAGGGAGACCTTAGAGCACCTTCCGGTGCTTGAAGGGGCTCCAGGAAAGCTGGAGAGGGGCTTTTCACAAGGGCAGGGAGGATAGGACAAGGGTTAGTGGAAGAGAGGGGCTTCAGTCATGAGGAAGAAATTCTTCACTATGACAGTGATGAAACACTGGTCCAGGTTGCCCAGAGAAGCTGTGGCTGACCCCTCTCTGGAAGTGTTCAAGGCCAGGTTGGATGGGGCTTGGAGCAACCTGGTCTAGTGGGATGTGTCCCTGCCCATGCAGGGGGGGAGGAACTAGATGATCTTCAAGGTCTCTTCCACCACAAACCAGTCTATGATTCTATGGTTCTGTGATTCTTATCCAGGACACACAGCATATAGCCATGGTAATTTTAAATAATAACTCATCACAAGGCAAATAGTTATCAGATATGAACAACTGATTGCATCCCATTTTGGCTCAGAGGTGGGTTTAAATAAAAGAAGGTATTTCTAGCTGGGCAACACCAAAATCCACAGGAAGATGGAGTACACAGAGTACCAGTGGAAGGTTAAAATTACCTCCTCTTTTTCTGGACAAAGATTAAAAAAAATAAAAATATAAACCCAAGTGCTAGGCTGGGAGTAGAGTTACAACAGGTTTACACTCCCATAAATGAGATCAAATTTGGCCGTTCTTAGTTAATCCTGAGCCATAGTGAGACTTTACAGTTCTTTACTCTGGAAAGCCTGAAATAACTTCAAAGAACATATTTTAATGGACAAGTGTATTCATTGCCAGAGAGGGGTATAACATGAAAAGGGGATTAACACCCAGCTGTGCTCTAGAGGAAATTTAAGGCACAGGCATTCGATAGATCAGATAAAATCTGCATTAATGCTCACAAATGTGAACTTTCATTGTCTTCACTAATGGTAGGCAGTGCAGATCTGCCAGTTAAAAGTCTCTCTCCATTCTGGTGTCCTCTCTGCAGCGGTAGGTCTGTTCACCCTGAATCACTATTGCTATTGAATTACTGCAGTTATAGCTGCACATCTTCAGAGTCAGCAGAGTATTTGCTTCCTCCCTGAGGGTACCACAAAGCTGGAACAAGCTGATCATTTCCAGATCTCCAATGAATATGCCTCACAAAAGCAAGAACATTGGGATATTTTGAAGCTTAGTGATGTTACTCGGTGGCTCTGATTCTTCTCTCTGTCAAAGCTGCTATGGGAAACATCTCCTGCCTTCAGTCAAGCTATCATCTCAACCACCCTCCTGGGCTTCCTTCCAGCAGCTGTTGCGATAAGTTAAGGATTATTTAGGGCCCATTACAAACTGTTGGGGATTGCCAGTGAGTAAGGAGTCCAGCCCACACTCCATACAAATAACAACCAGATGTTTGAGAGGGGAGGAGGCTTGTACTGCAGCTCCAGAGGTCTTTCTTACAGAGGATCGATCCTCCTAATGCCAAGACTGTGAATTCAGGCTTTCTCTGGGCCAGTGAACTGCATTCTGGTTGTATGGAGGGTACCACAGCACTGTGATATGAGCATGGATCTCCATTAAGTGGAAGCAGCTTGCTTTCTTTTTCCCTTACAATACTGGGTGGTGGCAAAGTAATAAAGAGCTCAGCCCACATCTGCCTGGCTTGGGGTATTGAGAAACAGAGACAAGCTTTTGCAATCATTGGTACAGATTTATCTACCTCCACTGTGAATTATCCAGTGTAGTAAACCTAAGAAGTAGAAGAGAATCTACCAGCCTATTCCATTCCCAGTCCAACATAAAGTCATGTCTAATGCCATATTTCTGTGGCACTTTGGGAAGTTCAGTTTCAGATGTTTGATTTTTATTTTATTTATTTATTTATTTATTTAATTCTACTTCCCTAAGGGATCTGGTCATTAGTAAAATATTTCATTACATTAATCAGAAATTTCCTTTCTCTTAATCAAATCTTCTCCTGAATTAAATAGTAGCACTGACATCCATTCCTTTCTTTTGCTTGAATTCCTTGGATCATCTGTGGATGTTTATAACTCCTGTGTCTCTGGTGCTTGCCAATCTGCATGCATTTATTGCAGATGTGGAATAGAGCAGTTCTTCTTACCTATTCCTTTTATCCTTTCCTCCACACACATTCTCTTCAGCATATTGATATATATTTTTGTAACCACCTGGGGATATATGACAAATTCTAAGTCTCATTGTACAAGAATCATATGGAGAGAGACACACTTCCCTGCTGCTGTAGGACGTACTGGTGGAACTGTAAAAAGTTAGTGATGCCAGCAGGGCTATGAATTGAATAGAAGAGGGCACTCTACCTTCCCCATCTGCCCTCTCAGGAACACCTTACATCAAATGTAGGAAGCAACACCACTACTGTTACTATTGCTCATGTCCTGTAGCTTGACTGTGATGTAGGACTGTAATACAGGGAATAAATACCATCACAGTTTATTTTTAAAATGCTGGGGAGTAGTAGATCAGCTGGGACATCTTCTGAGAGACCTTGGTGTACTCTCCCTTTCAGCCTAAAGGGACTAAAACTCACATTTCTCATAAGAGAAATCATACCCATCAACAAGCAATAGTGCAGGAAGTGTGGAAGTGTAGATGTTTTTGGGAGGGAGAAAGACAGGGAACAATTAATGGAGAACAAGGATAACCATTGCCTGTGCTCTGCACTTTGGAGCACATTTTACTGGAAAGAGCAGTCCTCAGTTCTGGTCTGCTTTTAAGATTATCTCCTCTTTTACAGGTATGGAAGGTAAAAGCAGAATTTCACACTGCCCTGTGCAGGTGTTGAGGGACAGAAAAATAATGAACTAATTTTAATTGTATTAGTAGTAGAGTCTGGATTTACATGCTCTGTACCAGGATCACGAGGACTCAATTTGAGCTGGACTCAGTCAACATTTACTATCTGGGACAAGGCAACAGATTTTTCTGGTGATCTTAGAGGTCCTTTCCAACCATGACAATTCTGTGATTAAGCCAACTTCTCCTTACCTCAAAGCTTCCAATATGCCATGACAGTCTTGAACAGTTTTCTTCACCTGTTTCTTCTGTTCCCAAAACAAATTCTCGGATATGCACACCCTCCTCCCCACTTTAAGCTAATAGATAAAAACAAGGTTTCTGTTGTTACTGTTGTTTTCAGGCAGTAAGAAGGCATCTGCAGTATTTCTGCTATGATTAAGAAGATATTATCATTACATTAGCACCCTGCTATCACCCTTTCACATGCATTTCAGTGGCTCAGGTCATAATGTACAGAAGATTGAAGAACATTACATTGCAGCAGGCATAGATGGATTATCTCCACTGCACTGTCTTTTCCAGGCTCTTTTTCAAGGTCCTATTTCTTATCTCCAGCAATGACTCACAACACAGTGACACAAACAGCATGGACTACATGGACTTCCCACTCCACACAAATCCCCTTCTCTGTTTCATGGCCAGCATTCCCAGCCAAGCATGACAGAGCACATCTGACCCATTTATCAGCCAGCTTGCCAGTGGTTATCAGGGCTTGCCAGCCTCAAGCTGCTAGAGTCTTAAAGAAAAAAATGCTCCTGATGCACATCTGGTATTTCTGCTGCATATTTCTTCCCCCATGCCAGTTTCTTCCTTCATCTGGGCAACCTTTACTTCTTCTTACAGCTCCAACATCAATTTTTTCTCCTGTTTACATTTCACATCCTGGACCACACCTGTATTTTTTAAGCTCCTTTTTACCTTCCAGTCTTGTTTGCTCCTTTCACTGTTCTAGACAGGAATTCTCTTGATTTGGGAAGGTAAAATCCATGGTCCATACCCACTGAAGGTTTCTTCTTAGCTTCGTCTGATTAGTGAATGTTTCACTATTTCTCTGTGCCTGCAAAATGAACAGGCTCTTTCAGCCTTTGCATAAACATCTTTCTTTAGATGATCTAAAAATGTTTCCAGCTGATGTTTGAGCCCTGCAGAAAGGACCTTCAGACACTGTCCTGGCACCAGAATGTCTTGTCCAGGAGAACTGTGGAACATGACCACACCTGGAGGAACCCCACAACCATGTCACTGTGTCCAGGTGCCTCCGAGTGACAAGATTTGTCTTTGGATGGTGTGTAGAGCTTATGTGATCTGAAATAGCAGCAGTTATTTCTCTCTGTGAATCAGGCTGCTTCTGACTTTAGAAAGCTGCCCAGTCCTCTGCTGTCAAACTGTTGTCATTCTAGAGAGGTAAAACATATGACTGACAATTGCTGCCTGGAGACCACATATTAAATGAAACTTTAAAAGCAATACAGATAAAAAAAAAAGTCTAACAATTCAGCTCTGTTTTATTTAAAAGACAGTTAAATGGCTTAGTAGTCCAATTTAGAGGAGCATGTGAAGTCACCACTGAAATATCCACTCCTGAGTTCATTGAAGCATCTGCATATTTGAATACGCTTAACTAGGAAGGAAGAATGCCAAGACATGTGGGAAGGGGAGGGAGGAAGGGATTTTAGCTGTTAAGCCTGCAAGCTTGGGATGAAAATGTGCTCTCCAGCAGATAATCCTTCCTCTGCAAGTGACAGAGAAGCATAAACATCTCAAAGTTGAGACTAGACTAACTGCAAGACTTAGGCTAGATCTGGACTGGGAAACAGAAGATCTCCATTCAGTTCCTGGTTCTGCTGCCAGCTGAGGCATCGAGTGATTCACCACATGGGTTTGTCCCTCGATTTGCTTCCTCTTTGCCTCTACTTCCCCAGCTGTAACTGCAGCTCTGCTTTCCAACACACCATCTGTGGTAATTTCATAGACTTTTTTTTTTTACTGAGAAGACATTTTTATTCATAACACAGACAGCTTGACAAGGAAAAATTTATTACTAATGAGTGCACAGTCCCTTAATTATTCTACCTTTCTGTTTACACAAAACTGAGGAAAACAAACAAAAAATCTCAAGTAGAAAGGGCTTAGCCAGAAAACAAGCTAGTCCTTTTTTATGGTGATGGATAGGAAGCAGCATGGAATAGCTCTGCTTAGCTCCCTGCTCTTTGGCTGGGGCCAGAGCATTTGACCAACCTTGCCCACACTTTCTATCATCTTGTGATTCATGATTAATTCACTTGATAGATGGCACTTTACAGGTGTCAAGCAAAGTCACAGCCCTGGCCTTCAGGGAGAGTCCACCTCTATGTCAAACATCTTGAAGATAAACAGCAGCATAAATACTGCTGAGGTAGATAGTCTCAATCCTGTTAAGTATTTGCTAAGTGTTTTTTCATTGAAAATGTACAAAGAACTCAGGCTTTCATTCATTCACTGCTGCCCCCCTCCAATACTTGCTTATTCAGCTCATTCAAAGAGTTGTGGGTAATGTACAGGTGATTTAAGATAATGTTGGGATTTTGACTGGGAGATAGGCTTGCAGAATCAGGCCACTGAGCTGGTCTGAACAATTATGGCACTGCATTTCTGTCCTATGGCTCGTGTGAAAGTTTTTGTTAGTTGTTAGTTATTGTTTGTGGTTTTTTTTTCTTGTTTTTCCTCTGAGAAATTTCTTATATTCATGGCTGGCCAGCACTGGTAAAAAGGCCAATTCTGCAAACATGGCAGGATTAAAGAGCCCTGTCTCTTGGTGGATTGCAGTTGCTCATGGGCTTCAAAAACAATTGTTTATAATGCACCTTATTGAGATGAAGACTTGAATTTGAAGGTAGAGAGGGGAGAAGGGAGAGAGAGAAATCTGTTTCAATGTGTAACAAAATCATAGCTGCATGCAGGCATGGGTGAGATCAAGGGGTGCTTTCAAAATATTACTACAATTGCAAAACAATCCCTAGGGGTGCTCTAGGAATATTTGATTTGATGACAATGTCATGCCAACTGACTCTTTGCCAAGAGCTAGGAGAGACAGTATTCACGTCCAGTAATCCCCCCAAATGTCACCTTTCTTTCTTAACCATCCCTTCATTATTGTTCACATTGTTTGTTGATTTGCAGGGCTTCATGTAATATCATAGAATCATAGAATCCTAGGGGTTGGAAGGGACCTCGAAAGATCATCTAGTCCAACCCCCCTGCCAGAGCAGGGTCACCTAGAGTACATCACACAGGAACGCATCCAGGCGGGTTTTGAATGTCTCCAGCGAAGGAGACTCCACAACCTCTCTGGGCAGCCTGTTCCAGTGCTCTGTCACTCTTACAGTAAAAAAATTTTTCCTGATATTCATCTTAAACCTCCTATGCTCCAACTTGTATCCATTACCCCTTGTCCTATCACTGGTCTTCACTGAAAAAAGCTTAACTCCATCGTCTTGACACTCACCTTTTACGTATTTGTAAACATTGATGAGGTCCCCCCTCAGTCTCCTTTTCTCCAAACTAAAGAGACCCAGCTCCCTCAGCCTTTCCTCATAAGGGAGATGTTCCACTCCCTTAATCATCCTTGTGGCTCTGCGCTGGACTCTTTCAAGCACTTCCCTGTCCTTCTTGAACTGAGGGGCCCAGAACTGGACACAATATTCCAGATGTGGCCTCACCAATGCAGAATAGAGGGGGAGGAGAACCTCTCTTGACCTACTAACCACACCCTAATACACCCCAGGATGCCATTGGCCTTCTTAGCCACAAGGGCACACTGCTGACTCATGGTCATCCTCCTGTCTACCATGACCCCCAGGTCCCTTTCACCTACACTGCTCTCCAGCAGGTCAGCCCCCAACCTGTACTGGTGCATGGCGTTTTTCTTCCCCAAATGCAAAACTCTACACTTGCTCTTGTTAAACTTCATCAGGTTTTTCCCCGCCCAAGTCTCCAGCCTGTCTAAGTCTCTCTGAATGGCAGCACAGCCTTCTGGTGTGTCAGCCACTCCTCCCAGCTTGGTGTCATCAGCAAACTTGCTGAGGGTACATTCTGTGCCCTCATCCAGGTCGTTGATGAAGATATTGAACAACACCGGTCCCAGTACCGACCCCTGAGGGACTCCACTAGTCACAGGCCTCCAACTAGATTCTGCCCCATTGACTACAACTCTCTGACTTCTTCCTTTCAACCAGTTCTTGATCCACCTCACTGCCTGATCATCAAACCCATACTTGATCAACTTATCTACAAGGGTGCTGTGGGAGACGGTGTCAAATGCTTTACTGAAATCAAGATAGACCACATCTACCGCTCTACCATCATCTATCCACCTAGTAATTTCCTCATAGAAGGCTATGAGGTTAGTCAAACATGACTTACCCTTGGTAAAACCATGTTGACTGCTCTTGATGACCCCCATCTCCTTGATATGTCTAGAGATAGTGCCAAGGACAAGTTGTTCCATTACCTTTCCAGGGATGGAGGTGAGGCTGACCGGTCTATAGTTACCCGGGTCCTCCTTCTTGCCCTTCTTGTAGACTGGAGTGACGTTTGCTATCCTCCAGTCCTCAGGCACCTCTCCAGTTACCCATGACTTACCGAAGATGATGGAGAGTGGACTAGCAATGACCTCCGCCAGCTCCCTCAGCACCCTTGGATGCATTTCATCCGGACCCATCGATTTATGGATGTCCAGATTATGCAACTGATCCCTAACCCAATCCTCATCTACTATGTCCTCACCTATCTTGACTACTTCTGGGGTTATATGAATCTGGGGCTCATGGGAAAAGCCTGCAGGAGTAAAGACAGAGGCAAAGAAGTCATTCAGCACCTCTGCCTTCTTCATATCCTCTGTCACCAGGGCACCCACCTCATTCAGCAGTGGGCCTATATTGCCTCTGGTATTAGCTTTGTTGGCTATGTATTTGAAAAAGCCCCTTCTACTGTCCTTAACCCGACTTGCAAGGTTAAGTTCCAAGGAGGCCTTAGCTTTCCTAGTTGCCTCCCTACATTCCCTGACAACATTCCTATATTCCTCCCAAGTGACCAGTCCCTCCTTCCATGATCTATAGATTTTCCTCTTCCACTTGAGTTTCCCCAGCAGTTCCTTTTTTAACCACGCTGGTCTCCTAGCTCCCTTACTAGATTTTCTACCCATTGGGACACACTGATGCTGTGCTTGCAAGAAGTGGTCCTTGAATATTGTCCAGCTATCTTGAGCCCCTTTACCTTCTAGCACTCTGTCCCATGGGACTTCCCTTAACAATTGGTTGAGGAGGCCGAAGTTTGCTCTGTAGAAGTCAATCAGAGATTAGGGTCAGGAGCACAACCTGGCAACTTTACCTCTCTGGCTGGTGTTACCTTCACTCTAGACAATCTGCTTTAAATGGTATCTGCTCCACTGATGGACTCTTTCTAATGATAAGTTCCATTTAGTTTGCTCTTTTTACTCTCTAAAATGAAAACAAGTAAAAAAAAAAAAAAAAAAAAAAAGAAAGAAAATGACATTGAATGCTGAGAAAAATCACACTGTTCAACCATCCTGGGAGGAAAGGGAAGGAGCAGGGATTTGCTTAAAAACCAGACCCAGGGTCCCACAGATGGATATATTCAATCCTGCCAGCTGTGACTGCCACCACCTAGTTCTTCCAAGGTCTCTGCAATGCACATAAGGGAATGCTAGCATGGGTTAAAGGGCATGATATCACACTGATTTCATGGCTTGTGTAATTAACTTACAATCAAAATAAAAAGCACATTTTTCTTTGACAAAAGATCCAAAAACTGCTGTAAATGTGGACATACCTATTTCCTTACAGTTTGTCCAGCTGCGTTTTGGCTCTGTTTATGATAGTAACCTAAACAATACCAGGGAGTTATTGTTTATATTGTTGAATAACAGCTAAACAACAATTAATAGAGGTTCCTGGCAATGTTTTGACCTGGGCCAAACAATTTCTGAGCATGACTCAGGCACCAATATGGGCCAGACACTAGGAAGGTTTATTATATAGATGGTTTCTCCATGCCAGTTGGCCTCAGTACCAGGGAACATTCCCAGACTGTTATTTACTGTAATAAAATATTTAACTTACTAGTGTAGATATCTCCTTTGTGTCTCTGTTTTCAGTTGAGCTGTTCCCAGATTAGATTGGTGAAAAATCTGGTTAAGCACCTGTACATTATTAGCATTCCAGCTTAACAATAAATGTAACTACCAAGGTAACTTACAGCTTTTACTGCTGTTTGTTTGTAAAAAAAAAAGTTTAAATATGTTTGCCCCCAAACTGAAAAATTATTAAGGCCATTCCTTGTATCTTAGTGAACCGTTTTAATTTCAGCCTTATATATAAATATAAAAATATAAAAATATTTTTTTAAAATAATTATATATATGTAAAACCCTGGGACAACGGGAAAGCTGCTGTATTTCTCATACCAGTTCATAAAATGCAAGCAAAGGTCAATCAAGGGGTGGTACCTCTTGGCTAAGGAAGGCACATGGAGAGGCTAGTTACTAATATTGACATAATTAATATACTACTCAAGCACTCTCCTGGAGTTTTTCCCCCTCTGCAGTCTTATAGGAGGAAGTATTGGCCTGACCCTGAGCTCCATGCTGGGATCCCAGCTGTTGCCTCTGCTCCTTCCCCATTGCATTTACCTTGTTTCCAAAATTCTGGAGTCAGATATGTGGTCTACACCTTCTCTCCTCATTCCCCCACGAAACAGCTGCCCGCTCCAATATGGATCAGCTAATTTGAGCTGAAAAGCATGAAGCCAGAGGGCCACAGGCATGTTCACTTTAGCCCAGGATCTCGACGATGTCTGTCTGTGATCCTGATGCCCTTTGCCTGCACATTTATGCAAGAGCCCTCCCATCAAGAGCAGCTTTGCACAGCAGCATAAAATCAAGAGCTTAAAATATTAGCAAGTCCAGCTCTCTGCCTGCTCCCCTGTCATTGCTGCAGCAGAGATGGTGGAAAGGAAGGTGGAAGGAGGCCATCACACCTGCCATCCTCTTGGTAACCCAGCTCACGCAGTGTTAATAAATTGAATTATAAAGATAGGCTTTACACTAAAGAGGCTCCTGGTCAAGCACTTTAATTTATTGCTGCTGTTCTTTTAGGACCATTAACCACCACAAGAAAGGGTGGTGTGGAAAACCAGGTTGGGAAGGAAGCCCTCCACATCACCAGAGGTCTGGCCAGATCACCTCTCTCACACCTCTGGTCTCTGCTTTTGACATGAATGTCTGTGTTATCAGAGCTGCAGCTGGCAGCCCCTCAGCAGGGCAAGATGACCACTTGCTGCAACATTTTGCTCTTTATTTACCAGCCAAGGTGAAGCCCAAGCAGCCACTGACTACTGTTAGAGTAGGCTGGGTAGTAGAGCAGAGCCTCTAGACCATGTGTCTAGAGCCATGACTGGTGGCTTTCCAACATCACTTCATTCCTTTGGCTTCTGGATATTCTTCCCCCCTCTTCCTCAGAGCCAACTACTTAAGAAACTATCCTCTCCAAATCTAAGCCGTGGAGACTTGTGCTTGTTTCCATTAAGCATTTAATTACATGGAGAATGTTGATTGACTCCAGTCTGAGCCAATGCACAGACACTAAACAATGCCAGGGTAGGCGGTTAAACACGTGAGTAAGACTTTCATTTACAACTCTTTGCTTTGATGCTGTACTCGTGCCCCCCTTACACACATCCTTCCCTGAATTAAAATTTGTAGCCTCACACGAGCTCAGCTCAGATGAGAAGGCTGTGGGCTTCTCCTCCACAGCCCTGGACAAGCTGAGGTACAAGGGTGGCAAAAAGACGTTTAAGATCTTCCAGGCTGACTAAAATCTTCTCACCCTCTCCATCAGATGTTACAACATCTAGGGATGTAGAACAGATGGGAGTGATGGTGCAATCCTGGCCAGGACAGCAGGGTGAGAGGGACACGGGATCTGTCTTTATCTTAAACACAGCATTATTGTCTCTCATAAATCCTCCCTCAGGTCGTAGCTTTGGCCAGCAGCAGGTCCTGGCTGCCCTGTGCCCAGTCCCACCAGGCAGCAGTGAACCAGATTGGATGCCTGATCTGCGGAAGTATGTTTTATTTGTTTTCATTTCTACAATAATTTTATACCAGATAAGATTCACACAGATGTTTGTATTATCTCAAGAAAAAAATACATGCATGGGTAAAAATGACCAGCCAGGGTGAGACACGGAAACATCTTTGCTCTATTTTTTTTTTCTATGCCAACATTTCTCTGCCTCAGAAGACTGAAAGGTGCACAACCCTGGTTGTGTTCAGGACCATTCAAAAGCAGTCACAGGAAAAGCAAGTAAAATTCAGTTTCCTATTGCAGGGAAAAGGAGAGAAATAGGTTTGAGAGAGGAAGACCATAGAAAGTGAGGGGAGAACCTCTTTCTTAATTAGATTCATCCCCAGACTATTGCCCAATCAATTGACCTGCAGTTTTGGCTTTTTATAAGACTGTCATCACCAGAATATCTAAGTGTGTCAATAATATGCTTTGACAGAGGAAAGAATTGAATGCTCTTCAGCTTATGTCACAGCACCACAACCCCAGTACATCTGGGAGCGAGCAGCTGAAGTAACTGAACGCACCCTCAGATGAGAGAAGAAGCCAGGGTCTGTGTTTCCCTAAGAGCAAAACAGACTTTTAAAAGACTCACATATTCCACTTCTTCTCACTTTTAATTACTGTTTGCAGGGTGGATCTGCCAGCAGCAGGAGTTTGTGTGCATGCCTGCATAGAGGGGCAAAGGCTGTATTTACACATCCACAGGCTTCAAAAAAGCTATAAAGACATCCCAGCCACAGGCCTCGGCGGGACCGACGTTCCCTCTGCTTTGTGGCTGCACTAATTGAGCTACCAAGCGTCTGGTGTGTTCCCCACCTTTAGCACCATTGCAGGAGTTTGCCTCCAGCCTGCTGTGCCTACCAAGGATGGGGAGAGGCATTTTCTCTTTCATTTCCATTCCCATTAATACAGTTGCATTTTGTGAGGTATTTGTTTGCGTGAGTCTCCTCTGTTTGCTCCTCTCAGGGGAGCCATTAATTTATCTGCTTCGCTTCCCGCCAACAGGAGTTGACAGAGGGAGTTACGGGTTAACTGTTCTGTTTAGATCAAGTGGCAGGTGCTGGTATCACTCAAGCTAAATGAAAATATAAATATCTCTTTACCTACCCAAGAAATCAGCTTAAATGCACAGGCCTCAGTGTTTAGGTTCAACCTGTTTAGAAGCCCAATGACCCAATGCGGCATTGAATGTGTTTAGTGACAGCTTGAACGTGAGGCTGCCCCAGGCCCCAGCTATACATAATTATGGAATGAAAATTTCAAAAATGGCCTAATTATAGTAGGCACTATGCTTATAATGACAGAAAGGAGCCTAATTTTGCAGAAATACCTACTCAATCAAACCCAGGCCCTCTTGAAGGTTCTCGGGGCAATCCCTGCAAAACAAAGGCTCCCAAGGTCACAGGCTACATCTGAAAAAAATTGTCATTGTACATTCTTAAATGTTTCTTCATAGCTTCATTGGGATCACTCTGGGAAGGAGATTTCAAAAAGACTTACAGTTTCTTAATTTTACTCCTTTTCATCCTCAGCAGTGACACTTCTGAAGGCTGAAATATGATGTGGTGCAGCCCATGCCATAAACGTGAATGTTAAAGCCCCATTCTACTCCCCAAGCAAAATGAGTGGAAAACAAGTCCATGTATTTTAATGGAATTTGGATCAGACACAGAGTTCACAGAAGCCATTGCTAGTGTAAAACTAGCAATGCCAGGAGATGACACCACAAATTCACTTCTCACTGGTCAGAAATACAGGGGAGAAAAAAAATTATTTTTTTCTTACCATGTAGCTTACACACACCATGATTTATGAAATAAAAAGCTCCAAGGCAGTAAAGAAGATCTAATCTATTTTTTTAATATTTTTTTTCATTCATTTGTCCTATATGGGTTACCAACAATTGCTACTGAAATAAAAAGGAAGAAGATAAAGAAAATGCTGACTGCATTTGAGTGTTTTGCTTTCAACCATTTTCAACTTTTCTTGAAAAAGGTGTGGTAAAAATATTGCAGAGATAATAAAATATTAACAGAAAATCCAATTTAAGACAGAAATGTTGCTCTGTATGCAAGGAGAAATGAACGAGGTGTGGACATGAAGCAGAGGGGTTGCAGCAAAGCAGCTTCCACAAAGCAGCAGCAGCTCTCTTGGCAGAAACAGTCATATTATCTCTCAGAGTTACAAAATGTACATCTGATCATGGGTGGTAGGGGCTAGAACTTG
This sequence comes from Apus apus, assembly GCF_020740795.1. NCBI lineage: Eukaryota > Metazoa > Chordata > Aves > Apodiformes > Apodidae > Apus > Apus apus. The sequence goes on along the minus strand of NC_067282.1, from coordinate 4,421,099 downwards.
AAAAGATTTATTGGAAATGTTATTAGAAACCCTCTGTTCTACTGTTTGACAACTGACAGATTTTTATATCAGGCAAGATATTGCATGCTATGACCTAACATGGATATGGTTCCATCTCCCAGTTTAGGTGGTGGAAGAGAGTTTCCCAATCTGTTTTAATTCCTTTCCCAGTGTATCGCCCTCTTGCCTGAGCCAGTACAACTGCTTGTGAAACCACACTATAAAACTAGATTGATTTTAACCTAACCCAATTAAATTGGGGAAGGTTAAAAAAAAAAAAAAAAAAAAAAAAAGGAGGTGGGTAGATAAGGGCTCTTTTTATTTCCAGACCATTGCCCTGATCTGCTTCTGCTTATGGTGTGGTTTTACAAACAGCTGCATCAGTGTCCCCAGGGAGGCAGCAAGCACTGCTCTGGCAGGGGGGTTGGACTAGATGATCTTTCGAGGTCCCTTCCAACCCTTAAGATTCTGTGATGCTGTGAAGATGCGTGGCTGAGCCCCAGCAGGAGGGAACATCCAAAGCCAGGTTTGTCATCAGAAACATTGAAACGTGGAACCATTCCTCCTCCGAGGCTGACATTTTCAAACCCAGGAGCATGAACTTTGATAAAAACATGTTTAAAGGATTCTTGGCAATTGGATTTCCTGAAGATTTCTGCATCCAACAGATGTAAGCATTGATCCAGCTTCACTTGGGCAATGATATGTATGATGAGACATTTGGCTTCAGGAGCCAAATGAGGATGTTGCTGTCTCCTCTGTCTCCATCTGTACCACTTCCTTCTTTGCAGATATAACTGTTAGCTAATAAATTAACATTTGTAAACCACTTTGAAAATCATGAGCACTAAATATAAGGTTTTATTAGGTCATATCCTGGCAAAATATTTATTTTTTATTAATTGCTTTTTTAATTGAACTATCCTTTGTGAATTTTAAAACATACAAAGTGGTTGGACCTCTGCTATTTATCATTCTTCTTAGCAAGAGTTTGCCAGGGAAGGAAGAAACTTGGGTCAAGGATTTATTGCAAGAAAGCAGATAAACATTTTACTTTAGGATTCTTTTATGTCCATGATTCCAATGAGCCTGATAATCTTTGCAAATCATTAGCATGTCATGGCCCAGAATCTATCCTGAAACTGCATGATCTCACCTAATCAGTTTCTTGTTAGACTCTTAGACTCTCTTGGTCATCTTCTTAGTAGTGATACATGTCTCAAAGATTATTTCTGGAAAATGACATGTTTAAAAGCATCAAACAAGACCCATTTCTTGGCTGTGAAACAGCTAAGACTGGTTATATCTGTTTTCCAAAAAATGAGTCCAAAAGGTTAAACACTTTATTCAGGATTACACACTGAATTAGTGGCATAGTGAGGCGTAAGAGAAACTAGTGCTGTTTCCCAGACTTTTGCTTCTCAGCAGTAGAAGTAACTATCTCTCTATCTCCGGAATGATTGCACAGTCCAAATTGAGATGGTTTATTTGCTACTTAAACCCACGGCCTTGATCTCTTAAATTCTCTTTTCTTTTGACCTTGTGCAAGGTCAGAAATGCACACAGTACGCTGCAGACGGTGGCCTCATGATAAGCATCTATCTACCCATGGTGTCTGTTGGTTTGGGTTTTTTTTCATTTTCCAGAAGATAGACTTTCCAGAGATAGAAAGCCACCTTGTGACCTCTGCTGAAAAGTTCACCATTTAGAGATAGCCACTGAGTAAGAATATGTGTTTGCAGAATGCATTCTGCCTCAGTTCAATGATGGAGCCTGTTACTGAGTTTAGCTTTTTTGTCTTTTGCCTCGTATAAGACACATAAAAGACTGTGTTTGTTGCATCTATTTGAATCAAATAGTAATAATTAACATTTATGTAGCACTTTCTGCTTTCTAAGCACTACACAAACACTGTCTAATTACTCTTGGTTTAGTGTAAATTAATGCAATCCTACTCTGCTTTACAATCTATTTGCATCTTTTGTTGACTGAGAGCTAGTTCAATTACTTCTAATCTTTAGCCTAACTAGTCATTAAAGGTATGGCTAAGAAGACTCATTTACATCTTCTATTGCCTTCTCCCCTCCCCAACCCCTTAATTTCCTTTTCCCTTCCCACAGTCTTTTTTTGCTGAATATTCCCCCAGCTGGATTCCTGAGCATGGCAGAAAAGCTCTCCAGCAGACCAGTGAACCTTTCCACTCATTTTGTAAAGTGATACAAAAACTTCCTAATCATCATAAGTCATTTTGCTTTGCCACAGAAAGTCATATACAAGGCATGTTTTCCTATGGCAAACTGAATGACTTACCACTTAGTAAATTAGTGATCTTAGTAAAAATAAACAATAATTTAGTTTCAAGCTTGGAGTTGGGTAAACCCCTTAATCTCTTACCTAGCATGTTGTTTACTGAAAAATGTGGAAAATGTGTGGCTTTCATGAATACTGACACAGAATCCAAGAACTCCAGAAATCAGGCTTCTTCAATGCAAAGAGGAGCTGGGTTTGTGCAGACTCTTCCCCTGACTTCCTGCATGACCTTGATCAGGTCACTTCCCTTCTGCCTGTCTCTTCCACTTGTAACATGGGAGAGAAGAATATGTATCTCCTTTAATGGCTAATCCATTAAGAAATCAGAATCATGCAACAAAATTAATTCAAAACTGCAATGTGGTTAATCCAAACAAATTTATTAGGCTCTTACACTTGAATGAGTCAACCTAGTGTAACTAGTTTGGCTGGAGGTGTTTACAGGATTGATATAAAAAGTTAGGTGAGACAAATTCTACTTCTCTGGGTAGCCTTTTCACCCCACCATGCAGATTTGCAACTGAAGCATAAAATCAAAATCTAATTTTTATCTTCTGAGATTTTTACCATGGTGGTAAAAAACCAAACAAACAAACAAACAAAACAAAACAAAAACAAACCCTGCCATTTGCCTGCTATCTTTGGGCAAGTAGGAAAGCAGACTTCTGAATTTTGCAAGGATAACATAAATGTAATGTTTTACATTTTCACCTGAGCTACAGTATCACTTAGCATTACCTTATTAAGCCCCCTCCTTAATACATCTTGCAGTCCTGCAGCATTTGTACATCCATCAGAGTGCATCTAGGTCTATTTTGAAGGTTCATACCCCATACATGTCAGTGCTGAGCTGCAGCCCTGCAATCAGTTTTAAGTCCCCTTGCCAGAGTGTAGTTAATATCAAGCAGTCAGTGATTTGTGCGGATGTTGAACAGAATTGTCTTTGTAAGAGGGCTTGTAGCTGCATAAAATCTCCTCTTAGATACTTATCCTTGTCATTACAATGAGGGAGCCCTATGTTTAAGGAAAAAAACCAAAACCAATTATTTCCTAATTCTAATTTGCTACTTCTATCTCTATTTTTCCCCTATAGGCATTTTACCTAAGAAAAATATACTGCCTATTGCATAAGCTTGATGTGTAATTGAAAGTTAAGCTTTGGTCACAGTAGGGGTTATACTGATTAATCAATCCCTAGCATGTCTCAATGCACTTTGATTATCTCACAGAGAAGTCCTAAAATAAGTCCATAGAAAATCAGAAATCGATTCACAGGCCTTTGCAGTCTTTTTACAGATAATTCATAATTTAATAAACTTAGTCTGAAGTTGGACTCTTTGGGGGATTTTATCAAAAAAAGGAAACAGGCTTGTTTCTTTCCCTACTGAAGGAAGGCAAGGACAGATTACCCAGTACCACAGCATCTCTGACAAGAGCAGGGAGGACAATTTTACACCTGATACTGTACTAAGACAAGGACATGTTGGCCTTGCAGGAGTTTTGGGTGTTAGTTACTTTAATCCTGTAACCTGTACAGGATACTTGCCGTTGTCTGCAGGAGAGGGACAGTAACACTTTTTCCTAGGTTTTGTCCTCCCTCTTCAAGTGAGAGCTTCCTTCTGCTGCAGGAGGTCCTCTGCCATATTGTTCTGCAGAGTGTCTGTATAAATAGCATTGATAAATAAGCAGGCACAAAATGAATCTGTTTCTAGCAATGCTTTTTCAGCATACCTTTGAGTATATTCTTCCAAATTAGGTTGATGTTATGACATCCCAGGCCATTCAATTGCAGTAGTGAAAGTCAATGCAAGTTTAAACTATTGTTCTATTATTTTCACAGTTGAAGGGTGGAGAGTAGACGTTCTCTGAACTCTGTCTCACATATGAGTAGTGATATCACTGTAGTGATAGAAGAAGCAGTAATGGTTTGAGCTGAAAAAGAGGTTTATACTAGACATTAGGAAGAAATTTTTTTTACAATGAGGGTGGTGAGACACTGGCCCAGGTTGTTCAGAGAGGTGGTAGATGCCTCATCCCTGGAAACATTCGAGGTTAGGTTAGACAGGGCTCTGAGCAACCTGATCTGCTTGAAGATGTCCCTGGTCACTGCAGGCGGGTTGGAGTAGATGACCTTTAAAGGTCGCTTCACACCCAAACCATTCTATGATTCTATGATTCTATGAGGTGCACACCAACATGATATTTTTTATGAAAGAATACAGATACACGATGAGGTTTACGCTTTAAAATTTATCTGCTAACAATTTTCTCTTTCTTAGTTTTCCTGTAGCAAACACTGCCTGATAGTGTCAATGTCTTCAGAGGCAGGATCAGAGCCTGCAGTGGTGACTGCAGGGAGTAAAGAAAGATGTGCCTTCCTTCGTAAGAGAGTCTGAACCCTCATTCAGTTTTCGTCTGTGAAATAATGAGTAATAGTGATAAATAAGGTACATCTGAGTGGGTATGAGTTCAAAGCCTTATTCTTACGGAAAGGCCCGTGAGATCATCAATATCCCCATGCAAGGAGCAAGACCTGTACACACCAGGCAGTGACTTCAAAAAGGGGACAAGTGCTTTTTCACACAACACAATCACACTGGGGGACTGCCCACAAGATGTTGCAAAGCATTACATGTTAAATGGGATTAAACAAACTCTCAGAAGACAGGTACATGAAGGACTGTCAAACACAGTGATCCAGCTAATAAGTTTGCTGAACCCCATTCTTCTGTATCAAGGGGAAGGACAAATTTTAATCCTTAAATCATTGTTCCTAGCCACTGTCTCCTTCTGCCCTTCCAAAGAACCCACCACCGGCTCACAGAATCATAGACTCCCTACTGCACGGTCAGGGACACCTCCCACTAGACCAGGTTGCTCAGAGCCCCATCCAACCTGGCCTTGAACACTTCCAGGGATGGGACAGCCACAACTTCTCTGGGCAACCTGTGCCAGTGTCTCACCACCTCCACACAAAAGGTTAGGGAGAGAGGATACAAGGCGTGATGGTCCTCTGGTCTGACCCAGTACAATTATTCTCCTGTGCATGATTTCAGAAGCTCTTCACAGGATGGTCAACTCTAGAAACAACTGCATGAAATTGAGTATAGTCAGCTATTTGAGCACAGCCCTGTAAAAAGTTTTCCATTCACCTGGCCTCTGATGCCTTACCAAGACTTAAATTCTGCTTGTGTATATATCTGTGTGTGTATATATATATGTGTGGTGATTTGGGCCCAACACAACAAGAAAGGAACAGCCCCATGGCCACCCACTCAACCTCCCCACACACACACTCTGGGATGAGGAGGACAAAGCTCCTGGGTTGAGACAAAGGACAAGGAGGGATCTTCACCAGTTAAGGTCCCGGGCAAAACAGACTCAACCTGGGGAAAACATAATAATTTAATTTCACACTAATCACACACCCAGGACACAGACACACCCAGAGCAGGGCTTGCATATGTTACCCCACCCCCCTCCCTTCTTCCCGGGCCCAAATCCCTTTGTTCCCGGTTTCTCTCCCTCCTTCCCCCCAGCGGCACAAGGGGATGGGGATGGGGTTTAGAGTCAGGTCACAGGCTGGTGGGTCCTGCTGCTCCTTCCTCCTCAGGAAGAAGGATTCCTTACAGTCCTGCCCTGCTTCCCCATGGGATCCCTCCCATGGCAGAGAGTCCTCCATGAACCTCTCCTCCATGAGTCCTTCCCACCAGGTCCAGAGCTGCTCCAGCCTGGGCTTCCCACAGAGTCACGGCTGCTTCGGGAACAAACTCCCCTGGCCCGGGGGCTTCCAAAGCTGCGCGATCAGAGCCCACAGGCAGCAAATCCTCTGGCCACAAAATCCAAGTCCAGTGGCCAAGTTCACCCCTCCTGGCACCTTCGGGGAATGTTCCACCTCGTTCCTCCATGGATGCAGGGGCACAGCTGCCATCTCGCCATGGGTTGCAGGGAAACTTCTGCTTGGGCACCTTCTTCCCCTTCTTCCTCACCAACCACCAGCACTACTCTCCTTCTCCAGCACAGCTCTTCTCTCTTAAGTGCTCCTCTGCAGGTGTTATAGTTGTTCTTTCGTATCTTAATCTCTGAGGCACATCTATTGTCCCTCTAATGGCTCCTTGGCTGGTTTTGGAGCAGGGGGAGCTTCTCAGCTTCTTACTGGAGCCACTCCTTGTGCCCTTTCCCCACTACCAACAAACCCACCAAACCAGAACAATATATACACACAGAGAAGATTTTTTTTTTTCTTCCCATTGTTCCTAGAAGCTGACAGAAATGCAAACGTTGCCTATGGTTGCACAGAGTCCATACAGGGCTAAGAAAGATGAATGGCTTCCTTGTTCAGTTTACTTGGCAAAGAAGCAGGACCACAGAGGGAATGTATCTATGTGTGGGTGTTCCCTCTCCAAACAGTTGGATAAAGAGGTTGAATGACACAAGGTGTGCATGTGGATTTTTTTGGGGATTCTTGATCCATTTTCGTAGGGGCCAGCATTTTTTATTATAAAAGTTCCCTGTTGGCCAGAACAGACCTCTAATAATTAGATATCTTACCCAAGACAAGAAGTCTTTTTACCACCCTGAGTGAGCTTTGTACCAGTCTTATTGTCTAGGAGATGACTAGAGATTAGCTATTACCATCTGTTGTTTTTCAGAAGAAAAAATACTCTTCTTTTCTTTTCTGAAGGGGAAAAAGTCTCTCCCAAGCAGATCGAGGAACTTGTGCCAAGTGCTTTCACCTGGGATGTTTGAGACACATTTGAGGCTTTATATTGTCTGATTCAGATTAAGTACTTAAATATTAGTTTCCTGTATCCCAGGTAAGAGCCCTAATCAGCAGATGGTAGGTCATAAAGGAGGAATGCATATGATTTTATGGGATTCATTAGGTGACTACCTGCAATTGATACCACCAGGTCTTTCTCACTCTGTGACTCACTGATATAGAGGCTGTTTTGCACAGTTTGTGGCTCTCTGGCACCTCTCACACCCAATCCTTGAGTCTGACATAATGAGGCAGGAAAAGTTTGCAGGCTGAACCTAAATCAGTCTACATTGTCTATTATCTATTAAATTGAGGTTCTGAAGAAAACTCATTTCATCCAAGAATGGCTAAATAGGCTAATAAAGAGTATTTCAATATAAAACCAAGATCATTTCTGGCTAATTTCCATTCTGGGGGAAGCCAAAGCAGGGTTCTGATATCTGCAGCTGCAAACTGCTTACACTACTAAAAAAATACTTTAAAGCTTGTTTTAACTGCTGACCCCAAAATCTTCCCCTAGCACAGGCTAAAGGCTGCAGCCCATGAGGGAAGACTTAGGGGTCTGCAAACTAGCAATAATTGAGATAATTCTATTCCAGCCCTCTTCATGCTTTCTTTCCCACCATACTTTAAATCTCAACTACTGTTTCAAGCTTTCCTGGGCCTCCAGCTCATTGCAGTTTTAGATTTATTTGTGAAAAGGTCACAAACCACATATTTGGGACAGGACATTTCCAATTACCTAACAAGTCTCTTACCAGTAGAAGAAAGCCTTAGTGGTCAAGACCAGAAAAGGGAGTTTTTGTTACTTTCTTTGAGCACTGGGTTGAAGCCAAGCAGTGTGAACTCAAGTCTTCATTCTTCCCTCTTGTGCCTGCTTCTTTCCAAAGCCTTTGCCAGAAATGTGAGAGGATGTTATACCTACAGCTTAATTTATTTCCTACATAGACCTCCTGGGATTTGAACCTCTGTTATAAATCTGGAGCTTAAAGTTTAATAAAAAACACAGGAGTCTTTTATGTCATAGAAGAATCTCCCAGAAATCTGGTAAATAGCGTCACACTGTTTAAGCCATGGTTGTGTATTTGCTAAGATCAGATAACTGCAGCCTCTGACTAACTGACAGGGCAAATTTTATTTGATCACCCTTAAGTACCTGCCTAAATATCTGCTGAACACATCGGAACATTCAACACCCCTTTTATGCCAGCTTTGTGCTTTACAACAGCAGTGGAATGACAGGCAATATCACAGATTATTCTGGAAAACAGAAATTACCAAATAAGATTCCACAGGTTCAACATTTTCACTCATGAGTCTAAAATATGGAGCCTCAAAGCAGGCATTTGTATCCTCATGGAAGTGTGATGAAACTGTCACAGCGGATTCTATTGTTTCAAATAAAGTGTCAAATACCAAGCAATGACCTAACTTAGTGTAGGACATTAATAATCACTGCCACAAATTAATTTAAACATCTGAACCACAAGATCTTTGGTTGAAGTTTAGGATCTTCAAGTGGGGCTAACTTCCCAAATAACATTGCTGGTCTGAGCCCAGTATCTGCTTGTGTTTTGGAAAAGATTAATCTGCAACATGGCAAAAAATTGTCTCTCTTTTGGCTCCAAGTGGGGTTTTCATCATTCACCATGGGATTTCACTAGTCACACACAACTGCAATTGTACATGCTTCACAGTCTTTCTGACTATCCAAACATGAAATAATGTCTTATTAATGATAACTGAGGTTCATACTGCTCCTCTCACACAAAGATTTCAGACATGCATTGGCTAAGGCTTTTTCAATTATGTGTTCTCTGTGCTTATGTGACTTGATTCACAAAAAATCCAGGGCTCAGTATCAGACTCTGCCCAGAAGATCACAACTCTTCTCTCAGTTCTGTTGCTTTCTTCTTGTACCACCTTAAGCAAGTCACTTTGACTTCCCATGTCACATGTTTTCTTCTGTAAAAAGAAGAAAAGGGGGATCTTATTTAGCATTAGATCTTAGTTAACAATTGAATTTCTGGAGCCAAGAGGAGGGAAAATAAAATCCAGCTTGCTGCTCAGTATTCTGTGACCATGTTCATTTTACAAAGGGCAGCAGCAGTAAAAAGTTAAGGGAAAAAATTGTCCTAAGCAGTGTAATGAGAAGATCTACTTTACAAAGACAAAAAACAAGCCCTGCCTACTAAGACAGTGTAATTTTTGCATAGGTAGTCTTGTGGTGGAAAACAAACAACTACGGGAAGTCACTTTGCTTCCTCCAGCACAAAGGTGGACTGAATCAAGCCACCACGATTAATGCTCACATTTCCACAGAGACAAGATATTTCACTCTTCCAGCTTTCTCATCACCCTGTTGCAGTAACTATATAGGAAACACATAAAGCTATCTCTAGCATTTAAACCCTCACATTTTGACAGAAAATTGGATGATGTGACATGCTGCCTTCCAGAGCAGGCGCTGTCTATCACCTAGCTGCTAATCTCTGTGATTAGTGACCTGCAATGTAAGTCAGCTATCAAAGACCACCTGTCCCTTTTGCTGTCAGGGCCTCCTAGCATATCTCTTTGTGGTGTCACACTCCCTTGTCTGGTTTTTGATTGATGGAAGTTTGTCTTTTGAGCTGTGACTCAGAAAATAAATCATTCCTCTTGCCATTCATTGAGTGTGATTCTGCAGCACAAAGCCAGTGTGGTTAATCAAAGCTCCAAAGAGCAACAAAAAGCAACATAACCAAGAATGAGAAGGGGAGATATAAAGGATAAAACATAATAAAAAGGATTATTTGGGAGCAAAATAGAAAGACCTGCAAATAAGCATTGCATTTACTGCACTGCTGCACCAGAACTTGAAAGCTGAATTTTTTAGTTCTGTTTTTTGATATATAAGCAAGGATGTGAGAAGAGTCCCTCACCTCTGAAATACAGAGCTAAGTCAAAGGGGTCTGATTTCCAGGATTTGGCAGGTGAGTCACCCTTTCTAGAGTCAGCAGGGTTTTTCTGAGTTGAGTAGGTAAAGCCTGAAGGACGCTTCAGTTGTGAATTGTACTCCAAACCAGCTTGTGGTCGAGATGGGACTGTACACTCGGAATTAAGAATGACAAAAATGAAAAAGGCTGTTGCCATTAATTGACCTGGAGGAAAAAAAGAAAAAAAAATAAGGTGAAATTTGGAATATTATGCAGACAGCAGCAGGATGGAAGAATCAAATTGAGCCAGAAACACTGTGTTATCAGACAAGAAAGTCCTTTCCAAATAGAAATGTTTCAGAGCAAAAGGCCTTTTTTTGTTGTTGTTTTTGTGGATGGAGAAGGAGTGAAGGGATGGAAAGGACAATATTAGAAGCCTTGCATTTTTATATCAGATCCAGCAAGTGTATGGAAGCTTTTAAAGTTATGAGGAGCAATCACGAGCTAGAGGTGGAAAGAAACTGTTGGCTGAGTATGTAACTGAGACAAGTGTGGTTCCTTATATTTGCTGTGTGCCAGAGAAGTCAGGAAGAACGTGAGGTGTTGATGGCATGGGTGAAATTGTAGCAGAAGTGAAATCAAGACATAGGGAGTGGAAGATAAAAAATAATAATCCGTCACACAAACACTGTGAGGCAAATTCCCTGATGATGTAATTCCATCAAAGACAAGGTATCTAAACCATCTGGGAATTGGACCATAAAAATGAGATTATAAGAACTGTGTGTCCATGGAGGGGAGCTGGAAACTTACTTAAGTCCGTTAAATGCAACAGCTCCTTCTTTAAAAAAAAAAGAAAAAAAAAAGAAAAAAATGTTCATTATGTGTTTTCGGGGTGACCTTTTTAGTTGAGAAGTGTCTCCTTACAAGCAGAGAGAGAGAAAAAAAGAAAGGGTTGAGGAGAGTTAAATGTATAAAGACATGAATGGATTGGGAATTGAAGTACTGCTATAGAGGAATGTGTATGTGAATGGTGCAAATTTACAGGTCTATTTTTTGATGAACTGTAGGAGGAATTTCATTTTTTCAGCACCTTTCTTTGCAAAAAGAAAAACCTTCATCGGGTGGAAATTCAGTCAATTTCCTGGTTTTTTTTTGCCATTTCCTAAGTTGCAAGGTTACTAATGGTAATTGCAGACCCTGCTTGTACCTTGTGCCTCTAACTGTGCAGAAAGGTTTCCCTGGCGTGTGTGCCTCTCCCACTAGAGGGTTTTTGAATTACTGGTCCTTGGTAGAAATAGCTGCAAAACTCCTGAGCAGATAGAAGACACCTCATTTCTTTCTTATAGTACATAGCAACTGCTTCTCACTCACATTTTGTTATCTCCATCCCCCATGGCAATGAACCACAATTTCAGTGTTCATTGTAACAGCTCTTACTACAGCCCCATTGTGAAGGAGCCTGTTTTAAGGTGTTTTACCAAAAGGTGTAACAAATCTGCTCCTTTTGAGGATTTTGCTCAAACAGAGATGGTCTAAAGGATACAAGCCAATTCAGTAACAGTTGCAAAAAAACCCTCACAATTTTTCAAGAAAAAAAAAAAACAACTTTGTGCTTTGTTTGTTTGTTTTTTTAAGGGAGGAAGAAAGTGTACTGAGAAGCAATCAGATGATCTGTTGCTTTTTCCTTTCTCCAGTGCACCAATATGTTTGATTCAATAGACCAAAATTTAGATGAATATTTGGTAGATCTCTTACACACTATTGCTGTGGTACATGGACCCCTTTAGCATAACACCATCTTCTTCCGTGTTGCTTCTACATTCAGGCCTTAGGTTTTGCACCTCTCAAGCCCTTATTCTGCAAAACATTTAATGTGTGTAAATTTTGGCTGGTGAGTAATCCAATTTGCATTCACTGTCTTGTACTTGCATAGTTCATGAATGAAGGTAAGTCAGTGAGTTCAGTGGGTTTAAACACATGTTTAAAATCAAAGTGGTGCTCAAATCTCTGTGGATGACCTAAGTTAAGCTCAATTATAAGACAGCCCCCCCCTTTTCCTCCATCCTTCCATTTGTGTTCAATAGTTCCTATGCATTTTGCTGACAAATAGGAAGAGTGAACTTGGTCTGCTGCCATCACTGGAATAAAGTGGGAGAGAATTAAGTGGACTTTTTTAAAGTAGTGTCTTAGTTTATTACAAGAGTTCCACAAAAACCATACAGGCTGTACTGGGTTCTGTCATTGCAAAGTTCAATTTGGAGGTTAAGGGGACAAAACCCAGAAAGCAGTCTTAGCGAAGTCAGAATTGAAGAAATAGGAATGGGACCCTCTTTTTTGTTGCCCAGCTGCAGGTGTATCTCACAGTCATCCTGCAGTTCTTGCTCCCTCCTGCAGTCTCCATTCAGCTGGAGAATTAGCTTAACTATGCTTGTGCCAGACAGCTTGACAGGTGAGGAATTCATAAGAAAATGTTGTCTTCAAGCTCCTGCACTAGCATTATGGTTTGTAGGTTATCAGAACCTATGCTCAGGGTCTTCCATCCCTTACAAGCTCATAGTTTTGAGAGCCACAAAAACTACCATTAAACAACATCCCCTTAAACCAATCCACAGCTCATCTGTTCTTCACCATTGGACCAGAGCTGTATTGTGCTGCACCACAAATCCAGGGCACAGATTCTGAAGAGAGACTGGGGTCTAAAAGTCATAGAGGAGTAGGATTTTCTAAGTATATTCAGGATTTAGCCTTTCAAGAGAGGAAATGTCAACAGAATGCGTTTCAGTCCTTGCCAAGGCATTTCCACACAGATTTGCTATGAAAAAGACCAAGAAGTGATAAGAGTGATCTTCTTTTCTGTTTTTAAATGCTGGTAGTAAACAACAATATCTAGTGTGGCATTTATAGACTCTGTTTCTGTACTTTAGCAGTCAAGAGGACTCAGTTCCCGAGAATCTCAGCCTGTAATTACAGATTTAAATGTTTAGTTTGTGGATTTATCAGTATTTTCCCTCTTATTGTACTTCTGGTGCACAAAAATATTATTTTACCCTTTTGTAGCAAGTCATTGTTTTATTGTTTGTTTTCTGTTGCCTTTAATAAACTTGAAGTGAAAATTCACTAATCATTATTTATTATTATTTTGACTAAAAACATTTTTAATATGTTTTATTTCTGATATCAATTTTCTCTGTCTGCAGGTATATATGTTTGCAAATAAACAAAGGTTTTCCCATGGGCATAAATCCCAGGCCATGCTGTTACATGAAGCAAAGCATTATCATTTAGTTCCACTTTCTCAACTCTGCTTAAGTTCTAATGTATTTCCAGCTGAGTAAAGACTTCCTCTGCATAGGAGGACATTTTCATCCAATTTCCATCCATATCTCATCCCTTCATTCTTGTTTTCTCCCTCTCACTTCCTATTTGCCTTCATATACTGTCTTTTATTCTTTTGTTCATCCCATCTTTCCAGGTCCCTTCCAACCCCTAGGATTCTATTATTCTATGATTCTATGATCTAATCCCATGATCTAAAAAACAAAACAAAACACTTAGAAAACTGTAGGACAGCATTTTTCCAAAGTCCTCTGGCTGCCCAAGCAGAGATGTTTCAGCATGGCCTGATTTCCTAGAGATGAGGTGACTGACGTTCTGAATACCTGCCTCCTGGAAGCGTCTGAATCACTTCCTGTGGAGAGAGGACACAGACATTTCCAATTAGTTTAAAGTCCCCAGGTGTGCACCCAGTTCAGACAGATGCAGGTTGCTCCATGTGTGTGTCCTGCAGGTGAGACAGTTATTAAATGAGTCACACATCACTGAGACTTTCATTCCATCAATAATTGTTCTAAGAGGGCTTTCCTGCAGTCCGTTCAGTAATCTCTCTTTTGTTCTTTGCAAGAATGCATAAGGAAGGCAATTTAGCCTTCAGGTGCCCAAGGACATGAATCTAGATCCTATTTCTTTTATTCTCCCTTTCAGGTTACTCCAATCTGACCACCACAGGGACGTCATTATTTTAATGTTGAATACTCAGACCAGGGTGCCATGGATGTGAAAGAAAGGAAGCCCTATCGATCTCTGACTCGGCGCCGTGACACTGAGCGCCGCTACACCAGCTCGTCAGCTGAGAGTGAGGACAGCAAGGTACCCCAGAAGTCCTACAGCTCCAGTGAGACCCTGAAGGCTTATGATCAAGACTCTAGATTGACCTACAGCAATCGGGTCAAAGACATGGTGCACCAGGAGGCTGATGAATTCTGCCGAGCAGGTGAGCATGTTTCAGCAGATGCTGCTGGAAGCAGCATGAGTTAATCAGCTGGGAGCTGGGGCTGGGTGGGAGGCTACCTCTGATGGACTCTCAGGCCAAAAGCAAGACATAAGGGAAGAGAGCTGCAAGGAACATCTTCATTGTATTGCACAGATGTGGGATGCGTGCAAACCAATGTCCAATGTGGAATAGCACTAGCCTGTGTTCCTTAGCACCTACTCAGAGGCGTTTTCTGTGTCTTAGTCTTTCTGCTTCCAACAACCCTTTGCCACTTCCCACCATGAGACCAGACTGCCTGTGCACATGCTGCACAGTACTGACATGGCATGGAAAGTCCCTGCCTGCTCAGGAGACCTTTTCACTAATTTATATGCCTGCTGTGTCATGAGTTAAGTCAAGAAGGATGCCAAGACAAAAGACAAGCAGAGAGTGCCACTGTCCACAGTGTCCATCTGGGCTACAGCAAAACCCAAGAAGCCTAGAAGTATGGAAGCAACAGAACTGCAGATGGGATGAACCATGCTTGGCATTGTACATAGCCTGCAGGCTGTAGGTTTGTGATAGGGACATGCTCTAGAGGAGTGGTAAAGAACCACTTTTAGCACTTACAGGAGTCCACATAGTGAATCTTGGTCACAATACCTGGGAAGATGTAGAGATTCAAGGGTCAGCATGGGCTCCACAGTCCTAACAGAGATTCCAGATATTCTCCTTTTTATTGCTAGCCTGAAGTCATTATCACTGCTGCTATTGCCAACATGATGTAGATTTCATCATCATTTTTCTGTAGAAACATGAGTGTCTTAGTTCAGAAACCAGGAAGGGCTTCACATAAATTATTTTTAGAAGTCCATCAAGAAAAGTATAAAATGGCAAAGAACATCAAATAGAGTAGGCAGCTTTCCAGAAAGTAAAATAGCTGACCCAGGCTACTCTGAGCACACCCTCTGCAGTTTGGAGAAGCTGATTCCCCAAAGGGAATGCATACATCTCCACTGGTTTAACTTGGGGTCTGCTTAATTTCACTGTGCAAACAGGATGCACTTGTGGTTTGGGTGCAAGACTCATCTTTAAGGCATGCACGAGCAAATTGACTTGCAGAAGTATCTTTGTGCACATGGCTTTGGTGCTTGTATTTCAGGATAACTGCAGCAGGCAATAGTTAACAAAAGGGCCAGGAGGTGTTGTAAGTAATACTTGGCAATCATAAAAGGAGTTTCCCTCTTAGCAACTCTGAAGTACTTCATCCTCTCTAAGGAATCTACAAAGTTATAAAGAAAAAAGAAACCTTTTAGGTCATTCAGTTTGCTCAGTTCATACAATATATTCACCATGCAGGATAGATGTGAATTAGTACAGGTCAGTGGTTTTCAACCTGAGGGTCTATGAGGCCATGCAGGTCCATGGACTTCTCCTAAGAAGCTCACAAAAGATAAATAAGAAAAGCTAGTTTATTGACAGGGAGTATAAATTTGCTATACACAAGTTCATACTTCCCTAGGAAAAATTTGTAAGGTCCTGTGGAATAGTAAAAACCATTGGTCTAAGCAGATGAAATGAATTGAGAAGTTAAGAATAACCATGTCAGGGCACCAGTTCTACTTCTGATATATCACCCACAGATTTTTCAATTTATAATTTTCTCCCAGCTTATCCTGAGAGTCCCAAAAACTGGCCTGAAGAGTATTAACTATAACCCCAGCCTTCCTGTCCCACATTTTCTACTGGCAGAAAGCCATGAATGGACCTCACTCTGTGGTGCTGTTTGGCCTCGTGCCAACTGAAACCAAGTTTTATCAGCCTGCTCAACGTCAACGAGGCAAAGTGAGTTTCTCTCCTGCATTGGTTTGGAAGGCAGAGGAGAGAAATATTTCAAATTGACCAAATAAATTCAGTAAATAAACAAGTCAGCATTTAAATGGTTTTAGCTAGAGTGAGACTGCCAGCAAACGTGCAAGTCAGCACAGGAAAAAATAGACCAGATTTGAATTTAAAAGTCTCAGATATTTATTATCTTCCTTTTATTGACTTGAGTTCTTCCAGCTTAAAAGGCAACAGTGAGCATAGAATATGAAAATCGATGCATCTCCTGCTGTTTATTGCAAATAAATTTGATTTTCAGTTAATTGTAGCAGTAATTTTTCATAATTTATGAGCTGCTGTTACTGGAGAGCATCAGTCATGCTGCACATTGAGTGTCTGGTGATGTTGAGTGCAGCTTGTTTCAGGAGAAGGTGGAACTCACCATCAGGCAAGCAAAGCCAAAAGATGACGTTTTCCAGTGCTGCATGGAGGATGTTTTAAAGACTAACCTGGCCTTGCACAGAAGGCAAAACTGGAAGACAAGAGCAAGGCCTCTGGGGAGATACTGCTTTCTTGCATTTATAATGTAGATCAAGTTCATTTTCTACGTCATGCCTTGGAGCAGCAGAGGACACTCTCTCAGACCACTTTGCAATCAAATGAGATGGAGTAATTTGCCACAAGCTTGCACTGTGTTTCCCAGGCTGTAGGGTTTGATGAAGGTTTGGGATCCAAGCAACCATATCTATCCACTCTAAGTGAAAGCTTCAATTTCGTTCAGTCAGTTAAAAAGGTGTGAAGTTCATGAGTGCTTTATATAGTCTGAGTGTTGTCAGCTGTGACTCTGTAACTGGATGAACCATGGTTATTTCCCCTGATGTCAAACAGTTCCTTCTCTGAGCTTTACATGGGAATGTTGTCCCATTCCATTATTCATCTTGCCTTCAACCATCTTCTCTCTGCTCACTATGAGCTGCAAAGCCCGCTGAATGGAAAAGTGCAGTAAAAGAGCATCAACTGGGGCCCAGCTGCTCATCTGATACACATATGTTATAGTATGAGACCTTCCCCACACCGCAGGGCTCTGGGACAAGTCGGGGTGTTTCCACATGCATGAAACCAGACTCTGGAAAAGTACAAATCTGACTGTTTCTATTGGAGACATGTTTTGCACTGTTTTATATTTAACAACAACAAACGGAAATGTGAGGAGAACCACATACTTGTGTGGTTTCGAGAGAATAATAACTCAGTTTTGGATGCAACCTTGAGTTCCAGAACTGATGAACAGATTTCAGTAATGAGTAGGTCTGAACTTCACTGTTGAAAGGTAGATTTAATCCTGAACTTTTCTGGAGACCACGCACTCAGATTTATCTCGCTGAAACATGTCTGAGCTGCAAACATTGCTCTAAAACTGAGTCTGTGGCCTGTGCATGGATTTGGCAGGTTCCATCTCTCCATCCTCCTTTTTATTGCAGGGGATTTATGTATTGAAATAATAGGAAGAAGCCAGCTAGACTGAATGTGATCACTGGTGCTGGTATTTGGCCACGACCCAGGGCCTGATGCCTCCTGCTGGTTACAGATAAAGTTCCTTAATCCACCCGATCAAGGTGTTGGGTAGTAGGAGCAAGGTGCATTGTGCCATATAAATGCACAGTGCAGCTAAAGGCATTCATGGGTGGCCAAAATATTTTAAAGACATTGAGGGCTGAAAAAGAAAAGTGTGAGTTAATAAAAAAATGTGTATGAAAATGGAGTCACTAATTGCTCTCCTCAGCTTTATCGTGCAACTTTGTGAACCAACTGGGCTAATATTTGAAGCCTCATTCACGTCAGTTCGGTCTCATTTTGAAGCTCTGTAGGTAACTAGGCATGAACTCAGGAGTCATTTTTCAGGTTACATTTTTAGTCAGCCAAACAATTGCATTATTTGCAGCCAAATAACCTCTGCTGTGACTCTATCAGAATGAATAGCTAAATTGACTCAAGGTGTGAGTGGTCAGCAAGGGGAAAGTGAGATCACCAAAGGAAATTTAAATCCTCAGTATGTAATTTCAGGGATTTCAATGAGCAGAACTCTCTCCAGTTTCCTATTGTAGTAGAGTTG
The DNA here is from genome assembly GCF_020740795.1 of Apus apus. NCBI lineage: Eukaryota > Metazoa > Chordata > Aves > Apodiformes > Apodidae > Apus > Apus apus. The sequence continues at coordinate 4,402,923 of NC_067282.1, read as the reverse complement.
CCAGGTGTATGTTAGGACTTTTGATCATGGCATGACTCATTTGGCTTTTTTCCCAAGAAGATTACTTCTTGCCTCTCCTGAAAAAATTCCGTCTTATCTCCATCTGTCTTTCAAATGTGATGATTTCATTGAACGCACCCTGAGTTGCTGTCAGGTTCCAGAAACAGGGATCCAGCTGCTTTTTGGCCTTGGCACAGTCACTTGGTCTCACAGTAAGCATGACCACACAACAGGGGACTCTTTGGTATGATGTTAGGACTCAGGAGCTCCTATACCCCCATGAAGACAGAGGATGAATGGTTCTACCATTGTTTTCATAGAATGGTTTCATGGAATTCTTTGGGCTGGTAGGGATCTGAAAGATCATCTAGTTCCTACCCTTCTGGATGGGCAGCAACACCTTCCACTAGACCACATTGCTCAAAGCCCCATCCAACCTGGCCTTGAACGCTTTCAGGGATGGGGCATCCACAGCTTCTCTGGGCAACCTGTGCCAGCGTCTCACTGGAACGTGTACTGAATGAAACCATTCCTTACTAAAGAGTAACCAGGATGCTGTGTTTTCTCCCAGGAGCCAACTTCTCTTTGCGAGAGCTGGGTCTTGAAGACGTGACACCTCCACATGGGACTTTGTACCGGACTGATATTGGGCTGCCTCACTGTGGCTACTCCATCAGCGCTGGCTCGGATGCTGACACGGAGGCAGATGTGGTCATGTCTCCTGAGCACCCCGTGAGGCTCTGGGGACGCAGCACCAAGTCTGGACGTAGCTCCTGCTTGTCAAGCCGGGCCAACTCCAACCTCACCCTCACAGACACGGAGCACGAGAATACTGAGACCGGTAAGTGGTGACAGCGCATGCGATGTCAGCCTTGGGCTCTGCCAGGAATGACTCTTCTTACTGCTCCATCTTAATCTTCCTGAGGTTTGGTGTTTTGTTTTGCTTTTTTTTTTTTTTATCAGCCTCAATGAAAACACTCTTCTAATAGCCCAATGTTGTGGCCTTTTGTACCGTCCTACAGAGTGTTTGTTAATAAACTGCTGGAGAAGCTCCTACTTATTTATCACAGCGACAGAGATCATTAAGTGGCTGTAATACTCTCTCTGCTTTTTGTAGCGACCTTTCAGACAAAAAGCATTTAAATCTCCCCTTCCCTGGCCAATGCTGCTCTTATCTTTGCTACAGATTTTCAGGACAGATAATTTCCTTCTTTTCCTTGCTGGTTCCTTGACAGGAGCCGTTTCATTTATGTAAATTGGCTGACTGCTCTCTGAAGGGAAACGATGGTGAAATATTTTTAGAAACCTTTTTCTTCATGCAAAATGGAAGCTGAAGGTCACAGATTTTTATCTCTGTAAGTTTGTGTCCCCAGCTGCAGGGACTCCTGCATGTGTTTTGTACGTCTGTGAACCTTTTGGTCAGCAGTTCTGCCAAGCAGTGTAGGAAGGAGAGAAGATTTTGATACAGTTGCAGCTTGACCCAAGAGTTCACACAGCCCTATATGCCTTTGCACCTTTAATTCAATTATGGCACAGCCAGCTTCTTAATATAGCCACTGTGTACAAGTCATCAGGAGCTTGTGCTCAGTGCAGAAAGCTGATGTGAAATGACTGTATCACTTGTTCTCTTTATGCTTTTTGCCACAGTATTATAGTGACAAATGATAATAACTTTTCCTTGGGAAGCCATGACACGGGACACATACACCTCCCACATGATTTTATGTTTAACTCCAACAAAATTACAGTAGAAGCTTATTAAGTTTGTGCTCAGAGTTAATGGTGTATTAGGCAAAGTTCACAGATAAACAGCCTTCTGTTTAGAGGATGCACAGAAGATCTTTTAAAATGATCTTTACAATATTTTTTTAAGCTCCTTAGTATCTTACAGAATGGTATCTGTTAGGACTGGCAGACACGCAGTGCCAGGTTATATTGTTTTCCTCCCAAGTCTCGTGTTTTGATGAAAAAACAGAGGGATCATCAGGGTCAATTAGAGTTTTGCACAATCCCAAGAAATCACTAGAAAACAACCAAAAGCAAACACATTGCACTTCCATCCCATTCTCTTCTATCCAAACTCTCTCGTACTTTCCATGGTGGTGTATGAGCTGCTGTGATCTTATCCCATATATTTTTTCTTTCCATGCCTATTAAAAAAAGCAAAGTACAGAATTTTAGTGGGGTTTTCTTTGGTTGTTTTTGTTGTCGTTGCTCTTTTGTGGGGGAGGATTGTTTGTTTTGTTGTTGGTCTTTTTGTCTTAAGAGAGAAGAATGACATTAGCTGCTGGAGTCTTTTTCACTGGTTTCCGTAATGCTATCTCTGCATGTGCAAATGCAACTTTGTACCTACAGATCACTTACAAATGAAATTATATTAGCAACAACACATTAGCAACAGCACATGCCTTGAAAGGCTTTACTGAAAGTAATAACAGAGGCAGTAATACTCATGCCAGGACTAAGACAACCTCCATTTCCTCTTCCCTTGAATTTAATGATACACTAACCATTTGTTAAACCATCATTTCATAGCAATTAGATAAGGGGAGATGGAGATGGAGAGAACATACCTACAGGGTTTTTAAGTGCTGTAGGAGGAGTTTCTTTGAGCCCTAGGCATTTTCAGTCTTGTATGTTGAGTGTTTTGAATGAGAAATGCTGTATCATACATTAAAAAAAAACAACTCTGTGTAAGATAAACAAAAGCTGAAGAGCAGTGGCATCCAGTAAGTAATTGTATTGTTTGTATTGACAAAAAAGTGGTGGTGGAATTTGAGGGAAAATACTACAATCCAAACTGTGCCCTTGGGGGCTCTAGCTGGTACTTCCCTGGGAAGATGTCAGAGACATGAGCCAGGTTCAGGTCAGAAAATCTGGTCCAGAGCTGAGAGAAAGACATTTCATTTCAATATAGGGGTTGTAATTGCATTGGGGGTATCAAATACGTAAACAAAGGTTGCAAGGGAAGAAGAGGGCTAAGGAAGAGTACAGAAAATTTGGACATTTTCCTTTTGTAATTGCTTGGCACAGATAATGGTGTGAGAGACTTTTTGCACCCAACCCCCTCACAAGCTGTGGGAACAAATGAAGCTGGAGATCCTCTCAGGAGCTTTATCTAGCATATGCAAAGGTTGCCCTGTGTTTCCTCCCTCTGAACATAAGCCATGTTGCTCTGGGCCCTCCACTACTAGCTATCATCACAGGCTATTTTGAGAAATCCCAGATTTATAGGAGAAATGTTTTCAAGAAGACATGAAATCTTGCTAATGGCAGCATAAAGTAACATAATGCTATGACTCAGTTTACAGGATACCTTTATTAGTCAATATTAATAGTTGACAGTATTGATAGAAGTTATAGCCTTTAGCTGAAGTCAATATGGAGTTTTATGAACCTGCCATCAATAGGAGATTTTATGGGCCCCATTAAACCAACTTTTCCAATGAAGGTTAAAGTCAGCAATTTTTATGCTGTTCATTATTTATATATAAAAAAAAATAATCAGAATTTACTTCTGATGTTTGTAAATCCAAAGCTGTTGAAGCATGATTCTACCAAGACATTTATTGTATTCTTAGAAAATGAGAGGTCTGGCTCCCTCAAAAAGCAGGTTTGCTTTTATTTCGGGAGTGGTGATGCCTTGAAGGAACAGATGCTCTGCTCAGTAAGTGCAGCCACAATCCTCATCTCTGTCTTTAAGCAAACCTATGAAGTGCTCTGTTTCCATGGCGTATTACAGTCCATAAATCATTTGCACAGGCAGCTGGCATGAAAAGCCATGCGTTGCTTTACCTAAACTGTTCCCAGACTTTCCAGGTTGAATACTTTTACTAGGTTAAGAGTTTGTTTTCACTGAAGACTGAGTTATAACTGGCATTGCCCTGAGCTCAGATCCTGCACACCCAGATAGACCCAAGGACTCCCCCTCCAACGGGCAATGCTCTTTGCTCCACCTGGATGGTCACCTTGCAGAGTAAGGGGACAGAGGGGACAACTCAAATTACTGCACCTCATCCAGGGATAATGCAATCACTCTGGGCTGCTAATTTATCAGCCACTTCATATACCTCAAGGGTTTCTTCTGCAGCATGACCACCCAGGCTAAGCTGAAATTGTGTACTCCCGTTAACAGTTCAGACTCATGCTCAGGGAGGAGCTTGGTTGCTGGAAGTCTAGCAATGAAGTTAGGGGAAGCTCTTTCCTATAGTAGCTCCCACTGTTTCTCAGCAAGACTTCAAGCAAAACAAGTTCCTGAAGTGGTCATTTGGATCTGAGCCAGGAGCTAACTGGCATTACCTTAGGTAACCCTGAACAGGCTTTATACAGAGCCAGCAATTGTTTAATATAGAGACAAGCACAATGAAGGAGAACAAGACAATAGTCTTCCAGAAACTGACTTATTTTATTGCAATTCAGTCACATACTAAAAGCAAAATACTTCTAATCATAAAGACGTTATCATAAAAATACAATAGCACAGGATAATTCATGTTGAAGTCACTGCTGGAGGTCCAGTCTCCCCTGCTTAAAGCAGGGCTAACTTTGAGGTCAGATCAGGTTGCTAAGTTATACTTTGAGTATCTCCCAGGATGGTGAGGTCACAACTTCTGTGTCCTGATTCTGGTGCTGATCACGCTCGTTGTGAACAGCTTCTGCTACAACCTAGACAAAGCTTCCACCACCACTACTCGTGCCCGTTGCCTCTTGTCCACTCACCGAGCATCTCCACCAACAGTCTGACTCCATCTTCTATAAATCCCCACACCTAAAATGGTTAAGAGACGGAAGGTAGATTTCCCTTTACCCATCTCTTCTATTAGCTGAACAAAGCCACCTAGATCTTCCACTCCTTTTAAATGGTCTGTAGGCAGTTAGGCACTAGAAGAGATAGTCAGAGCAGTCTGAGGAACTCTGGTGCTACAAGTTTTTAAGTGTAAACTAGACAAATAGTTGCTGAGAACGGTCCAGATCAGATGCTGCCTCAGAGTGCTGTACCTGCTGGCGTCTTGAGCCTCACTCTTTCTCTAGTTTTAAAAGGTTATGTCATTGCTGAGCTTTCTTTTACTTCAGGGCTGTGCAGGACTGTTCAATTGGGCTTTGAGAACCTCAGGTTTCTGTACTGCCCAGGGCACTCCTAACACGTGGAGATGGACAGTGTTTTGTATGTAAGCACCCATGAAACGGGCTCTGAATATTTCCTTTGGGTCTATAAGGGGGATCTTACCCCAGACCCCAGATCCACCCAAACCATTACGAATCAAGCTGTTAGCCCTTGGATAGATGTGAACATGAGAGATGGGCAGAAAATGTAGATATTCCCATACAGAATCCCTCCCATAAATAAAACCAACCAACCAACCAAAAACCCCCCAACCAACCAAAAAAACAACCAACCAAGAAAAACCAACCAAAACCAAACACTTTTTCTCTGCCTTCAATGTGATAATGATCTTCCCAGTTTATTAAGTGCAATCACTGCAAGATTACTTTAGGCTTGGGCCAACAGCATTTTTAAAATTTGCCTTCATGAAAGGGGAGTCACAGTCCTTTTCTGATAGAAAAAAAAAAGTTTAACTTTCAGCTATTCCAAGGAAGCTGTGGCAAGCTAAGGATTCACTTCAGTTTTAATCTGGGTTTAGTGTTAATAGCCAACAAGGCACATAGTTGGTTAAATATGAGAAGGAGAGGGAGAGAGGGGCAGCAGTTTTCTTTGTTAGCAGGGCAAGTCAGTGGTGATTAATGCTGCGTACATGTGTAGAGGGGAGCTGATGTTTCTCTCTGTCCTCATCTCCTCCTGGGAAGAATGTGGGCAGTATCAAGAGGCCAGACGGATTTCACAGGCAGGATGAGGAACATCAGATGGCTTGAGACAGTTCAACTCAGCTGGAGATGCTCAATTGTGATATATTGTGTAAAGAAATTCCTGCAGCAGAAGTGTTGCTGAAATGTGGCATTTTCTTATCTAGCAGACTGAGAGACTAGTAGACACAAACTAAAATTCCAGATCTAACCACCCTGGAAGCCAAAATTCAGGCTGCAGAACTATTGCTGTCAAATTGTGCTGTGATACTTCTGTCCATCTACAGAATTCAAAATTATGTAGGGAACATGCCTGCCAACATTTCTGCATGCATTTCGTGTCTGCAAGAGGGGTCAGAACGGCACTGCTGGACCCAAATCTCTCATTTAACAGTGAAGTGGGTGTATGTACGATCAGCCTCAACACTTCCACCACCTATCTGTTGATCACCTCTATTTAGGAGGAGCAGTTTAATCTCAAGGTTCACTTGTTTTTGGCTTCACCTCTGAAATCACCAGTCAGTGCCAAAAGTGGTATGGTGACTATAGCAATACAGACATTTACTCACTGGTGACAAGATTAGGAACAATTCATTTTACATTGCTGGACCCACATCCTACAGAGAGGAATAATTTCTCTTTTAGTCACTTCTGTTCTGGGATGCATTTAAATGAGTTTTAAAACTGTCAAGCAACCAACCAGCCCAACAGCCAAACCTGCTCTCCAAGCCTTACCAACTTGACCAGAAACGTAACAGACATATTGTAGTTAACTTTTGCTTTCCCATCAAAGAAATTACCTTTCTGGAAAATTCTCATAGGCTTTTTATAAAACTGAAAGGTATTGGCAATCAGGAGCTGGAAAACTCACATGGTAACTCTGCCTTCTCTACCATCACAGACCCAACTCTTAGCCATTTTAATTGACATAACCCATGATTTAAAGAGCATTTATTGTAGTAACTGCCACATTTTCTGCTTCCACACTGCTTAAGCCATTACTGCTGCTGGAAGGAGTGCTTAAGAAACTGTAGAGGAAATAAGGACTCTATAGAATTGAATGTTATAAGAAGATATTTAGAAACACAGGGGTACATTACAGCAGGAAATAATTAAAGACAAGTCTTTCAAACGAGGAACACCAAAGAAATTATGTAATTTTGTTTCTCTTGGGTAGTTAAGAAGTCTAACTAACGCTTTAATTCAGTGGTGCCTGATACAGAGCTCACTGGAGCCTTTGAATACTCCTGTTGCCATCAGCAGTGTTAGATCAGGTCCTAGGTGTATGCTGGTAACTAGCGGGTTTTGCACACCACTGTGGTGTAAATCCCAGTAGTCTTGGTTAAACACACGTGCTGTTTGCTGCTAGGTTTCTCATTTTGGCTTCTTATTAAATCAGAAAGCTCTCCAGATGATGAAGTCACATGCTCCAGAATTTCATAAACTTTTTCCAAATATTTTTTCTCCAGAACTGTTTTACAATAGCTTGGGGAGCTATAGGCAAGTGGTAATTATTTCTGTGTGTTTTTCTGGTTCTCTTTGGTTGTCCAGAGCTCTTCTCTTAATGTAGTCTACGTTTCCTTTCAGAGGCCTTGCGAGGTTCTCCTAAGCAGCTCTGACCCTCTGCAGAGGAAGGATTTTTACTCAGTCTTCTTTACATTCACCTTCCTGTTTTCCAAATCATGTTGACCCAAATCACTGGCCCCGTATACAATTCAATATATCAGTGCAATTAGCAGTGCCAGAATTGCTGTGTAATCTTAGCATTACAAATTATTTGTTAATATCCCAGTTGATAATCCATGGTGACTTTTCTTTTTATTACCATGTTTTGCTGAGCAATTTCCTTTCAGGCTTCATACACTTTATTGTTAATATTTTTACTGTGGTTGCAGCAACATAATCTGGTTTTTTCTTCTTTTTTTTTTTCTCCTTTGAATTAACTAGTGCATTATAAAGTACTGCCAGTGAATGAGTGTGTTCTTCAGATATGCTTCTTCTGCAAACCATGCAGGCAAAAATGTGATACTCAGACTCTGAAGAATTCAGAAGGGAGATTTTAAAAGAATAATCACAGAATGGTTTGGGTTGGAAGGGAACTTAAAGATCATCTAGTTCCAAACCCCCTGCCATGGGCAGGGACACCTCCCACTAGACCAGGTTGCTTAAAGCCCAGTCCAATCTGGCCTTCAATTTAATAATTCTTCACAATAAATTAAAAAAAAAAGGGGGGAATTTGCTATAAGCTATACTTTATTAAGCTTCTCTTATTACTTTTAAGCAGAGGAAGACAAGAATAAATTAGAATTACCCAGTCAAGATCAGACATCTGCTGGCTGTCATCTTTCACTTGCCTGCTATCAGTTGTAACCTTAATATTAACAAGATGTTCCAGCTTGAAATAAAAATTAGCCAGAACCCTTACCACTGAAGATCCATCATCAATTGCAGAGTTCATGAAGAACTACAAAAATGAGTAGCAGATCCAGAAGGGTATTTTCATTAATCCCCTTACCTATTTCAGCTCCTTATACCTCTTACACTGCTCTTTTCCCAGTGGGATTTCCAAACAGTTCCCCATTTCAACAGTATGTGGGGATTGCTTGGGTATTGCAACCTATTGAAGCCACCTTATAGAAATACTCAGAGACTTGGTAATCACTTGAAATGTGAAGGTCATGGGAAGGAAAGTGCCTTCAGGGTCTTCAACCATAAAGGTACTAATATTTCTATGAAGAATATTAGTCCTAAAAAGGAGACTTTAGCTACATGGCCATCCCAAATGCTACATTCTCCACTGAAAAATGGCTCCCTTGAAGGCTGTTACATCTTCCTTACTTGTGATCGAACTTCCTAACCACTGACATTCTTGATGATGGATTCCTCCTATTTTCTGTCCTCTTACCATTTTTGTCCTTTTTAGATATTAGCCCTGAGACATTTCTTGAAAGTGAAAAGGTGAGGCACCACCTCACTTCTTTGCAAGAGTCTCAGAGAATGTTTTTACCTTGATGGGACACTTAATTGATAGGGTTTAGGGCAACAGACCCTCTCTCCATATTCAACCAACCCCTGTCCACTGGGTGTAAAAAAGCCTTTCAAATGAGGATACCACTGGCTCTCAGACAGGATTCAACCCACTCGAGAGCTGATTGTACCTTCGGTAGCATCTGGCTCACTCTAGGGACCTTAGAGGGAACCAGCAGCACCCATGCTCCCAATTTAGGAGGTGAATGTCCACAGGATTAATGAGTTTAATAATTCAGTTGCTGCACTAGCTATCAGAATCTTGATTTTGTTCCACAGTGAAGGAATCCCCATGTATTTCTAGGGCTAATCTTCCTCATCACTAGCCTGTTTGCCTCTAGAGGAAAATAAGTCTTTCCTTATATTTTTAAAAATTATTACTTTTATTCTTATATGGCATGTCCCATGGAGAATGTATTTTCTGCATTATTGTAATCTGTGTCTGAAAGGATGCTGACATTAAACCCTTCCCAATGTTATTCTGTTGTCATGAACTTCACTTTAATATAGGTTACTGTATAAGTTGATTATTATTATTTTGATTGTGATGATGGTGAAGCCATAAAGCAGGAAAAAAGAGGCCCAGACTCTAGAAACACACTAATACTGGGGGAGAGGGCAGAATTTACTGTTCTTTTCACTTTCACTGTTTGTTTTTTTTTCCTTTCCTTTCCCACTTTAAACTGCCTTGTCATGGAGATTTGTTTTAAGGAAAAAAATTGCATTTAGTAATATTGCTGGCAAGATGGCAAATATTCTGGAAGTAAATCCATGCATTTCTTACACTATTTCTGGGTGTCATAAATAAATTTTGTTGTGAAACCCCCTAGGGGAAATCCAGCCAGTTTCAGTGGCATAAGACCTCTGGTTCTTTTGATAGCAATATTTTGCTTCCAGCCTGGTTTTGGGGTGGGATTTGGGTCTCAATGGAGAATGGCTAATGCCATGGAATGAGGTTTATGGTCAGGACATTGAGGGCCATCAAAGCTACTTTGGACATCAGCACTTGGGTCATGATGGACTTGTAGCTGGATGAGCATTTGGAGTGGAATTTTGTTTTTAGGATCAGACATGAGCTCTGTCCTGAGCAAATGATCCAGCCCTCTTGGGATAGATGAGAGAGAAGCAGCATGGGAAAAAGCAAAGGATTAGAGGGGAAAATAAATCCAAAGAAATCCAAAGAAGGAAAGGGTGATGGCTGGGGCTCAAAATGGTCTGCTATCTATCCCTGTGGCCAAAGGACCATTGCCCTGCAGAGTTAAGCCTGCTGGTTAAGCATGGACCAGGCAGCCAAAACTTGTTTTCCCATTGCCTTTTCTCCTTTTTCTGCTTCATCCTGGATGTATAGGGTCACACCAAGCTGCATTGGGCTGGACATATCAATACACTATCCCAGCCTTTCAAAGAAATACAGCACTATTTCCTGCACAGGGCAAAGCTGTACCAGGCTTTCTGCCCAACCTGGCACTTCCAGATGCTCATGTCTGTATTTCTGAATTCCCATTGGGACCACTGCATCTCCTCTAGGTCCAGCACACAGAGTGTTAGTCCACATCTGGTCCAGTCTCCTCCAGTGCCCCTTGAGGTATCAGACTTTGCTTTATTTCAGTGAAGATGCATCTCCACCCATAAGCAGAACAAAGCAAGAGGGAAGAAAATGTGTTTTTTTTTTCTTTTACCTGTGCCCAGAGGTGTGCACTGAGCTCCAAATAAAGGAAAGCACAGCTTCTGCCAGGAGAATTTATTCATTAAAATCTCATTGCTTTATTTCTCAGAGGCTTTTGATTAACTTTTAGCAAAAATGCCATTTTGTTTAATTCAGGGCAGTAATTGAAAATGCAGCACTGCCCTAATTCTGCAAAGTTCTCAGTGTTTCTTTGAATTGCCCCTAAAAACTTTAACTATATGCTTTTATGCAGGTTGTTGGTTTGATTTATTCATCCCAGCACTGAGAATTTTGAAACATGTATATAAAGAGAAAATAATAATGCCTGTATAGTATTATACAGTGAACTAACTTCACTTGGTTATGACCTGATCAAAAATAAGTCTTTGCCACATGTTGCTTAATTATACAGACATTTGGGGAGCAGACATGTTACAGGCAGGACTCAGAGAAAAGCTGCTTTTGGGTGGGCACTGGGCTGCAGCTCAGGAGATTTAATCCATGGCTCTACTGCAGACAGTGCTTAACCTTGGCTGCATCACTTCATTTCTCTTTCTTTCTTTATCTTAGTTTCCCTTTAAAAAATAAGGATGTCTTTCCTTTTCTTTCTCCACCCTCTTTTAAGTTGTGAACACAAATATTATCTAATCAAACATATGGATAGCAGCAAATAAAGAAACTATATTCCAGTTCTATCCAGGAATACATTAAGAGAATTTTCAGTGCTGGAGTGTTTAAATTATTGGCTTATGCAGCCCCTGAAACATGCATCAAATATCTTGGGGGTGAAAAAGCCCTGCTTTTTGTTGTTGCCACTGCAACTCTCTCTGTAGGCAAGAGCTTTTCATGCCAAGCAGTGCTTACTGGCAGCCAGCACAGCCCTCTTCTCACTGCTGTATTTAATGAAACCCCCCCCCCCCCCAAAGTGCTACAGGGTTTCCACAAGCAACTTGAGTGGTGGCAAACTCAGAAACTAACTACTTCATCAAAATGACAGCTTCCTGCTGCATTCAGAAACACACTCTGATTTCTGCCCTGGTTTGGTCACTTTGTAGTGGGGAAGATAGAAATGTCAAATTTCTTTTCAACTTAAGTTAAATAGACATTTTTTCTTTTAATAGATAAACTGTTTAAACAAAATGGGAAATTATTGCAGGCTCAGCTAAGGCTTAAATTCAGAATAATGTGTTAAGAGACACGCAAGTGATTTTTAGATCATTTCCAAGCTTCTATGTCTTAGCAGCCAAAGTTCTAAGGAAAGTCAAAGTGGTGAACTGGCTACAGTCTCTGGACAAGCACCTAGAGCCAGTTGGTGGAGGTGCCACAGCAGTTCCTGACAGCAGCTGCTGCTTCTGCAGGTGGAGATGTTTTTCAAATCAAGTCATTGAAGTAAATCAGCTCAAAGAGCATGTAGAGTAGTCAGAAATCCTCTAGCAGCTGAAAACAGGAGAGAGATCTGCATGGATAAAACTGGGGACAAGATCCATTATAGTGTCTTCCAGAGCACATTACAGCTGGAGAGGCAACTGCTTTAAGAAGTTGTCAACCCAGGTACATGTTCCCATCCCCTCAGAGGGGTTCTCTATCCCCACATTAACACCAGTGCAACTGCTCATGCAGTCCAACTCTGACTTACCCAAAAAAGGTGTGATTTAAAGCCTTTCCTCAAGGACAGGGTGTCAGCAGAGAGAGCTGTGATTTCACACTTCCTGTGGGACCACTGTCATCCCACATCAAGGTGCTGGAGGGAAAGGCAACAAAGCTGGTGAAGGGTCTGGAGCACAAGTCTTATGAGGTACAGCTGAGGGAACTGGGGATGTTCAGTCTGGAGGAAAGGAGGTTGAGGGGAGACCTTCTTGGTCTCTTCAGCTACCTGAAAGGAGGTTGGAGTGAGGTGTAGCTGGTCTCTTCTCCCAAGTGACAAGCAATAGAACAAGATGAAATGGCCTCAAGTTGTGCTAGCGGAGGTTTAGGTTAGATATCTGGAGAGATTTCTTCCCTGAGAGGGTTGCCAGGCACTGGATCAGGCTGCCTAAGGAAGTGGTGGAGTCATTTAAAAGTGGTGGAGGTATTTCAGAATGTGTAGATGTGGTGCTTAGGGATGTAGTTTAGTGGTGAAATTGGCAGTGCTGGGTTAACTTGGTCATCTTACAGGTCTTTCCCAACCAAAACAATGCTATTATTCTACAGAGAGAGATCAGTTTGGCCCCAGATAGAAATCCACCCAGCAGAAGACTTTCCCAGTTTGAATCAAATAAAGGCCAGTGGCTGAGGGTAGGGCAGCAAAAACACCTGGGAGCTATTCAAGCCAGCATTGCCAGGGAGGAAGAAGCATTGCTGAACTCTCTTGGAAATGCACCTCTGTTCCAGTTCCCTAGCCACAGTAAGTGCTGCCTTTGTTAATGCCAGTTCATTTTCTGTGCAAGACTTACTTTCTTCTTGTATCTCCAGCAGGTTCAAATACTTTTATTACACTCATTTTGGGAGGAGGTGGGTGAAATTATGACTGAATTCCTGTTTCCATTTAAATGCAGCTTGATGTGAATTCCAAATAAAGGGAAAAAAAAATAAAAACCCAGCAATCATCTCCTGAATAAGAAATCTGTTGTTCACCGTTTTCTCTTCATAAAAAAATGAAAAAAGTAGGAATCTGAATAAATGCATGCTAAACTATATAATTGCTGAAATAAATATGTATAGATATAGGATATTCTTTGATTTAGCATAAAGAAGCAGCAAATTATACCAATCAGTGAGAATCAACCAGTTTTAAAAGAAAATAACTGAAAAGCACACATGCAAAACAAGATTAAAACTGATTATTTAAATCAAGATTCTCTGTTTGCTGGTTTAAACCATGATTACAATTTAAATCAAGCCACCCTGCCACGAATAGTTTAAGGACAATAAATTTTCCTTCTTATATAATGTGCAGATTCTAGAGCCAAAAGAGCCTCATTCTCCTCATAAGGAACATGGAGGTACTAAACCTCCATCTCCAGCCATGTTCTTCTTTTGGTTCTTGTTTATTTTAGGTGTTTGACATAATCAAATGGAAAACCTTGGCTGGAAGAGTGGGAATGTAGAAATTCACCAAGTAAACCCTCCAGGGTGCTTTTTTCTTTTGGGAGCCTTTAGAAATTAAATTGATAATCAACTGCAAGCCCAGAGCCAGGCTACAATGCTGATTCCCCAGTAACACGGAGGCTGGAAAAGCAGCCATAGCCCAATATTAGCATACATCTTCCTCTCTCCTAGATACCACCTCTTTGGGTAATTACATTCCACTTAACAAAATTCCCTGTGCACCTGCAATTGGACAGGGTGTTTCTCCTCCATTAAATTGCGCTGTTTTGCTGCTGTGCTCTACCGAGCAGCTGTTAATGTTCCACCCCAGAGGTGTCTGCATTTCAGTGATGGGTGAAATGATTAAGGCTAGCAAGGCACTTGATCATTTGGAATGAAAGGTGGTACATAAACATACCCCATTAGTTTTATTAATGCTCAACAAAGAAAACTTTTCTTGTAGCTGGTTCGACTCCTCCTTGGCATTTAATACGTGTTCCCTCTGGGAGAGATGGCAGGTAAATGCAGCACATATGCAATTTGCTGGATACATTCTTCAGCTTTCCTTAAAGAGGCCTGTTTCCCAGAGTGATGATTTGACCCATCACACACTGGGGGACTGCAATGAAACGAGTGCTGTGTTTGTAGAAGTCTGAAGGGGTGTTAAACTTGGGCCACTTCTCAGGAAAAGAAAGGTGATGACCTTGGGCATTGCACACACTCTGGTGTCAGGAGAGTAGGAAACTTGGCATGGGATCAGTCTACAAACTAAAGAATGGGGAAAGGGCTTAGAGGAGTAACACCTGATGGAGTCAAAAACAAACAAACAAAAAACACACACAAAAAAACAACCAACCAACAAAAATCCCCAACAACGATTTTTTTCAGGCAAATCAGTCTTCAGTCTTTAAGCATGTTAAACGTTTGGTTGATAAGGAGAGGGTTACCTACATGTTTGCAAACATTTGAGTTCTGTGTGGCATCAGCTCAGACACCTAGATAAAGGCTGTCATAGACATTTATGCAAACAGAATATAGATGTACATACTTGTAAATTCCATGCCCAAACCAGATCTGTGTGATACGCAGCAGCAGGGGAAACGTGCTCTCTTTTTCCCCTCCCAAGTCTCAGTGTCTCTCAGCCCCACCTGAAAATTCTTGGCTGTTGACTGGCCAGCAAGTGTGGTCCCCCCTGAGGGGAGACCTTGCATGGCACAGTTCCCACTGGTATGTCTGCTCTCGAATAATGACAAATTTGCTTTCTTTTGTCATTTTTCCTCCGTTGGAGCTGTGGATGGAGAAAGCAGAAAGCAGAGATCAACTCACAAAGACTCCATGACTGCTATTAAGGCTGAACAGGATATTTTCATAACTCTCTGAAGGGGGTCATGGGTATTTGTGGAGGGGTATCTTCTTTCATGTGAGCTGATAGCAAATGGGCTGAGTCTCATATGAATTTTGGATTATTAACCTTCTTCCTGTTCCTGGTAGACCTTGGGATTTGTTTGAATTGAAGCAGAGTGAAACATCAGTGGACAGTCCTACCCCTTTATTTTAAGTGAATGAACCAAGTTGTTATTTGGAAAACAAAACAAAACAAAAAATAAAAAGAAAATAAAAAAAAGAAAAAATATTGCTACATTAGTTGTTGAAGGGAGAGTTTCTGGGGCTGAAAGGGTAGGTATTGGAGCTGCAGATACTGCAACTAAGTATGATGCTTTTCAACATTTTAGTGGTTATCTAGTGAAAAACTTAAACTGAAGGCTAGTAAAGTGTGTGGGCATTAAAACTGGACAGTGTAGTAAAAGAAGACAAATAAAAAGCTGTTAAGAGAGGGCCTGAACAGGCACAGTGCAATGCAGGCAGGTGCAATGATCTGTAGCTGTGTGGGAGTGGAAAGCTACTGGGTGCAGCAGGGTGACAGCCCAGAGGTCTTGGCTCTGTGAAGAATCATGAAGTCAGGGTAAGCAGCCTCCCAGCAGCATCTCCGTGCCATGCTCTTGGTGTCTTGCAACTCAGTACTGGTTGTCTTGCTGGAAGGCAAAAAAAAATGAACAGGACAACTGGGTGAAAGCAGCTGTGATATAGAAGTTCTGACTTCTCTCTTGTAATGTTGAGGGACATGGTTTTAGCAGTGGAATTGGTAGAGTTCAGTTAATGGTTGGACTCAATGTTCTTAAAGGTCTTTTCCAAGCAGAATGTGATTCTGTAGTCTGCAAAACTATGGAAAACATCAGATTCCAAAGGTATATTTGACAAGGGATTAGTGCTTTTTCCTAGAGAGATGTTTCACCATCTCAGAACTGAAGCTTTATTTGAAAACTTCTAGGAAGAGCCACAGTTTGGACTCTACAGCCCCCCAATGGTTTTTGCCTCAGTGACTGGCACTGGAGGTCTGCATTCTCAGCATCAGAATATGGTTGGTCCCACATGAGTGTAAAAGGTCATAGAAAATATTCAGGAAGTGTTCCCAAAGATACCCTAGATCCTAGCATTTATTATTGCCCCTAAACAATATCTCAGTGGACTTCTGTCTCCATAGGCAGTGATGAAGTGAGTCCTTAACTTTCTTCTAGTTCTTTTCTTCTGGAGTACCTCACTGTAAGAAATGTTTTCCAAACTTAAATGCTCTCATGAGCCATACCTTGTTAATCACTGTCCTCCCTGAATTGGATTTAGCTAATTCATTCTTGGCTTTGTCTGAAGTTCTTGCAAATACATTTTTGTCCTTCAAGAGAAGAATGTCCAGACCGTGGTAGATATGGAGAGAGGTCAATACCCCTTTTCCCCAGTAGACACAGAAAGCAGATAAATTCTGCAGAGGAATCACTCAGATGCTTTCCTGGAGAAACTACTAAAAAAATCTCTCCCAGAGCTGCTTCACAGATTGATGTCTTATCGATGGTGGCATGTGGGGGTTGAGAGGATAGGAGGGACAGATGGTCCATAAGGTTCCTTTGAGCTACAGCCAGACTCAAAGAAGAAAAAGGAAGATTGGTGAATTTCTGGATGAGCTTATTTCCTCCTTGGACTTGAACAGGGTGTTGAAATTCATCCAACAGACTTTGTAAGGCCTTTTGGATTCTAAGAAGAAGACATAGATGTACAGCCTCATTACTGCTCATTCGGCTGTAAAACAAGGGCTGTAAGGAAGGAGGGAGACAATAGGGTTTGCTTCCTTCCTGTGTACACAAGCTCCTCTCCAATTGGAAATTTACTGATAGGACTGTTATGAAATAATTGTTTCAGCAGTGTTTCTGTTGGAACAAATATCTGTCTGATCATTCTGATTCCAAGTAGAGAATTGCTTTGAAATGAATATTTACAAATAATTTTCCAGGAACAATTACATTGGTACACTTCCAAGTCTAGATAAGGCTATGAATAGGATTCCAGAATAGGATTTTAAAAAAATATAAAATAATAATTAACAGATTCTATGCTTGTATGTTTTCTGAAAAATGCAGACATACCTTCTGTTTGTAAAAAATACTGACTGAAAACTGCTTAGTGATGTTTTTTTCTAATAATTTTAAGTAAGTGTTAGGAATTATAGGGAATTCAGATGGTCACTAGCAGGGAGTATTTTAAAAATATCACTGTGTTAGGAAAGCTGGTATGGGAAGAGCAGGATTTGTCAGTCCTATGCAGCCCTGCAGGGAGTTAGGAAGCAGCCAGTAATTCCCTTCACCATGACATGCCATAAAACCTCTGAGATGCTGCTTGAACCCATTGAGATTGCAACCCACTTGGGCAAGAGTGGAGAACAGAAGAACTTGCCTTTGTCCCTTTGTTGCTGAAGGATAGTTGTTGGTGGCTGGATACCTGTTACCCTCATGAAAATAGTGTCACATGCACTTCCACACCAGCCCTCATGCCAAAAAAAGACATGACCTTGCCCTGGGCTCATTTTTTCTATAGCAATTACTTGATAGGTTTCAGAGGCGGGTTGTTGCAGTGTCTGTTTTTTTATACAGCTTCAGGAGGAAAAAAATGTATTGCATGACTCAGACTCACCCAGCTTCTTCTCAGCATTTACTGTTTGTACCACTTGGATTCTGCATGCTGTATCTTTGCTCAAACAACTCTATTTCCTCCCTCCCTTTCTTCACCTTCATTTCGTCCTGATGAGCAATTCAGACAGCAAACTGTTCCTCTCCTTCATTCCCATCAGTGACTCCATTCAAAGTCCTGCCCATGTACTTATTTTCTTGGCAGAGCTATATTCAGTGAACGCATTTGTTTCTCTATCTAGAGAACAAAAATATCTGCAAGCAAATTCATTTCCCTTCCAGACTGCTTAGGAAGGTAGTGCTGGGAAGGGGGAGGAAAGTGCTTTGTCAAGTGTTAGAGGAACAAGAGAGACATCTTCTCCCCCCTGATATCCCCCTTTTATTATTATTGGGAAGACTCTGTTTGTCTCTTGCTTCCTTGGGGACTAGCAACATCTTGAAAAGATCTTTCATGCAGGCAGATAACAAACTCACTGCAGAGCTGCATCAGAAAGTGAAAAATTACTTGCTAGTAATGATGTTTACCACAATACCTCCTCCTTTCCCAGTCCTACAAAGGAAGCTATCTCTCACTTAAATGCCAAATCTTGTGAATTTTTTTTTCTGGCAAACTACCTGTTGTTCAATTCAGCACGTGTTAGCTTGCCTGGTGGAAGTTTTAACCTAAAAAATGGGTTGAAGGAGATAACAGTGTGGGCCAGTATGATTTATTTGAGATAGACCTGATCTAATCATACACACCACAAAAAAGGCCAGGTCGCTTCTGCTCAATGAATTGGCATGAGGACTGTTCCCACAGCAGGATCAGTGAAGCCTGAGCCAGGTGTCAGGGGGACTTACACTTCCACTGGACTGAACTCCTCAACAGAGTCTGCTGGGCTTTTCATCCCACCAGGACAGGAAAACACAGCTACATGGCACTTTCAGTTGCTGCTTTGAAGGAGACTTTGATTTCATCTGCTCTGCATGGATGTTAAAAACTCTCACAGTGCTTTAATGGGAAGGCTGCTCCAGATGTTTTGTCCTAAGGTGTCTTTCTCATCAGTAATGTATACTCAGCACTGAACCAACTGGCTACTGTCCTCAGCATTACAGGCATCCACATCCTAAAGTAGTAACTGCCTGTTGCTAAAAGTTAAGACAAATAAACCTCCTGAAATAGCTGCAAAGTGGTGATGTGCAAGCCTGCAAAATGTATGTGTGCATGCACAGCTCCTTTGCTGGGATGCATTTTCAGCTCTTAATTGTATCTGCTTGCTGTTGCATGCTCTGTCATTGGCAAGACTGGGACTAGAGCTCAGGGGTCTGACATCCAGTGTCCCAAGTCCCCCAGAATGCTACTGAGATCCTTAGTGAATAGGAACTGATCCAGCACTACTGACTCTAGCCCTCTGAGACACTCAAGGAATGATGGTGTACACCTGTTCTGGTTTGATTTGGAGGGGTGAACTTGGCCACTGGACTTGGATTTTGTGGCCAGAGGATTTGCTGCCTGTGGACTCTGATCACGCAGCTTTGGAAGCCCCCGGGCCAGGGGAGTTTGTTCCCAAAGGAGTCGTGACTCTGTGGGAAGCCCAGGCTGGAGCAGCTCCAGACCTGGTGGAAAGGACTCATGGAGGAGAGGTTGGTGGAGGATTCTCTGCCATGGGAGGGACCCCGTGAGGAAGCAGTGCAGGACTGTAAGGAATCCTTCTTCCTGAGGAGGACAGAGCAGCAGGACCCACCAGCCTGTGACCTGACTCTAAACCCCATCCCCATCCCCCTGTGCTGGGGGGAAGGAGGGAGAGAAACCGGGAACAAAGGGATTTGGGGCTGGGAAGAAGGGAGGGGTGGGGTAACATATGCAAGCCCTGCTCTGGGTGTGTCTGTGTCCTGGGTGTGTGTGATTAGTGTGACATTAAATTCTTATATTTTCCCCAAGTTGAGTCTGTTTTGCCGAGGACCTTAATCGGTGAAGATCCCTCCTTGTCCTTTGTCTCGACCCAGGAGCTTTTTCCTCATCCCAGAGTGTGTGTGTGTGGGGAGGAGGGAGTTGAGTGGGTGGCCACGGGGCTGCTCCTTTGTGTCATATTGGGCCCAAACAATGACATTAATAGTGAGCCGGGCAGGAGTAGGAGAGACAAAGTACCACGGCAACATCCCTACCACAGTCAGTCCAATGAATTTGTGAAACTGAAAAAAAAAGGTTTATGGTTTTGGTAGAAGGTGAACTGATCTATTAAATTGAGGGGAAAAGTACCAGTGTATCAAATGTCTTTCACAGAAGTAAATGAAAAAGTACTCCAAAGTAGCAGTTAGTGAAAATAAAAGTATCATGTTAGTTGCTTAAGGCCCAAGTAAGTGGCAGCCTTAAAGAAAGTGTCCACTTAATAATATTTAACCTTATGTCCTACTATATGATCATTAACATACCAAGATCAGGCAGTTTTAAGATGCTGAAAAGTTTGTCAGCACCATGAGAGAGAAATGACATTTTTCTGGAGTTGTTCTCAAGAACAAATAAAATGGTTTAGATATATACCTGTGAAAAAAATCTTATCAGACTGCAATGGCTGAGAAGGAGCAGGTGTACAACAGACAAACCCAAAGAGAAAACCTTTTTTATGGGTTTTTTTGTGTGCTTTTTTTTTTTTGTTGGCTGTTGTGTTTGGTTTTATTTTAACAGAGAGCTTCCTTTTTCAAAAGCAAGATGTTTCTGCTAGAAATGTACATAAATATATGACTTTTTAATAAGGGCATGTAGCTCATTACCCTCTGCAAATTAACCATATCTAATCATATATTTCCTAAAAAATAAAATAGCACATTGCATCTGTTAGTCTTCATTCAAATACAAAACAAATATGCATGAGTACTGTAGTATAAACTGTTCCATCTGCTTCCATGAATGTATAGTCACGCTGGTCACCCCCCCACACACAACAGAAGGGTCTTTCACTCTTAGCATCTGTCTTCACTGAAGAACTGCATTTCAACTGGGAGTAGCCAAGCTGCAGGAAGAGCAGCCCTACTGTAAAATAACTCTTGAACCCTGGTGCCCATACTGCAGTGGTCATTGGATGTGTGTGGCTGTTGGATTCTTGAGGGCAAACCTTTTGGTTTTCAGCACCGCCGTAAAGCCAAGCTTCATCCTGAATTCTTAAATAAGTGGCAAAAGAAATTGTACGTCCTCTCTGAGGATGTGGAGGGAACCATGGGAAGGTGTTGGAGGACAGGCAGTATTTGAGATGCAGCTTAGCCAATGGCTGATGTTAGCAGTTGGTGTGTGACGCTGCCTGGAGTTCCATCCTGTACACACTTCTGAGCAGGTCACTTCAAATTTATTGCATTGCCATGTTTGATTCAAGCGGTCTCATGTGTGACTGAGAGGAGATTTACAAGCAAACCTGAAGCTGCAGCTCGGGTTAGTGTTGTAGGAAAGATAAGGTACTATTTTTAGAAAACATGAATTTGCCATTCAGTGTGTGACAAGGTCACCACTGCTCGCTCTCTCTCTCTGGCCTGCACATCTCAGCTACTCACACCTGAGCTACTGCAAAACCATAACAGGCAACAGCTCCCCAAGAATCAGTTCCTACTAATGGATCAAAAGCAGCCAAATATAATCTATTCCTGTACGGGAAGGGGAAATCACAGCCTGTGGAGACCATCACATCCACACCGGGGTCTGTACTGGTACAACTTCAGCACTTCTTTCTACTGTAGTCAGTCACAGTTGTGACAGTTTCACCTGAACTCCCCTTCTTGTTCATCAGGTGAAGGATTTGTCTCTCCACACCATAACTTGCTTTTTCGGTTTTGAGAATACTGAAGATCTGCGTGGGGCTTTGGTCTTGGGCTGGCGAGAGCTCTTGCACCCAGTGCCCATGAGATGACTCTGGTGCCACTACACCAGTTCACAGTCACAACTATTGCTCAAACCAGTTAGTTTTGCTTTGAAGTTCTCAGCTAACACCCTGGAAGAACACTGTGCTATCTTGTGTATATGTGTGTTGGCCCAGTACCCAGAGGTGTCCTGAGTTCAGCTGTGCTGAGCAAAGCAGACACACCCAGAGGATCTCTAGACATTTCTCTGAGCTAGGTCTTTACCCTCCAATAGTACAGCTCTTTCACAGATAACTGCAATTAACCCTATTAGCTGCAGTTGCCATCTTCCCTTACGTTTCCAGTAACATGGCTATTGCAGTTGTTACATTTATGACTTATTTCTGGACGAACAGGATCTTTCTTCTCATGGCCTGGTCTTGGTTCTCTAACAGTGCATCAAAGCAGGCAGAGAGATGGCAACTTCATAAACACAGCCAGATTGCCAAGCTGTGTCTAGAGAGATGCTCCCGGTCATCACAAGGCTACGAAAATCATGTCCTGAAACATCAGCAATGGTGGTTGAGCCTCAGGGACTGGTGACCAGCTGGGAGGAGCTGATCAAGAAAGGTGCCATGGAAAGAGATCTGTCCCAGCTGGCCACTGGTGCCAGCGCTGTCACTTTAATTAGCTGTGTGTATATATACCCATAAATAATACACACTGTTCCTCTTTATCAGCAGGATGGGTTCACTAAATATATGTCAACTGAAATTACTTTAGGAAGAGCTTCGGCGCTCGGCTTCCCACCTGCTTCCCTGCAACAGCTGCCCAGGCTCTGTAAAACACATCAGATGAAAGGCACCGTAGAGCTACAATACGATGTTGTTATTGCATCTAACAGATGAGCAATCAGATCTGAACTGACCGGGGACTGAACATCTGAGGCAAGAGGAGAATCCTTTGGGGAGACCGTTACCATGAAAGTAATATAATTCAGTATTTGTACCAGCGACTCTGAAATTCAACAGCAGTCAACCTAGTGCTAGCATCCCTTTAAATATCATCTTTCATTTCTTAGCAAATAGCAATATCCTCTAACAACGTTAGGACAGGAAAAGGATGGGAGCTGCACAGCAGCCAAGCACATGCACGGGAGGCAATGTGGGCAGGTAGGAGCACAAAAAGCAAAGTCTTGCTGAATTTTTGGGTGTTCTGAATAACAAGGACAATTCTAGAGCTGCCTGAGGTGAATCTTAAGCACAGGGCAAGTAACAGAGACCACCAATGAGATGGTGAT
Source organism: Apus apus (assembly GCF_020740795.1). Lineage (NCBI taxonomy): Eukaryota > Metazoa > Chordata > Aves > Apodiformes > Apodidae > Apus > Apus apus. Next base: position 4,380,245 of record NC_067282.1, on the reverse strand, counting down.
TGGAAGCAGCATTCAGCCAGAGGTCGCAGCCCTGGAGATACCATGAGCCCATGATGCTATTTCTGTACTTGGAACCCAGCGAGCTGGAAGACAGTCTAGCAATGTACATGGAACAGATCCAGGTGGGAGAGCTTTCTGAATATCTGTGTGGTGGACATTTGTTTCATATTCAGGAGTAAAGGAAAAAAAAAAAAAAAAAAGAAAAAAAGAAAAGAAAAAAAATAAGAGGAAAGAACGAAACCTGATTTGACATTAAAAACAGCTTTAGGGAAAAGACAGTGTAGAAATAAGTTAAAACAGCTGCCCAAGAGTTTGTAAAGCTTTGGCTTGGTAGTGGAAAGACTTTGAAGCTCTCTTGTAAAAATGCATTTTATTTTCTAAGGTTATCTTTTTATATGCAAAAAGAGGAGCAGGCTATCGATTAGCCTTACATTGCACTGCACTGATTTCCTGGACAAGCTCAATATCAATAACTCAAAATCTGGGAATAAACCAATAAACATGGACTGTGGTTGACCTTAACTGTAACCTTCACACTATCTCTGTGGCAAAAGGGAAAAGCAAGCATTGAAGACGATAATGAAAGCTCTTCTTTTAGCACATATTAATATGCACAACCATCAAACACTTCCTGCTAGATTTTCATTTCATGAGCAAATTGGATGAGACTTAGAAGATCATAGGGTGAAATGCTGTTTTTGAGATCCAAGTGTTTTACACCTTGATAACCTTTTGCTATGGTGGAGGTATGAAATGAATAAAAGTGTTTAAACACAATCAGGGGACTCAAACTAGCCTCTTGCTTCAGCCAGTTCTTGCCCAACTTGTACAAATCTCTTCCTTCTCTGGACTTCTATTTTATTTCTGGCATTACTGACTCTTAATCCTTTTGCCTTCAGCCCTCCTCCTCCATATTCTGATGAACATGTTCAGGAGAGAAGAGTTTAAACTGAAGTAATTAGGAAGGGGGGGAAAAGGCAATTTGGATGGCTAAGGTATCGGGGAGCCCAGGGTTATTAGAAAGCCTGTCTGGGTTTCATCTGTCACAGGACTGGAGGAGGAAGGCAAGGAAAGGATATGATTGCAGACTCTAAATATATCAGCCAGGTAAACACCAGGGAGGGAGCAGAGGTCTTTAAGCTAAAAGGTGATGTTGGCACAGGAACAAATTACTACAGAGGCCAAAAATAAAATTAGACAGGAAACTAGAAATTTTCTAACTGTTTAGAGAGTAAGTTCTGGAATTCCTTCCCAGTCAAATTAGACAAGAAAATAAGTAGTTTAAGACAGTTGTGAGGAGGCTTGTATGGGACGATGCCTCATACTTTTGAGGGATAGAGTTGGTGACCTTGAACATCCCTCTTAATCCCACATTCCTCTTTCATTTCTGTGTCATCCAACACCTGCAGTCTCCTGTATAACGTGCCAGGGAGAGCTGTGTCAGACAGGTCACTTCGTCATACTGGCAGCTCCTGTTTTAATACACTGCCAGTTCACAGGGCTGAGAGCCATGGTGGTGGGAACGGATCAAAGACAAGCTGTATCTGAAGTTTTTTCTTTCCGTGCAGGGGAGCAGAGAGCTTTTTTAATTGCCAACTATCCTAGACAGAAAGGATGTCTCTGCATTCAGTACAGGAATACAGGAACAAGGGAAATTCGAAACCAGCTTGAAATTCATCTACCCAAGTACTGTTATCCTTTCTGTTTATGTATTTTTGCCTTGTTGCAAATTCAGTGAAAAGTCAGAGCCCTGCTGGGCAAAACGCTGCTCATTTAATGTTAAGGAACAATCCTTGTCCCAAAGGAATTACAAAGCTTGCCAGAGAAAGAGGTTATTGTACCCACCTCGCCCATGGGGAACTGCAAAAGGGCTTCGTTAGAGCTTTATATTTTTTTTTAAATGGCCTCAGCTTGGGCCCTTACAGGCTTGATCTTACCTTCAGCTTCTCTGATAATAAGAGCAGTTGAATATGAAGCTTCACACACATTAAAATGGTTGTGGTTGGTTTTTTTTTCAGTAAACACATTGCTGTTCTATTTCTTAGACCTTTTGACTCCCAGAGCCAACCTACCACCCTTGCTGTGACGCATTTCTCCTCATGTTTGGTGGTTGTCAAAGCCTATTTCCTTCAGGATTGAGCAAACTGAAGGATTTTAATGTCTCTCAGTCAGGCAGAGCTGCCTGGCCATGCTATGTAGATTAAGAACTGAGGCAAAAACATGGCTCTCAGTTTTCCTCTCTAATAAGACTTTGATCTGAACACCTACTATTTCAGACTTTTTCTCTGCTATTTCAAGTTATCCACTCTCAGTGTTTTTATCTTCCTCTCTTCATCACTTATGCTCTGTGCTCAACAGAATTATCATCACCCCTGATGAACATTTTGTTGAGTAGTGATGGCTTAGTATTTATACCTAGCATTCACCCTCAAAACTTTTGACACAGGATAAGAGAGCAAAACAATTAAAACATAATATTCTGCTACATTATGATAATTTTCCTTCATTGTTGAACATTAGGAAATGGCATTATTGTAAAGACCCAATTGCCTTTTTTATGAGCATTGTATATTTGGAAAGTAATAAAACAAGAGTTATAAAATGCAGATGATTAGGAATCTCAGAGATGCTTTGCATTTTAAGAGGGGGGGTGGAATATTCTTTTAATTGCATCTGAGAACAGCGCAACCAACGATTAGTTACTTTCAAAGCAATGAACATTACCTGGGAAGCAATAAAAGGAAATGCAGGAAAGTTATTTGATGGATGATTCCCAGATGATACAAGGCAAAAGAAGGGAATGTGGTTTAGTGGTTAGAAAAACAGCCTAGGAGTCAGGCTCCCACTGTCTCATCCAAGCTGTTAAGTTGACTTGCTAGATGCTCTTTGGTTCAACATTTCGTTTTATTCAGTGTTAAATTTGGTCTAATAATACCCAAAGAACTGATGAGAAGCTAAATATTCAAGTGTTTGTCAAAGCTTTGAAAGTTAGGATGAAATAAGTCATTATAAATACAAAGTGTAAGTGGTTGAAAAACACAGAAGGTATTTTGTTGAAGTCTGACTTTGTATAATGCTAGCACAAGTGATAACAGACTAGGCAAGTTCCTGTCATCTACAAGTCAGAAATCAGCTGCTTAATTTTACCAGGGGGAATACAAACATCTTTAATTTCAGTTCTTGGAGAATTTAGTGAAGCCCTATCTCACTTCCAGTTATTTCCATAATGCCATCTTTGGCCCTACAACTTCACTAGGTAATGCTATCCCCATGCTGCCTGCACCCCACAGCTACCAAGTTCTCCTTTGCTAACATGATCTGTCAGGGTGCAGGCAGAGCAACAGAACACAAACCACAAGAGAGATAATGTGCAAGTCCCTACAAAAGAACATCCTTGCAAAGGATCCTAGAAAGCTGAAATCAAAATAAGAAGCACCCATGATTCGTGATGGCCCAGGAATTGCACCACAATGATTTTCAGGTTCCAGTTAGAACACTGAAAAAGAAAAATTCAAGAAAGGAAAAAACATAAAATCTAATGTTTTTATATATCTTTGAAAATTGTTCTGTTACCTTATCCTTCAAGGCTAAGAGAGAAGATGCAACACAGTGATTGTAAGTTCATTAGTCATCTCCATTCCTAGAAGTGTGTTGGAAGTGCTGATGAGCACAGATAAGGAAATGAGGATTTAAATACATCAATTGAGTGATAATGTTTAATCTATTCAGAAATAGGAAAGAGAGCAAGAGATAGAAGCAGCCAGAGACAAGTCCACCCCTTATGTTGGGTTCTCATGTTCTTGTCAAACTTCAAGTTTTTCCAACACAAGTAGAAAAATGTGGCCTCTGGCTGCTCTTTTTGAGCACATGAAGGCCATTTAAAAGTGCAGAACCAAGTTGCTGGGTCCCCCTAAGATTACACATCCAAAAAGAGGTATGTCTTATCATTTGCTGAATACCATAAAAAAAGGGCTTAGGGGACTTGTTACTTTTTCATCCATACAAGTCCCTATACAAACCTGGAAACAAAACTATTTTTAGAGTCTTTGGAACAGAATGCCCTCATTTCCTCCATTGTAGCCAGGTTTTGGGTGGATATCAGACTTTGTAAGCATTATTTTCACTTTGCATAACTCATTTCACAGATACCAGAACTCACTTAGCATATGAAAAACATGAGCTGCTTCAGATGGACTTTTCTTGCCCCAAGTCCAGGCTGTGATCTTCAGGGACAAACACTGTCCATAAATTAATTAGATCATTTCCTTCCACTGATACAAATAGCCCGGGAGAAAATGGGATTGCATGCATGCTTGGTTTTCTAGTTTTTTTCTGTTTCTGTGCCAAAACATTTCTTTTCCCTAATTATAAAGATATTTGACCAGGTTTATGCCAGAGTTACACCATCTCTTTCTATGTAGTTCCTTGAGATTGCAGCATTTTAGTCTGTAATAATGATGCAGCTTTCTGAGAACTTGACATAACTGTCTGTACATACCTTGGGATGTAATGCTTGTACAACAGCAGAGGGAGAAAAGTTCTGTTCAAGGCCTCTGAGGTGTAGTTTGAGATCATCTGGGTTTGGCTTTTCAGTGTCATCATTTCTGATGAGTATTCACACCACGTAAAGCACTTCAGCAGTTTTAATGCAAAACACAGACAACATTCTAGAGCTGCCTGGCCCTCTCCAGTGAAGGCGAGGACCACTGCTCCTCGCTTCTCTGCTTGAATTAAGTGTCTGTTGCTAGCTGGAATGAATCTGTAGCAAAACCCTGTTGATCTCATTGGGATATAAGCAAAAGCTTAAAACCTAGGCATAGCTGAAGTCCTCTGCAAGATCAGGACCTCAAAGCATAATGCTACAAGATGCCAAAAGCCTTTATGGATCATTTAATCATCAGGAGCGTAGGATATTCAGCATTTTGCCGAGCTGGTCTCTCCAGCTGTGTTATATTGGTCTTGATTGCTTCTAGTTCACTCATGTTCATGCCCCGTTTCAATTTGATTTGAATGAAAACCAAGCCTCCAAAGGCTCTCTGCTGAGAGCTCTGCAATCTACCCTATTCTGCCTGGCAATGTGGCAAAATATTTTAGCTGCAATTTTAAAGCGCAGAACCGCAGCCGTTCCTGTTCAGCCACTGTTTTTGCGTGTGGGGCACTGATGGCCAATAGCTTGAAGAGAAAGGAAGTACAGAAAATCAGGGAAAAGTTGTTTGAAGAAAGATTGTGGGAAACTTAGATGCAGAGTGGAGGAGAGAGAGGAAAGCATATGGGTTGATGGTTTGCTCGTTACAGTCAATGATAAAAATCCTATTGACTTTAATAGCACATGATCAGCCTTCCCATGTGTAAAGTTAATACTGAATAGGAAGCAGCCTAGTTTCTGAAGGATTCTCCTGGTGCTATCAGCTGGAACCTGAAAAACCCATCTAGGAGCAGACTTTTCATTGCCTTGTACTTTAACTAGCTGTATATTGCTAAAAATCAGGTTCTGAGTGGGCATAAAAAGTTCAGTTTGATACAGGAGCATTTTAGTACAATTGTAACTCACTTTGCACTGATATAAGTGATTTCTCATGTTGCAAAGAACTAGAGAATCAGGTCTGAGCCTTTTTTTAAGTGAACTAAACTTTTATACTTTTAAGTCAATGATACTTGGGATGGCTTGTGCTCTGCCAGGTTAGCTGAGGACCTGGCATGAGGAGCACGGATTACAAGGGATAAAATTAAAGATTCAGAAATTCAGATTTCTTTAGCAGAGATGAGATGGTAGGGAGGAAAATCATGCAGCAGATTTGCAGTCATTCACCTTCCATGAGGTTAAACTACCTTTTGTTGAAACAAGACGAAAACACCACGTTTCAATTATTTGCCTCCATAGTCATAGATACTGTGACTTAGTCCAGAGTCAGTCTGCATTCTTAAACCTCTGAGCAATTGTTGGCAAACCCCATCTGAGTGCTGGAATTGCCACTACACGTTTTCACAAACATCTGCTAGGGCTGCCTGATAATTGCCTTTTTTTCTTTTTTTTTAAATGTACATGAGCTTTTTAGAGTCAGAAATCTATTTTGAAAGCTTCAGAACAATGGCATTCAAGCCATGGCTTCCTCTACAGGAGCTGGTAACTCTCATTTCTTAATTGCAAGTAGTGTTTGAGTCTTGGCCATCATCCCAGTTCATACTGTTATTAAGTTGATAGGGGAGCTGTAAACTAGGCTTATTATATCCTCATTCTGTGGTCCTCTGCATCTGACATTCCTAGATGCAATTGGGAACAAAAATGCTGGATACTTCTCATGTTCTTCGGTAAAGTACAGATAAAAACAGATTAAATAAGTTAAATGAGAATGTAGATTATATTTCCATATATTATTTCAGCATTTCTTAATTTATTTTCTGCTGAGTATATATTGTTCTTTACTTTTTATCCTCATCTCAAGTACTGTTTGTTCTAGACAGCTTCCAACTCCAGAAGTAGCTAAATTTTAATAGCTAATGATTGAACTCTTAGACATTCTTATGTCTCTTTAAAGAGGTTCTTACAGAGCATTCAGTCATATTCAAAGGGATTTAATGACCCCATCTTCAACCTGCTCAGGCTCGAACATGAGTCAGTGTATGACAAGGAATGAAAAAAATTAACTTCTCCAAAGGACATGAAAAATTGTTGGATTAATTCAGTTAATGTAAATAATTTTCTGGTGTCTGCTTGAATGTAATTCCAGTGTGCACCCATAAACAGAAGAGAGATTATTGCCAATATGTGGCATAGGGTCTGTATACTCTCAAGATTATCAAGTAATAATGGTTGTTATGAACAAGGTTGTGAAATTTTATACACACATGTACTGACAGGCAAATACTCTAAATCTTTCAAAAAGCTTGAATATTTCTAACTCCTCAGAGGCTCTTCCCTCATAATTTAGAGTTTTCTGGACTGTTAATTTTAATTTTCTCATTCATTTTGTCTAAATTGTTCATTATCTCATCACTGCCAGGGTAAGTTGAGGCTTGTTGAAAGCACTCACTACGAAGTTGTCTAACATCTGAGGCTTTTTCAAAGTTGAAGGCACTTCCAAAAGTAGTAAGAATTACATTTTCCAAGTTGTTCAACATGGACAAGAAAACCCCACATCCAAATGTCATTGTGAGGAGGATGAAGAAATGCAGAGAAAAAAATTGCTTCAGCTCTATGCTGGTTTCACAAGTTAGTAAATGCTGTGCTTTCAGATGTCCTGGCATTTGCATAACTATAAAACATGACAGGTAAGAATAGTCAAGTAGAAATTATTTATGGCCTTTTTTATGGGGAAAGTGACTTTACCATGTTGTTGAATTTTATTTTTTATTTGTTTTGTATTACAACATTCACCTCATCTGGACCATATTGAGAATTCATAGAATCATAGAATCATAGAATCCTAGGGGTTGGAAGGGACCTCGAAAGATCATCTAGTCCAACCCCCCTGCCAGAGCAGGGTCACCTAGAGTACATCACATAGGAACGCATCCAGGTGGGTTTTGAATGTCTCCAGCGAAGGAGACTCCACAACCTCTCTGGGCAGCCTGTCCCAGTGCTCTGTCACTCTTACAGTAAAAAAATTTTTTCAGATATTCACCTTGAACCTCCTATGCTCCAATTTACACCCATTACCCCTTGTCCTATCACTGGTCATCACTGAGAAGAGCCTAACTCCATCTCCCTGACACTCACCCCTTACATATTTGTAAACATTGATGAGGTCACCCCTCAGCCTCCTCTTCTCCAAACTAAAGAGACCCAGCTCCCTCAACCTTTCCTCATAAGAGAGATGTTCCACTCCCTTAATCATCTTAGTAGCTCTGCGCTGGACTCTTTGCAGCAGTTGCCTGTCCTTCTTGAACTGAGGGGCCCAAAACTGGACACAATACTCCAGATGCGGCCTCACCAATGCAGAATAGAAGGGGAGGAGAACCTCTCTTGACCGACTAACCACACCCTTTCTAATGCACCCCAGGATGCCATTGGCCTTCTTGGCCACAAGGGCACATTGCTGGCTCATGGTCATCCTCCTGTCTACCATGACCCCCAGGTCTCTTTCACCTACACTACTCTCCAGCAGGTCAGCCCCCAACCTATACTGGGACATCGTGTTGTTCTTCCCCAAATGCAAAACTCTACACTTCCCCTTGTTGAATTTCATCATGTTTCTCCCCACCCAACTCTCCAGCCTGTCTAAGTCTCTCTGAATGGCAGCACAGCCTTCTTATTAGCATATGTGAACTGATAAGTTTGCAAAGGCATTTTTTTTAGTTGAGTTGGAGCTAGGTCCAAGTAAGAAATGAAGTTGGTTTCACACCTCAAGACAAAACAAAATAAATATTAAGTTGAAAAATGTCACGGTTACAGCAAGATCAATGTTTTCTGCTGAGCAGATTTAGGCTGTGTCTGGAGGAGAGCAGAGAAACACTCCATTCCCAGCCCTCTGCTGATGCTGCAGAGCTGAGTCACCTCTGAAAACCTGTGCTCACACGCATGCAAACCTGCCTCACTGCTGCAATCATAGAATCATAGAAAAGACCTTGAAGATCTTCAAGTCCAACCATTAACCTAACACTGCCAAATGTACCGCTAACCATGTTCCTCAGCACCACATCTACACTTCTTTTAGATACCTCCAGGGATGGTGACTCCACCACTCCCCTAGGCAGCTTGTTCCAATGCTTGGTAACATTTTGCTCCACCTCCATCTTCCAGGTTCCCCAGCCTGCATTAAACCTTGTTGCCTTTCAGGTAGGGAAATCCTACATCACTGTCCCAGCTCCAACATCCTTCCCACTCCTTTCTGTGTCCAGGGGACTGCACCAGTGTTTCTAGTTTTAGCCCTCTTATTCTTCATTAGCTCATCATTCAACAGCTCTGTCTTGTTGTGCAATATCTTTCCTTCTCCTCAGGTATAAAGAGGTATTTAGCTCCCCTTCTGCCCTTTCCCAGGCAGTGCAGGGATTTATTTTGTTAGCTCATGCAAAACATATTCGGAATTCCTGGTTATTTCCTTGCTTTGCTTTGTCACAGCATGACCCTGGTAAAATAATTTGCATCCACGTTTAGATGCACTAAAGCTGCACACAGTGTGGATGAGGGGCTGCAGATGAAAAGAGGAGAGAGAGATGAAGAGAGACAAAAAGAGATATGAAGAAAGAGGGGATAGGAAAGATATCACCACTCTTGGATCCAGTGATGATCTTGGCATGATGTGGTGGTCCTTGGATGGTGGGCGTGCACCCAGAGCATTTCAAGTCTCAAGTTTCATGGCACCTGGCACTGCCTCTCCTGGTGAGGTTCAGCCTAGTTTGTGCAGACTCAGTGCTGGATTCAGGGGGTCTAGGTGATCACTTGCCCTCCACCCCAATCTGGGTTGACCGAGCAATGACCATTGTTTTCACACACACTCTGTCCTTAAACAGGAACGTGGTCCTTTGCAAGACGGCACGGTGCCTCCACAGGGCTCCTCTTGCCATCCACTGCTCCTTATCAAGGACAGTGTCCCATTTATCAGGATGGCTGCCAAAGCAGGGGCTCCACTTTCAAGGACAGTGTCCAGTTTATCAGGATGGTTACCAAAGGAGGGGCTCTCCTTGTGAGAAAAGGGTCCAGGTGGCTTATCGAATGAGGACCTCACTGAGCACAATGTCCAGTTTGTCAGGGCAGCTGTTTTGAGACAATTATTCGTATCAGGACTCTACAGCTTCCTTTCCTGTCATTTTGCTTTCCCATTTCATCCTACCTAAAGTTCATTTGTACATCTGGGAGAGTCACAGACAAGAGTGGAAGGTCTTAATGTCACTTAAAGAATCACGACAAAGATATCAAGACAGGTGATTTTTAATATAGATTCATGAAAGTGTCACTGAACAGAATTTGATGTCAACGTTCACTCTCTTGCTTACTTTGTGGAAGGTGCATGTGAGGGTTGGAAATGGATGGGAGTGATTTACACAGGGATCAAGGGAAATGACTGATACAGGGATAGAGGAAACTGAGTCAGGGACAGGATGGAGTGATTTGTGCAGTGATTGGGGAAGAGAATGAGGAAGACCCTTCCACTGAGTCAAGAGGTTCAGACTGGACCCCTTTTCTTTCTAAGCTCCTTCTTACAGAGGAGTCTAGGTGTGGCTGGAACCAGTCCTAGTCTCAGGCTTGGTCAATAGTTTACAACTAAGGGGTTTAAGTGTAGGGATTTCAGTGTAGTCCTTTAACCCATAATTATGGCTCTGGTGTGACTTGAAATAGCAGTAAATTAAGATTTTTAACACTATTAGGATGAATCACAAAATTAAATTCTATGATTTTCAAATAACTTAATCAAGAATCACTTATAATCAACACAGAGGTTCCATAAAAATCTATCAAAGCTTCTGACTAAATTTCCTGCACACACACACAGATATAGAGGTTAAATGTTAAGATGATACATTTTTGTACCTAATTTCACAAAAGAGGTTGCACTGTCTCCACGGAATTACCCAACAGAGTTAAAATATACCAACCCAATATAATTTGATTTTCCCCAGTACCTAAGAGAAGTGGCCAGCTCTTAGGTACTCTTACTCTTCCAATCAGATAGACAACCTTCCTTCACGGGAGACATGATGTGGGCCACAGCTTTGTGCAATCTTGGGGAGCTCCAAAGGGCCTTCCTCTTAAGGCAAATATTTATAGGATCCCTTGATGATTGACTTTTGTCAGTACTTTTCCATGATAGCCATGATTTGGGTTAGGTAATCTTTGGCAACTTTCAGAGTGGGCCTGTGCTCCAAGCAGGAGTCGTCTCAGGTATGTTCTGCTGAGAGTTCCAGGTATGTTTGGGGAACACCTGATAACCCCAGATCACTATCTTTGCACTAGAACAAAAAGATACCCACTTGTCCAGGAACACTGCCCCAGTAGGCAAGGTCAGAAGGTGCTGGGTTGTGTCAGCCTACTGCACTTGCTATTGAAACAAGAACAGTGTCAGGCCCACTGCACTTGTAACAAAAGCAAGAACAGTGTTGGCTGATGTTGATGTTGCAACAGGGCTCAGTGAACAAGGGGTTTTGCACCACCACAGGTGCAAATCACCAGTCAGGTTTTGTCCCTGATCCCACTGAGAGCAGATTGAGTTCATATTTCAGTTGCCACTATTCCAGACTTGCATGGTTTCTCCTTTCTCCCTCAACCCCAGCCTGTTGTTGTTGTTGCTGAGTTGCAAACCACTAGTTGAGGTTTTTTTGGTTTGGTTAGGACAGGAGAAGGTAACTTGAGCAGAGAAGGCCAACCCAAAGACAATAGCAGAGAGAGAATTATATGAGGCCCCACTCGCATAACAGCAACAAACCAGCTTCATTTGGGATGGTAATACTCAAAAGCTTGAACATGAGCCAGTATATTGTCATGAATGAAAAAAAAAGGCTTCTTCAAAAGAGGTAAAAGATTGTTGAAGTCATTCAGTAATTTGGCAGTGTCCAGCCCCAGGCTGGCAACAGGGGAATGCTGATTGCCCTTGGCTGTGGTATTGACTAAAAGGCAGGGAAACATCTGAAGAATCAATGCATTGATTGTGTTATTCCCATAATCTAATTTTTAACATGTGGCAAATATAAAATATTGTGTCTGGACCTGCTTCCATGCACACAAACTGTTGTCCTCTGCAGGTTTGCTTTATATTCCCTCCTCTTTATTCATGACAGGCCTTGCCAGCCTAAAATCTGTGCCTAGGCCACGTCTGTGCCCTCTCTTCAGTTCTCTTGAATGGGATTTGTGATGGGGAGGAGGACTGGGTGAAGAGAGTAAGTCAGTATTGATGGGGTAGATAAGCACATACATGAGTAAGCAGACACACAAACTTCTGGGCTTTTTATGCTCATCATGAAATCTGCTGGTCCATGGTATTTCAAACAGAGCATCCCTGGCTTTCTGCAAATGCACAGGGAGGCTCTGCTCCCTCTTACAGCCCTGTCCAGAGAGCAGCATCTCCTCTCCCTTCAAATTAGGCTGTGTTTGCTGGGGCTCCGACCACACTGGTCAGAGGCAACACTAGAAAGATGCCTTCCAGAGCTCCCACTGGACCTCAGCAAAGGTTTGTGCCTTGTGGCATGATGGATTAGCCCATTATTTCCTCTAGGAATAAGTTTGGTTGGTCCAACATATTCTGTGCCAGAGCAAGGACCTCTGTGAGAGGGAGCAGTGAAATAGGACGTTCTACCTTGGCAATACAAAGACCCCCTCTCTTTCCCCTCTCAGTTGGGTGAAGCTGGCACACTGCTGTCACCATCAGAAACAAATAAACAAGTATCAATCAGGTCAGAAATACCTGATTGCTTTTTTGATAGCAATAACACGGCCAGATGGCAAGCTGGTAGGAGATACTTGGTGGAACATCTTTCTTGTGCCAACAGCATTTTAATGGAAGTCTAGCAATGCAGCCATTTGATTCATGTGCTCCTTCCCATCTCCAGGTAAATGCAAGGTAGTTTATCCTTGTTTCACAACTGGCTACATAAGGTTTCTGACAATATCTCAGTTTTACAGCAGGCTGCATACATTTCAGATGATCCCTGGGGAGCAGGTGAAACATAGCAACTCCTCACCTCGGACTAACTTTTCTGTGCTTCAAGACCTTGCTTAGCTGCTCCAGCCAGGGCTTATTATTGCTGCATATTCAATTTTTGAAACTTTGTATTAAGCATCCAAGCCTGTCATCCCAATTATCCCGTAAGGCATCTAAATGCTGAATCAGATACCTTAGTGAAGAGCCACGTCCTTAACAAGATATTCTTGTTTAAAGCTGAATTAATCTCTGCAGAGACTATTTAACCCCTTCTGCAACCTTGTTTACATTTCAAGCTCTTGCTGTGGTGATCCAGGCCTTGAAGTTGAGACTGTGGAGCATCTTTCTTGCTGCTCTTCTCTCTCCTCAGTGGCAACTTAAGCACCAATTCTGCTAGTTAGAGCCTGGGCCCTACCTCCTCACCAGAAATGCAGCTGTGGTTTCCTGCCCTGTGGCTGGACAGGGGTGGGGATGAACAAAATGAGGATAGAAAAAGCAACAGAGTTCACTTCTCACATTGTTCAGGCAGATCAGGGTCAGGACGGATCTAGTATGGATGCAGGATGGGAACATCAAGAGACTTCTAATGTGTTAGAAAAACAAACAAACAAACAGAAACCCCAAAAGGCAACACACTTAGATATTTTATTTTATTTACAAATACATCAACAAGTTAGTGGTCATTAATTAAGAAATTATCCAAGTCCAAGCTGCTGTCACCACTCTAATAAATCATTCATTAACAGTCCATTTCACTGGGGCTGTTGTTTCCAAGCACTGTGTTTAGCTGTTTGAAACAACCTTCATCTACTTAAGGGGGAAAAAAGCAGTTACAGTTTGGTCATTACCTGGTGTTTAATGATGCAGGGCTCTACGAGCTGAGCTGGGAAGCAATGGTTGTGCTCTTTGTGTTTTTGCAGATCTGGATGGTTTCAAGGAGTGTTAGGGGATTTGTGGGGTTACTATGGTGACCGATGTCCAGTAAGACCACAGATGGATTATGGACATGTGTTATAAACACAGACATATAGAGCATGCCTCCTTCTATACTTTTAATATTCAAAAGATTGTGATATGGCTAGACTATCAATTAGGGTGAAAATACCACTTCTGCTGCTCCCCCAGATTAATAGCCCTTGAAATGTAAACAGCTGAATGCTCTTCACTGCACAATTACCCTGAAACAGTTTCTTTTTTTACCACGCTACATTTTGTTTGTTAGGATTTTAAAAACAGCAACACACTACCTCGATTACAGATTTATTAGACCTTCCTTCCATTCCTGCCTTTGCTCTTTTGCTTGCAGTTTTGTCTCCTTGCTCAGAAATCATAGGCTGGTAGCAAAGATGCTGGATCAAGGCTTTCAGCCCGTGGGATAGAGGGATCCTCTCTGCTCTCATTGCAGGGAGAGGGTGTACCATTTCCTGCCCTAACAGGGGTGATGTGACCCTAAATGCCAGTCCCTAATTTCCCTGAGTGTTAATTCCATTTCAAATTTGAATTCCAGTTTGGCTCACATAGGAACCTCTTCCATGGATACAGCATTTCCACTTCCTAAAAGCTGTATTTAAGAATTTCATACCAAGCAGCTTGTAAGTGTGTGGACAGATGTATATGGATAGCCCACCTGTAGTCTGTAAATAATTCAAATGTTAATTGTTGTGCTTGGCACTTCAGTGATGGCTTTTACTTCACTAACACCTCAAGCAATTATCAGGATCCTGCTGGGCAGAGTGTGATAGACTCAGTTAGAAAGGGCAATCCATAGCACAGAGAGTTTGCTGTCTAGTTGCAAAATCCAGCCTTCAGAGAAAGTGCCATTAAACAAACAAGAAAATAGTGAGATTCTTTTATTCTTGTTCATCAAGTCTATCAGCCATGACCTGCTTCTCCTGATTAAAAGTACATTGCTGGTCTGACAGACAAGTGCTCAATGTCCTGTGCCACAGAGATAAATTTCCAAAAATAACCATATTATTAAAATGTTGTGACAAATAAGGATGCTGCTCTTATCTGTTGCTCCAGCTCACAGCATTTCTGGGACAGGAGAGGATCAATCCCAGTCATACAGTATTTAAGAGGTTCATCTTAGCCTTGCTGTTGGGGTGGGTTTTGTTTTGTTTTGTTTTGTTTTGTTTTGTTTTGTTTTCTTTAGCCACTGATGTGATTAAGTGCCTTGTAAAAAAATGGCATTTACCCTTGTCTGTATAAGGGGAAAGGAAACAGGATCTTGTGATGGAAACCCAGAACAAGTGAAATTTGTCCCTGGTTGTACCATTAACTTTACAGCTGTCCCTCAACAAAGCCTTTCAGTGACATTGTGCCTGGGTTTTCTATCTGGTTTGCAAAGTCAGTGTGCAGGCACTTGCCTGCTGCTGCAGATGCTGCACAAGCACAGTTATCCAGACAAAACTCATTGGATGCTGTGGGGATGAGTTCTTAGAAATCTTTCTGTGTTAGAGCTTTCTCTACTCTTTCAGTCAAATCTAACATGAAGGTGAAAGAACCACCACTGGCCTACACCATCTTTTGTTTGTTTACTCACCAGCCTTTCAGGGTCCTTACTATACTTTGAAAAAACGCCTCTGGAATGTGTTCCCCTTTGTCTCATGTGTGGCTCAGAAGCTCTTCTCATCTAATGTGTCTTTATTCCAAGAGGCCAGATTTCCTGGGCTGTATTCTGGGATTTCTAAATAAAACATGTGGATCTCTGCAGAGCCTTTTACATCATTTTCTAGCCTCATGAACACAGACAGAGGCACTTCCTCTTGTTAGCACCACTGTTACCATCCTATCAAACCTTCATGCCCACATTTATAAAGGCTATTGCTGAACTCTCTAATCAACTCTTCCCCTTAATGCTGCAGCCTTTCTCTGCAGCAGTGAATTATTTATATCTAGTTGTGGGGTGTGGGATTGTTGTTTTTTTATTTTTCATGCTGGACTGCACCGTGGTGTTTTCTTAACTCATGAGTGGTTTGCCACTCAAAAAAAAAAAAAGAAAAAAAGGACTTAAAAGCACAGCATTGTTACAAAGAGTGGATCAAAGTCCTATCCCAGTATCCTGGTTGGTTTGCCCCTTTCAAAACACTTGAAAACAGAGAGAATATGCAGTCTGTGATTTGAGCCTACCTGCTCTAGGGCTTTGTGTACTTTTCTTGTTCATATATCATATTTCAATGATGCCAGCCCAGTATTTTATTTATAAATCTATCCAGCCACCTTTCTTTAAAGTGTGTATTCCATTAGATGCCAACATGAGACGAGCTGAGCTCAGGCATCCTGGTGATGCCAACAATGCAGAAACAAATAAAAAACAGGTCTTGATTTAAATAGATATTAAACCATGCTGTATTTGAGTTCTGTGTGAATATTAAGAGAAGTTTTGTCACTGACCTCAGAGGAACCAGTAGGGTCTTTTGGTCACTGCATCTCCCTCCCTATTTGTACATTCAAGACATGTGGGAGTTTTGGCAGAGATAACTTACTTTTCTTAATAGTGTGCAGTCTTTTTCAAACCATATGTTACTAACATTTCTGAGGCAGAAGAATTAATTTATATTCCACTTAGACATATTTATTGCACTTCCTAAATTACCTCAGAATCTGTAGATCAATGCTCATATATATTTATTTTCATGTATGTATCTGCAGTTGAGAATATCTCACTGTTAAAAAGTTGAAGCAAGTTGGAGAAGGGGGACGCCCACAAACACATGGGGGCATCAAACACATCCTCCTCCTTTTAGACCAGAAAAATCACAAGGACATCCATCCTGTCCCAGGATTTTGAGCCACCTTTTCATGGAGGGTTTCTAATTGCTTTTTCCCTTCTCCCCCCACCCCCATCTTAGTGGCCTTTTCATGCTCACCAGCCAAAATTCAGAGCTCATCTTTGCCTGCTTCCACCTGTGCATTAACAAGAAATCAAGCTCTCAGGAGCACATAACAGTGCTGTTAGCTCATGGCTTTTTTTTTGTTTCTATGGATTCCATATCAAGAGGCTGTTTCCATTCTGGCTTGCTTTTTAAATGGAAATCTACTTTGTCAACATCAAAATCAGGTTTTAAATGGGTGTTTTTCATTCAGTCTTGATTGTTGTAACACCACAAAGGAGAAAGCTGGGTATAAAGCCAGAAAAAATCACTTAGCACTGGGTGTTTAATAACCCTGTCCTGACCCACCACACTAGCCCATCCACAGCTCATCCCCCAAATCCTGTGAGCAGCTTGGTCAGGGCAGTCACTATGAAGCAGAGAATTTTTACTCAAGATAAAGAAATTTTGGTGAAATTCTCATTTAATGGTGAAAAGGGGAGGAAGGTGAGTTAAGGACAGAGTTAAGGACAGGAGGCCAAATGACCATGTCCTCTCCTACTGCTGGTCTCTGTGGTTCCACTTCTAGTGAGATGAGAACAGTTTGTGCCACTGGAAAATCTGGTCCTACATCTTTGCAAACAAATTGGCCACTCTGAGGAACAGGAACACTGCACCATTTCTGATCTGTGCTTTGTTTTTAAGAGCCATTGCCAGCTGACCACAGGTAGCTGAGGAGAACTGCTGGGGTCATTTTTCTCCCTCCACCTCAGACAGCACCCATGGCATTTTGAGAAGCACAGCCCCTTAGCTCTTAGGGAAGACAAACTGCAGCCTCCTTCCTCAGAAGAAAACTTCCTGAAGCATCACTGCAAAATAAATGAAAATGGTGTCATGAACCCTGAAGGGGAAAAAAAAAAAACAACCACAACAAACTTCTCTTAGTCTTTACCATATGATATAACTGCCATCCTAGAGGGCACTTTCCTGGAATGCCAGATTGCATTAAATAGTAGATGAAGCTTTATGTTAAATTAAGCACTTCAAGGGTAGAGGATCAGAGCACTGAAGACAGTGGTAGGCATTATTGGATTTACTTTATTGTATAGATTGGAAGTAACTTATAAGCTTAGAAGCACCTCAGACAAAGGAAATTTTGCTACCCATAGGTTGAAAATTCTGGTGGGAAACACTTTCATTTCAAAGAACAAGTGGTTTACAATAATTTTAAGACTGTTGTCTTCAGTGCCAAAGACAAGCACTGAGAGACCTTGAATCTTCTTTAAAAAGTCATTAAATTCACTTAATAATCATGAGGCTTTAATATAATGAGAAAAAAATTGCCTCTTTCTCTTTACCTTGTGATTTTTTAGCTTGCCAAGCTTGTATTTTCTAACTTTATCCTGTAAACCAACAAAAAACCCCTACCAAGTCAAGCAACTGAAGGAAGTGCCAAAGTTTTAAGAAGTCATTGCCTAGACCAAGATTTGCAGCACAAGTGTGATGTTTACAACATTGCCTTATCTCTTGCATAGGAAACTGGTCTGGAGCAGGGAGAGTGACAGGGGCATGTAGGAGAGATGCATTAGGTTCCAGAAGTGACTCCTCTGTGTTACAGCTGGCAAATATTGACATGGTGCTAGTCATAAAGTACCCAACAAAGGTGAAGAAATTAATCCCTTTAGTATAGGACTATTAGGAAACTGATGGGAGAGGAAGGGAGAAAGTTTGCCTGCCTACCTTAAAAGTATGAGCTAAAGCCAGTTGTGGATGTAAAGTACTGAATAAGATTAAAATTTCAACAATTTAAAAAGAAGGAAAAAAATCTCTGGAAGTGTTCAAGGCCAGGTTGGATGGGTCTTGGAGCAACCTGGTCTAGTGGGAGGTGTCCCTGCCCATGGCAGGGGGGTTGGAACTAGATGATCACTAAGGTGCCTTACAACCCAAACCATTCTGTGACTCTGTGAAAATGCCCAAATTCCCTTTGTAGGAAAAAACCATGTGTGTGTGTCTTTCTGTGAACACATGCAAGCACACACTTTATTTTTGAAGTGTCTGCTTGGAAAATTTATATATTGATTTACATCAAGTGGGGGTTTGGCTCAGTGGCCAAGGTTACACATCTCCAACTCTCCTCCATGTCAGACCCCATGAATCCCAATTACTCTTCTTGATAGTATTTCATATTTGGAATTACCTGTTTTTCAGCATCAGTTAATCCAAACTGACCAGTATCATTATCTTGTTGTTCCATACCAGGAACCAATACCCTGGTTCCTATGAGATGAAACCCACTGATGCCAGAAGGCTCAGAGGAAGACCCTGCATGAGGCCACTGTGCTTCTGCTGTGCTGCTCAAGATGCCAGGGCATCACGCTGTATTTATAGTAACAGCTATAAATAGATATAAAATTGTACCTTGACATACACATGAAAATATTTTTCTGTTAGTTTTGAAGGTGACTGTTTGGAGCATGTTCTGTTATTTCAAAAAGTTAAGTCTCATAGACAAGGTATTCAGTTGATCCCTGACAGTTTGCATTAGCAGTTCAGGCCCCACAGGTAACTTACACACTGAAGGGATCACGAAGCCTTGAGGAGAAGACTGAGCCAAGAGCAGAGCCAAACTGCTGATGGTTTGTTTCTCCTGATCAAACAACTTGCTTTTATATTTGATTCTTTGGGTGGATTCTGTTAACAATGAAGAGAAGCAAATTGCAAACGTGTGTGTGCCAGGTGGTTTGGTAAACCATCAGCTTCATCACTGCACTTCCTCAGTTTGCTGCATGACATTTTACTCTTTGGCCAATCTCAAACTAAGGATCCCAAGAGAGGATAATTCAGATTAATTCTTCAAGTTTTCAGGAACTTTTCTCTCCATTACTTGTTTGTTTTGCCTAGGAAAAGACAGTGCTTTTCTCATGCTTTCAAGGTGATATTTATCGATCGCATCCATGTGATTCCTGACCCAGACAGCAATGCACAGGCTAAACCCAAGTGTCTGCTAATGATGAGCTGTGCATTAAGCCAGAACATAAAAACAAAACAACAAAAACCCCACCAGAAACTCCACTCTACAACAGAATGTCTTAGAGGCTCACGCTGCTTTTGCCATTTAATTTGCCTCAGGATAATTAGAGCCTCCTACGATGATTTTCACTTTGCAGGGAGGGAGATGGAGACCCTTCGGTGCACTCTCCCCTGGTGCACAAGGGGTTTCTTTCCTATAGCTGCTTTCTTGCCAGCATGGGGTGCAGGGGCTGGCAATTGACCATATCACATTGAGAGAGCACTTTTGCCCATGGGTATAGCAGTGTTTGTGCCTTTTATTTTTCCATGTGAGGTAAGCTTATTAGTTATGTTAGTACATTAGAAAAATACGTTAAATAGATTTGAAGTGGTTGGAGAAGGGAGAAGGGAGGGCTTGTATTGTTTGTTTGTGGCCCTATAAGATTTCACACCCGTTGCAGTAAAGGCTCTTTTTCACCCATGAACTTCTATAGGTCTTGAATTTAGCCCTTTAATTTTTCTGTGGGCTCATAACATCTCTCTGGAATGAAATCAAGTGTATTTTCCTATTTTGTGACATGTTAGAAAGATTGCTTTTTTTTTCCCTTGGGATTTTTGATGTTTAGTCTGGTTAGTGCTAAGATAGTTTTTTAAAAAAACATATTTCTGAGTTACAGTGAAGGACACACATCCATTTTTTAGCTTGATATGACTATAGACATGGATTAGAGCAGCCAGCTTCTATGTCTCTGCATATAGAAATAACTCTTTGCAATAAGGTTTAATTTTTTTAACCTACTGACTGTTGAACACAAGCAAGAGAACACTAAACAGGAGTCCATGCATGCACTATACTGAACAAGCCCTTAGCTTGTGGTTACTTTAATCCACTTGATGAGATTTCTTTCCAATCCTATTTAATATATTACATCAAATGCTCTATTAATTTCTGTGCACTTAATGAACTGGTTAACATTATTATTCTTAAAGAAAGTCCTTAAATTGCTTGAGTCCTGCAGCTCTCTTCTCTGGTACTATTATACAGTTTTTATGAACTTGATTTGACCCTATGTAGCCCCATCTTATGCTAGCACTTACACCACAAAATATAAGTTACATGATCCAACCTCACAGCCACTGCACATCTCACCTTGTGTGTTACAATAAGCTCATCCTTCCTGATGACTCTCAGTTTTCCTATGGATGCAAATGAAAGCTAGTTCCTAAGTAGCAACATGGATTTGAAGAAGAAATTCCTTTTAAATCCCAAAAGATGCGTGGAGATGCTGATCTCATTTCTGTGGTAGATAAACCTCTGCATTTTTCTGT
The DNA here is from genome assembly GCF_020740795.1 of Apus apus. Classification (NCBI taxonomy): domain Eukaryota; kingdom Metazoa; phylum Chordata; class Aves; order Apodiformes; family Apodidae; genus Apus; species Apus apus. The sequence goes on along the minus strand of NC_067282.1, from coordinate 4,359,520 downwards.
GGCTTCCAACAAGTCTCAAATATACTCTGCTTATAAAGTGGAATAATCTGTGTGCATGTGCTGGAGGTAGGGCAATACAGAAAGTGTTATATTGTTTTTTTAAGTCTGTGCCAGTAATGGATTAAATCCAGTTTTTATACTTAAATCTAAGAATTAGATTTCTCCCCAGAACTTGGCACAGACATCATATGATTTCTCAAAGCCCTGGTTTAGTCTAGTCATGGCATTTCCAAATTCTGGCACCAGTCAGATGGGGATTAAAGATTCTGGGAACCCAAGCTCCTTGCAGACAAATTCAGTGAAGAAATCTGCACTACATTAGATACTGAGAAGGGAGATTTTATTTCAAATATTTCTTTGAAAGCAACTCTCTTCATGCTGGACAGCAAAGCCCAGCCAGGCTACTGAATGTAAAAGGGGCAGCCTCTGGATTTGGAGTGAATCTGGGAGCCAGGACAGTTGGATTCTCTCGTTGTCTCTAGGAATGGCTCACAGGATGGGTCTAGGGTGTTGGTCTGAGGATTGTTTCACCACAGGGTCTGCACAGATTGCACACAGGAGACCATTTGGAGTAGAGCATCCAAAGACTTTTGGTGGCTAGACTGTTTCAAGGATGCCTCCAATAACAATATGGATAAGACAGTCCATATGTTCTTCATCACTGATATGCTGGCTATGGGGCAGACCTCTTGGTCATGCTATAAAGAGCTATTAATTCTGAAGTAACTCGAAAAAAGCTGTTTAACTGTCCAAAACCCAAGGAAAGACCACAAGGACCTAGGAGGAAATGTGGACCCTTGTAACAATGTAACTTGAGCTATCCCAGATGTAGGAAGAAGGGAGGAATTCACACTCCTGGACACCCACATGAAGGATTCAAACACAATCCTTAGCTGTGCTGCCCATCTTTTTTAAGCTGTTAAGAGCAGTAAGGGTGATAGAAAGCAATGATAAGACTCGACTGGTAATGTGGCAGGTGTAGCATGGAGGTGCAAAGGTGTGGGTGAGCTCTTGGTGAGCTATGCATGGCTTCAGGTCTCCCCTGGGATGGACCAGCTGGCTGTCCCAGACGAGTGAGAAGAGCCAAGAAATGGGCCTGTCCATATCAGTGGATGTTGGGATACAGGTGTGTGTCCCCTGGAGTGTAACAGAGAGATGGGCCATCAGGGTGTCAGCTTAAGCAGATATGGTTTTGCCTGGGAGTGCACACATCAGAAGTGCTGGAGGCTGCTCCTGTCCCCCTACGTAGGAGCTGCAAGATGTCCATGTCTCTGACAAGCTTGTGTAACATGGGCACCCACCCAACCATCCAAATACCAGCATTTAATAGCTCTGTCTCACCTACTTTGCCTGTGCATCATGTTTTATTTTTATAACTAGACTTTCCAGTTCCCCCTGCAGCACACACACAAAGTGCACAAACATAGAAGGACTCACGTTTACTGCAGCAGCACTAACTTCAGTAAATGGAGATGACAACTGCCTTTCCTCCCCCTGGCTGCCCATCTCCTACAACGAAAAGCAAGACAGCCCTGCTAAAAGAAAAAGTCACATGAACCAACACAAATAGCAGCATCTCACACAAAGAACAGCCTCAATCAGCAGGGCAAGGGACCTGCTGGGAGTGACATACCCACCATGCTTCCAATTACAACATAACCTAAATGCATTGTGATGGAAAATGCACTTTTTTTTTCTTTCTTTTTTCTTTTTTTCTTTTTTTTTTTTCCTTTGAGCTACTTTGGTAATAGGCAATTTCTCTTAATAACAGTGTGAAAGAAAATACTCTAGCAGAAGTGGTGTATATCAATTGACTGTGTCCCCATCACTCTGTCTCAATTGTTGATGATAATGTTAGAGAGAGGATTTGATTGCTGAATGTATCATTTAAAACAGCAATGTTGTATTTGTTTGAGAAGATGGGAGCATGATGCAGCCCCAACAAGAGAAGCAGGAAGAAAGCAATGCAGAATAAAACTTCTGCTGCCATGACTCTTGTGCACCATAAGATATTTTCTTCAAACAAGGGGGAGGGAGGGGGCTTTTTAACCTTCCTTTATGGTTGCCCTCCCCAGACCCTAATGCTGCTGCCTAGGCACCTGATGCAGAAATTCAGATGAATGAATCTCACCTCCATTTGCAGCACAATGGCAGCATCTTCAAACCCAGTAGCACCCAGTAGGCCACTTCTGTCTGCCTTGATCTGCTATTCTTCTAGTGAAATCTGTGTGCTGTTTTGTTCTGTGATGGAATCCTCAGGAATATTCTGGCCTTAGAGAGTATTTTCACTATTTGACCTGCCTAATCAGAACCAGTTTTCAAACTCCATTTTTATTAACTTGAAAAAAAAAAGTTTCAGCCAGAGCTGATGGTAAACAGATGCTATTCAGCTAATAGCCCTTGGTTCTCTAGGTATTCAAACACAGGGATGGGTCTGAAAAGAACAAAACCTTCCCACTACTTGTTCTAATGAGTAGGCTTTCCTGCATTTGATCATCTGTTTTCTCAGAGGAAAATGTTAAGAAGGCTTGCGATTAGCCAGAGGCAATTCAATACCCAATATAATACAGACGTGGGGGAGTGAATTGCTGATGCTCCATGTCAAACAGCCCCATTCCCCCTCCCTCCCTGTGCTCAACTACTGGTGCAGCTGCAGCCAGCCACTGGATGTACAACCTGGAATCATAAGATCAAAATAGTTGAGAAACAGTAACTCCTGTAGCCAAGCAAACCAAGGCAGCTCACAGAGACTGTCAATCTCCACGTTTACGAGCCCCAATCTATTTTCTCCACCGTAGGCTGCCAGGTTAATTAAATGGGACTCTTCGTGGTGGCAGGAAGCAAGTCAAGCAGCAAGTGTTTGTAAAAATGGGCTTGAAAGTGAACAGCATCTCAGAAAAGGATGAAATTTCCTGTGCACACGTTTTTGCACATTTCTTGGCAGATGAGTTATGCCTCAGCTGTGCAGAAGTATTGTCCCTCCCTACATGGTGTCCTAGTTAGCCCTGGTGCAGCAATGCCTCTGTTCCTTACATGTGGGGATGCTGAGATGAATCCTCTGCTCAAAGAGTTTTGTCATCATTGCTAATCCCTGGAACAAAAATCCTGGTCCAGAGAACTGTGAAATACCTTCAGCTTCCATGTAATTCAGGAGAAGCCCTAAAAGTCTTCACATCTTCTTGTTTTTCTTTCTTTTTTTTCTTTTTTTCTTTTTTTTTTTTCCCAGCCAGTAAGCTAACATTACTGTTTCCTCCTCTTTTATGACTCATAAAACTCACTCTGCCTTTAATGTAGAAGCAGCAGCAATCCTCCTTCTTTGTCCCTGGAAAAAATGCATGACTGACACAATTAAGACAGCAAGATGACAACTGACTGCTTTATTTTTCTCATTATAGTGAGAATACTACAGGGTTTTCCCAGACTTTATTTCAGGAAAAGAAAAATAACCAGTTTCAGGAATTCTCATTTCCTTATCCAGTATCTCCTCACCTTGGCTTCTCTGGGAATTAAGAGCACTAAAGATACAAAGTCAAAGAATCACAAAATGGTTTGGGTTGGAAGGGACCTTAAGGATCATCTAGTTCCAACCCCCCTGCACGGGCAGGGACACCTCCCACTAGACCAGGTTGCCCCAAGCCCTATCCAGCCTGGTCTTGAACACTTCCAGGGGCAGGGCAGCCATAGCTTCTCACCACCCTCCCAGGAAATAATTTCTTCCTAATAGCTAAATCTACCCTCTTTCAGTTTGAAACCATTCCCCTTTGTCCTATGGCTGCCCTTGTAAAAAGTCACATAAGGAGTTGTCTGTTGTTATTATTAATCCCATAAATTCTGTTAACTGCTTGGCTCAGTGAAACTGTTAACACTAATTTAGCTTGTGTCAGCCATTCATGATATTTCCCCCAAATTAAGGTGCATCCATCTTTCTGAGTATTTTTCACACCAGGCTCCTATGGTTAGAAAAAGGAGATGACTATAAGGTTTTTTAGGACATCTTTCAAATCGCATCACCCATCTTATATATTTAACCTGCAAAGCTATGTAAAAGGACAGTGGATCACCTGTTGCATCACTGAAATTTCTCAGTAAGTTCAGAATGGTGATAGGGAAAAGGCACAACTAGATTTTCAGGCACAGTTAAGCTGCAGAAGCAGCAGTTGAGGGGGGAGGTAAATCTGCTGGCTGAATTGAGCAGATCAGGTGTGAATGAGTCTCATCCACTTCTGTCCATCTTCAGTAGAGAGCAGTTTGGAATTGCTGTTGCCTGGACAGATACCTTTGCCCTACAGAGCTTCATAAATCATGATCCCTACAATATCCTTTAATGGTCACTTGTCCATAAAATAAAAAAGTTCTGAGGACACATCTTACAGGGGGTCATCTTGATTCTTACTGTGCTTTAAGGAGGATTCCCTATACCCTCCCATTACCTCCATCTCTGACTTCCCTGCAGTAATTTTTTTTTTATATTAATATTTCTATATTGAAATTTAGACTGTTTCTGGATAGGAATATCCATCCTTCTCATTTACTGCACTGAACCACTTTGTGCTACTAAGAGGAGAGTAAACTAAATCCATCCTTTCTTCTCATATGGAAAAATAAGTAATGGAATGGAAAATAATTTCTTCTCCACAGGTTTTTTACAAGTCTTACTGAATTTGGGGAAAAAAAAAAAAAAAAAAAAAAAAGACAAAGAAAAAAAAAGACCTAATTTCTGTCACGTTTTATGTGAGTTCAGAGTTATTCCTGTGAAATCCTTTGGCATAATTCCTGTTCACTCATTTTAGACTTTCCATAAGAGCTGTAATACTGTATATGTGCCAGACAGAAAACCTTGGCTGTTTTTAATGTTTCATTCCTTTTAAAATAAGTATAGAAGCTCAGCAAAAATAGCTATCAGGCCCCAAGTATCAATGACCATTCCTTATGCTAATCTTTCCATTTCCGGCTATTACCAGTTCCAGGGTCAGCAGTTAAAAAAAAAATAATCCTGAACTATTGTAAAATCGTCTGTCATTTTATTTTCTCCCCCAAGTCTCTTAAAGAGTGTCTGCAATGAATTACCTCTGTGTCTGAAATGAATTACTGCTCCATCCCACACAAACACACCATCATTACCTGCCTGAAGCAAGGTCTGGAACTATATTGCTCTTGTATGTTAAACAATAGTCAAGCAATGGTGAGATGAAATTGATTATGTGAAACATTAGAAAGCTTTAGTAAATCAGCTTCTCTGAAGTCATCTGGGCTTTAGGTGTAGCTGGTTTTGGTTTAAAAGGTTATTACACTCTCTTTCTTTCTTTCTTTCTTTCTTTCTTTCTTTCTTTCTTTCTGTCTGTCTGTCTGTCTGTCTTTCTGTCTTTCTGTCTTTCTTTCTCTCTCTCTCTTTTCCTTCCTTCCTTCCTTCCTTCCTTCCTTCCTTCCTTCCTTCCTTCCTTCCTTCCTTCCTTCCTTCCTTCCTTCCTTCCTTCCTTCCTTCCTTCCTTCCTTCCTTCCTTCCTTCCTTCCTTCCTTCCTTCCTTCCTTCCTTCCTTCCTTCCTTCCTTCCTTCCTTCCTTCCTTCCTTCCCCCTAAGACCCAAAGACTCATGCTGTAGACAGGAATAATCTTGTTGACTTGAAGCCGAATCAGTGTCTCACTGCATCAACTAGGAACAGTTGTTTTATTCTTCAGAAGCTTAGAAATGACCATCTCATTTTCAGCTTCCAATTAATAATACAATTTCATACAATGTTCTCCAGTGCAAAAATCTCTTTAAGCTCAGGTTTTTTTCTCTCTTACCAGTGTTTACCCACTTTAAATACTGCATATTCCTACTCAGTCTTTGTTTTCTTATATTAGGCAAAGCAAGTTAGGTTAACAGGTAGTTCTTTTCTTTGTTTTTTGTTTGTTTGTTTAGGGGTGCTTTATTGTCATTGAGCTTTATTTGATTAGGATCAAACTTACCTGAATCACAGTGTGAAACCATTCATGTAAACCATTCATGTGAAATCATTCATGTAACGTGGGGGGTCTGTCTCTCCTCCCTGGTAACAAGAAATAGGACAAGAGGAAAGGGCCTCAAGTTGCACCAGGGGAGGTTTAGATGGGATATTAGAAGAAACTTCTTCACTGAAAGTGTTATTAAAAACTGGAACAGGCTACCCACTGAGGTGGTAGAAACAGCATCCCTGGAAGTGTTTAAAAGACATGTAGATGTGGTGCTTGGGGACATGGTTTAGCACTGGGCTCGGAAGAGTTAGGTTAATGGTTGAACTCAATGATCTTAAAGGCCTTTTAGAACCAAAACAATTCTATGATTCTAATGTCACAGGTATTCTAGACATGGTGCTCCCCATTACATTGCAATTAAAATACCCCTAAACTACTACTTGTAATTAAAAATGCCTCTATCCTCTAACAACAGGCAGTCTACCAAGTGTTAAAAACAGCTTGGGAGAAAGACTGCCCAGCACATCTCTTCAATTTTTAACATGTAGCTGACTAAAGAAGATTATGTTCAGGTTTACATCCCAGTTCAAATGACCTGCAATCCAAATAGATTCCCAGTACCATTATACAAGCAGTAAACAACACCCATACAGTTCCTTTTTTTATCAGAACCCATGTATACTAATGTTGGTGCAACAAGATCTCACAGACATAGTGTCTGCACCCTTTACAGAGATCACAGTGGGAACTGGCTTAATGTGGGATTTTCTTTTAATGCAGTGGTGCCCAGGCACTTTGCTTCCCACTGTTTCAACTCTCATTTCATTTCTCTGCTCTGGCCTTGCTACTATTTAGAGGTATCTGAGTTAGTTTGAGGAGAAACGATGCTGGAGCATAGTATAAATAAGAATAATCTCTCCTAGTTGCTGTATGAGGCACATAAATCATGCCAAGAAGAGGTGAAGGCTGAACTGTGCTGGCGTTATTTCCCCTCCAAGATCAGGCAAGGAATGCATGGAAATGAAAGAGGAATGCATAAGAGGGCCACATTTTGTACTGCAGCACCTTTCTGGATGACACAAATGAGAAAGTCCTTGGAGCTGCTGCCTTGTATCAGTATAATGGACATCAGGATCCAGAGCAGCAGCACCGTATCTCTTATTGGGAAAGAACAGGTACACACAAAGGAATAATCAGGCCGTTCTCTGCCCTGCAGATCTCTTACTGGTTTCAGTGCACATTTGGATTAAAGGGCAAAACCTGCTGTTCAAGTGATGTCCAGGTAAATGTGTTGGGTTAGAGATTTGGGTCTGATGCATGGTGAGATGTCTCGGGCAGATTTCAAAAGCCTGTCTGATGAACACTGCAGGCATGGGGAAAAAAATATAAAAACCTGTAGTGTAGTCTTCTCTGTTCTGTAACGTTTCCACATTCTAGTTGTATATCTAATGTCGCTCGAAAAAGAGCTTGCAGTGTTGTTGCTTGTGTCATCTGTTATTTGACCAGCTGAAAAGCAAATAGCTGAAGATTCTGGTTCAACGGCATTTTGAATGCTTCAAAATTTTTCCTGGGCTTTGTCCTCAGCCCACACCTGCAAGGAAAGGAAGCCACCACCATCTCCATATCTGCAGCATAATGTACAGTGAGATGAGGGGACTTGCCAAGGTTTTGAACTGAAAAGGGTGAAAATTCACTACTTAGGGGAGTTGCTTTAACAAGAAATAGACAGGACCTCTCATATCCCCTAAGACAGTCACCTAACCAGCTTCCAGCCACTGATATTCATCCAAAGGAGTAAATGGCATCAACAGCATTGGAAACACAAAATGATCCCATTAATACCGAGCAGCTCTTCACTGAGTTTAGCTCCTTTGCTGTGTGCATAAAGAGGCTGAGAGTTGGTAGAGGACAGGGTGAGGCCTGTCGTGAATGGTACGAATGTACAGATCTTCTTAATCATTAGCCAGAAAGAATAATTATGCCTTAAGAACAAGAACCTGAAACGGAGACTGAACAGTGCAGGGGCTGTGCAGGGTTATCATATCAAGTGTCTTCACTGGGGTATTTCTAAGCCAGGGGAAAGCCTTTTATACAGCTGTGGCTGAGCCCTCACTTTATAACTGAACTTTAGATTTCATCAGTGATTTATCAGTGATAAATCGAGTGTCTCCTGAAGAGTTCTGTTAAACCACTAAGCACTAGGAATTGCATCAGATCAGCAAACACGAACAAGAAGCAGGGTCTGTCCACAGAGCAGTGAATTACTTGGCAAGGGCTCCATCGCTCGGGGTGATCCCAGTGGTTTTAAAAACAGAAGAGCAGCAAAGTTCTCCTCATCCAAACAGCAAACCCCATGTGATGCTTAGCACCTTCCTCCTTCTGATCAGCCCCCAGTGCTGCTTCAGCGCCCTTCACCCTACTACAAAACCTATCTTCATTATTTATTGTTTGCAAAAGAAAAACAGCTCTCTGTGAAATAGCCACTGGGGAGTGGAATTTTTACGGCTGGCTGCAGATTGTTTTTATTTTCTTCCGTTCTTTATCATCCCTATTTATTGTCACCTCTTCACACCGCTCCAGACTCAGCCTGTTTGTCTCTCTGTTTACTTTAGGTATATCAATCTTGCACCAAATAAATTGTGTGTTCACCAAGGGGCTAGTGGAAAAATGGTTTCCTTGGCTGGAGTTTAGGGTGATCTGGTCCTTATCCGAAACGTCTGTCCTGCCCATTTGCAGCGGCGTGTGGCCGGCGTTCAGACGCGCCGCGGGGCCCTTCGTGCCCTGGCCTTGGCTCTCAGCAGCTCTCATCTCAAGAACGCAGCAGAGCAGTGAGTCAAGAGGCTGTCGATATGGTCTGTGCCGATCATCAGGGGGGTATTTTGGAGGACACGGGCACGCAGTCAAACCTCACTGAATAGCTGCAGTTTGACAAGTTGCCACCGTGCAGCTGGGGCACCGTTATATTAGCTCACTCCCTGTAACTCAGAGGAATTTTGAGTAAGAAAAGGATTGCAAAGCAACATTTTCCATCTCACAGTGAGGAGCGTGCCTCTAGACAGGAGCAGATTTACCAGGGAGGCAGATCTCACAAATGCTCCTCTCAGCGCTGGCCGTTGTACAGTGCATTTCTGCCCCATATGACGTTGTCCCCTCCGGACACAGAGGACCCACACCCACCCTTTTGAGTAACAATGGCTATGCCATAACTCAGCTGCATTTGACTGTGTGTTCTTTCCTAGAGACGGTCCTACAGTCCCTGTGAACTCGTTCCCCAAAGCAGGGATTTTTTGTTTGGGAAGGGCAGAAGTCATTAGGGCTCCTGTCCCTCAAGGCAGCTCTTGTCCTCATTTTCCCCTGCACGCTTCTGATGGATACTGAGGAGGGGAACAGGATGCTTGAAGAAGTCTTTGAGAAGGACAAAGGAGGGTTTGCACTCAGAAAAAAGCAAAATTTGGAAAAAAAGGAGGAGTATCTCAGAGAAGGTGATTGGGAAGCTGCTTTCAAGCTCAGCAAATCACTTTCTCACTGAAGCAATGGGCTGTGGTTTCTCCGATGGCAGTTCTAACATACTGAGTTTGGGGCTTCCTCACTAAATCTTAGAGTACAGTACAGCAATAGTACTTCTAGTTGTTTCATACAAAAGCAGTATCCTCTGAATTGTCTGCTGTTTCTGCCTTAATCAATAAATGCCATTAGAAGCTCACTTTTCTGCTAATACTACTCTGAATGGATCTTGTTGGGGGGTATTTTTTTTTTACATTAAAAGACGCAGTGCATTGATTTCTCATGAGACATACAGCTTAGGGTTTCTTCTCTTCCCATCACATAACACCATTTCCTTGCTATGTTTCTAACTACTGGGACTTAATATCCACAGTCAGTGAAACACCTTTCTTAGTTGTTTTGTTTTTTTAAAAAAAGAAAAATGAAAGAATATGTCTTTTAAATATTCATATATATATATGCAGCTGATATGATGATGAATAGCTATCATACACACATATATGCACATATATATTTATATATAAACTCACTGTTGCCCAATTCTTCTTCTTTAAAGAAAATGTGTCCTAAATATTCTCCTGAAAAGCATCCAACAGAGACTCCTGGAGTGAAGTTCTCTGACTGACTATGTATTGCATAGAGTAGAGCATGGTAAGAATAAACCTTTGTCCTTCCATAGCAACTTGGACAGCATTTCTGAGAAGATGAATGCAGATCTCAGGACTCAATCTACCTTTTCCAACAAGGCTCTGAGGTCTGGAGTTAAGCTGGCTGGTCCTTAACTCCTATCTTCCAATTGTTGTATTGACAAACTAGTCCACAAAACAATATAACGTGCTCAACTTATCCCGATCAGAGATTAATTCAAAATCATAGAATCACAGAGTGGTTGAGGATGGAAGGGACCTCTGCAGAACATCTGGGCCAAGTCCCCTGCTCAAGCTGGGCCACCTCAACCCAGCTGCCCAGCTCCATGACCAGATGGTTTTTGAATATCTCCAATGATGGAAACTCCAAAAATTCTCTGGGCAACCTGTTCCAGCACTCAGTCAACCTCCCAGTAAAAAAAAGCATTTCCTTTCCTAACACCTTCCATAGCCTATTGTCAGTCTTCTCAACCCTGCCATTCCTCATACATTTTAAAATAGTATCATTGTTGAATTTGAATGCCAGGGAAGACCATAAAAAAGGCATTACATTAAATATTCTTAAATCACTTAGAGTAGAATCCATCTCAAGCAACTTTATTGAGGCAGAACAGAGTCATTATATCCAAGCTGGACCTCTAGGCAGTCCTGGCATCCAGCAGAAAGAGATCAGTATCTCTAGAGGGTGATTTATGCCACCACAACAAGTGCCTCAGGGAACAGGTCACACTCCAAAGGTGCTACAGTATTTCTAGTCTTATTATTACAGTGTCTTGCTACTGAGACTAGACAGCTAAAATCAAGTGAATTGGATGTCTTTCCTAACAGAGAGGTGCTCGTTCTCTGACTGCTATTGGAAATGAAGCTGATGTCAGTCACAGAAAGGGAAGCTATTTACTCGAGCTTAGGGGACTGGAGGGATGAGCATCTTCAGCTTGCTTCGTTAGAAGAGTAACTGGGATCTCTCAGTGACCAACAAACATTATTCAGTTTGCTAGAACAGGAAATGGTGTGATAACAGTGTTATAAAAGATTACAAATATCCATATGTACACGATGGAACCGATGTAAACACATTTTTCCAGTGTGTCAGTCTTTCTGGTCTACTTTGAACTCAACAAAAAAGTGGATAAAGAGACAGCTGATTATATTTAATGTGGACTTTGGAAAAAAAAGTCTCTGACAGAAGACACTGAGAAGAAGTAGTATGAGTGGACTCAATTTAATGTGTTCTTTACTGACTTGGAAAAGCAGTGAAGGGTGAAGGGGCAGCAGCGGCAGATGGCACAAAAGCAATGATGCAACTAGAGGAGGTTAAGGAGGAAAACCAGAGCAATCTCCCAGAGCAAGGGAACAACAGAACCATCATCTGGGGAAATGCAGATGGGAAAAACAGAGGTGAAAACACACAAGTTGGAGGATCAAGCACATTGGTAGATTCTGGAGGATTTTAGGGGAGAACTGGTACCTCAAACGGTCTGATAGCACACCTGGCTGTGGTGGCAGGTAGGAATGTCACAACTGGTTCAGGACATTTCAAATCAGGCCTTCAGAGATCAGATTTCAGTGCCAAAGTTTTTAAATAAAATAGAGAAAAGTAAACATATTTAAAGAGAGAATTAGTTTTATATTTAAAGAAATAGAAGGATTTCAGGGTGGAAGAAGTCTCCCACAACACAGAAAATGTTAGGAAGAATGCAGACATGAGAGAGACATAAAAGAGCAGGAACAGTTATTTTTTTTAAAAAAAAAGGTGAATAAAAAGGTGTTTTATGAAAGTATATTACATCCTGCTTACTACAGAGAAGGTAAATTGGCAGCCTTATTTACTCTCACTCATAAAATCAAAATAAGAACTGCTTTTCAAGGGCAGTAAGTTTAGAAGTGATAAAAGGGATAGTTCTAAAGGCAATTGAACCTGTAAAATTCACTGCAAGCCAATATTGTTAAGCTAAAACTTATTCAGATTTGAAAAAGGAGCAGATATTTATATGAATAGCAAAAATAACCAAGGTCAGGTTAGACAGAAGCTAACAGAAATCCTTCAGGCTTTAAGCAAAAAAACCTCTATTTTCTGCCAGAGGTTAGGATGAGCCTTCCTCTATGGGAAGGTTGTTCCATAATTGGTCCTGAAAGGTTTCTTACATTTTCCTGTGATGTACCAAAACATATAGTATTAGTCACTGTCAGGGAAAGAATACTGGATTATATGGACCATTGATCTGACCCAGCATGGCAATTTTTATGGTCCTGTGAGCAAAATCCAATGGATTTGCAAGGAGACCTTACACAGTAACAGCTTCAGATTGAATTTTTCTTACCACTTCAGAGGCCATAGAAAGAGCAACTATATTGCTGGCAATGACAGATCTCTGCAGGAAAGCAACGTAGCAGTGTGGGTATCTAATGCTTTTGTGCTATTTGCTAAGGATTATACAGTGATAATCTTTCCCATTAACACTTTGTCTTGTTCTGTGTTGAAGATCCCATAATCTTCTCTCCACTCCCTCAAAATGTACCAAAGCAAAAAAGTAAATAATAATACTGGTTGCATGGACCGAATCTTAATAACTGAGATTAATTATCAAAGTACAGACCTACTTCCTATTAATCTCATATAACTTTTCCAATCAGCCTATCTTCCCAGAAGTTGAATTACATAAACTGTGGCTTTCTTTTCTTTTTCTTTTTCTATTTTTTTCTTCTTTTTCTTTTTCTTTTTCTTTCTTTCTTTGCTGCCTTGTCTTCCACCTGTTATTGATTCTCTGCTCCAAGGAAACACACGTCTCCCTCACTTCCAAGCCCATCTCTTGCACTGCTGGTCAGTGACCATCTGCAGTGTTAGTGAGGTGTGAGATGAGATACATATCAATCCATTTTTCCTTCCGTCTCAAAGAGACACTTGTTTGACAGAAAAGCATTTCTGAATGTATCCCTACAAAAGCTAATAGCCATCAGGCTTTAATTTTTCCTCTGCTTCTAAGCTAAGCAAAACTTGGTACTGCACTCTGCTTCTCAGCACAGGGGCAATATTTTTTCATTGTAAACAAGTGGGCACACTCTGGGCATCAAGAAATAAGTAAAGAGACTTCTCCTGTAAAACTGCATGGATGATGGAGGATGGATTTGGCCCCAGATGGAACTTTGGGAGCCAGGCTGACACAGGGGGGTCAAACCACAACCTCTCTGTGCTTAAGCTACAGTGACATGAAGTAGGAAATTCATGTGAACTGGAGCTTGCTCCTTCTTTTACTTTCCACATGAGCACAGCCACAATGTGTTTATACTGAAACTTGGTAGAGATTCCTTGAAATTATAAGTATTGGAGGTGAACTTAATCCAGCCAATATATTGCTTGCAGCATTTCATTTTTTTTCCTAAGTACCAGCTTTCCTTTTACAGGATCTCATAAAAACAAAACAATATGTTGCTCTCTTACAGATAACCTAAGAGCAGCAGTTGGTGAAGTAGCCCCAGTGTCCAGAGCTACATTATATCTTTGATGTCTGGTTCTGCAGCACAAATATTTCGGCAGAGCAAGACATAATGAAAGTTTAAGAGCTTGTTAAGGAACTGACTATTACAAAGAGCCATGCTCATTTTGATTCTATTAGAAACACAAGAAAAATAATTTGTCACTTTCCCTTGACTAGAAGGATCTCAGGGGGAATCTCAGATAAGACCCCAACATTGTTGGTGATTACTCAGCCTTTTTTCATTACAGTTTCTAAAGCCCTGAATAAGAAACCGGTTTATACTGGCGTTCCAATCCTGCAAATGTGTCTTTACAAGACCCAGCTGTGGGAAAGACATTTATTTCCATTTTATAGATGAGGCAAGTGAATCATAGGTGACTGGTGACTTGCAGAAGTTCACACTAAAAGGATTTTGGCGTAGTGTGGATGATACTGTAACAATACCAGTAATAATTCTAGTAAAAAGAAATCCTGGGTTCCCCTTTTGGGTCATAGCATTCAGATTTTTCCTATTCTTTGTCAGCTGTTCCTATTTGGTTTCTATTTAATTCTCCTGAACTGAGCATAATGTAGGTGAAAAAAGTCTCCTTTCCTCGGGATCTAAAAACTTTTCAGAAATACAGAGCTACTGGATGATGTTCTGGTTTGACTGATATTTGATACATTTATTCTGCTGTAATTGAGAACACAGTCATGCTGGAGAATAAATTCCAGTGATAACATTGCAACAGTTTGAGTGTTTTCTCCGTTATGTGTCTCTACAACAGAGATAACCTTTTGCTTATTGAAATATAATTGCATAGGGAGATAGTTGTTTTAAAACAGAATTAACAATACTAGCTGAACATTTTGTAGGAACTTCCCATAATAACCTGTTTTTATGTCAGCTTCTCTGGAGCACAGCTTCACTTGTACTATAAAACTAATTGAAAATCGAAAACTAAACAACAGGAGATCTTTACTTTTCTTATAGCACATTCTTGGAATTATCTGCAGTATTGAAACTCCATTTAAATGTCAGTGATTTCTTTGTCAGCTGTTACCCCACAGCAATATTAGAAAGAGATTCTCTCACACTTCCCTCAGCCCATATATTGATACAGGAAGATATTGATGTAGCTGTGGTAACTGTAATGATAGATGTGGTATTGGGAATCAATAGATTTTCAGAATGATCCTAGTAGAGGCAGGATGGGCCACTTCAATTATTTATTTGCAAATCTTCAATGAATCCTTTTATTAAAATAATTAAAGTACTACTCTATTATGATTACATGTAAACGCTGGTGTAAACTTGCTTTACTTTAGCACACTGGAGAGCAGAACATGGCCCTCTGTATTCTTCCTTCCCCAATAGGTTTGCAGTCTGCTACTGCCAAGTTTCTGCAAAAATATATTCAGACCTGGAGAACAAATACCTCTAATCCCTGAGACTGCCCTCAAGAGTAAACCTGTGTGTTGAAGTGACAGCAAACCTGCAAGCACAGCTGCAGGTCTGGCTACAGTCTCTGCTTTGGGTTTTCAGGATGCTGGCATGCTCTGCCTTTCACTCTGGCACAGGTATGGGATTGAGATTGGTTCATGTGAGGAACATCCCCGTAGAGTGTAATCACAGGATCATATCAGCATGGTCCCAAGGAATAACATGGCTAGGTGGGCGAGAGGACTGCTGTCTGCACCTGCTTGCCTTCTGGATTTTAGATGTGATTGATAGTGAGATAGGCCAATGCTGTTGCCTGTACCATAGCATGACAGAGTTGTTACAGCACCCATGAGGTTCACTTCCAAGTTCCCAAAAAAAGGTTAGGTCCTGGTGTCTGACCCTTCCTTTCATGGGGAGACCCTTCTCTATCATCATTTATTCCAGGCTTTTCTCCAGCCACCCCTTCAGACAAGGCTCCAGCCACCAACCTCTTCATCATCTGCTGTCCTTGTACTTTTTCCTGTCCTTTTGTTCATGGTGGTATCACCAGCCCCTGCCTGCTGGGTCAGCAGCAATTCCTCTTCTTCCTCTGGTGAGGAGCTTTAGCAGAGATCATCTCTCTGGTGGCAGCAGCAATGCCCCTCGTGAGTTCCCTTCAGTAAAAAAGATCTTAAGGGACAGGATATTATTTTTTTCACCTGATTTTGAGCTGACCTATTTCAGTGATGCAGTGAGCAGCACCATCCCACAGGAAGCATCACTGCAGCTAATGAAGACAGTGAACTCTTGTTGCTGAAACAGGACCCAAGGAGAGCTCGTCTACAGCTCAGCACAGCCTCTTCTGCTACCAAAACCATATGGTGCAGCTTCACCTTCAGGCTGCTCATATGAGGCATCAGCCATCACCTGAGTAATAGGTTTCCTACATGTTCCCTGTTCCTAGGGTTTTGGATGGGGATAGGTCCCAATCCTTTGAGGAGGTGTTTATTTTCTCCCAGCCCTCCTCCACTTCAGTGTTATTCAGGATTGGAGGTTAGCTGTCAGTAGGCTGTTGGGGGAGTTTATTTTCCTTTGAGTCAGGCATCACTAATCAGACCTAGTACTTCCTCCCAGGCTTTATTAAACAGAGATCTCTAATCCAGAAAACATTTCCAATATTAAGACTAATTGAGTGTCATAATGTCAGCCAAGGTAAATAAAGCACAAAAGGAAAGAAATAAGCTCTGGGAGTGAAATGTGCTTTATTGAGCACACATCTGCTACTCAGACCCACTTCTGTCACTCAGGAAGACATCATCCAGTAAACCTGATCAAACACATCCCCACTGAACTGATAAAGCAAAACAACTCTTCAGGTAGTTTTACTGTTGCTTGAAAACCAGCTTGCAAGCCTGTGGGTTGACACTTGTGCTGGAAGGCAAGTGAGGGTTTGAAGCTCAGAGATACAGTGTCCTCTGGACTTCAGAAGGAGCAAGGTCAGGTCCTGATGGCTCTCTCCTGCTCCCTTCTTTTCTCTTGCAAAGGAAAAGATGTCTCTTCAGATTTATTTCTTCACTTTTTAAAGGGCTGCATAAAATTCAGACAAAGTGAGTGATTTCCATCCCAAGTATGTAATTTCAGTCTCTGCAGAGCTGGAATTTTAAATCTCTGCTAATACGAGTGTTGACTTCTAGTGAGCACAAATACCCTGTTTATTACATTTCATTTTCTTTTGGCTACCCCTTTAGTATTAAAAACAGAAGAGAAAAGAAAACTTTCAAGAAGAAATTTGCTTGAGAAACATTATTTAGTCATTTTCAGTTAAAGAAACTAGTTATATGTACCTTCAATCTGAGTTTTTCTGCTTTTCCTTATCTTAAAAATATCTTTATGCAGTACTATAAATAACTAGCAGAAGGGAAAATGATGCTTCGTGCAGGAGGGGAAAAACAGCAGTGGTTGTCCTTAATCATGTCCAAACACAAATCTCAAGACTGAATGAATGTCCCTCCGTGCATTTTCAGGCTGAACAGCATAGGCTGAGTCCACAGGGATTTGTGTTGACCTTGGTGTCAGTGTGCATTACTGTGGGCATTCAAAGCTCTTCTTAAAATGTTTCTAAATAACCAAATGGAGCAACTCTCTCCAGCATGATAATCTGTGCTGCTACTACTGCAAGCTCTGGAGAAGGAGGGGGCTGGGGAAGAGGTAAGGGAGCAGAGCTCTGTTCCAGCTGTGCCCCAGAAATCCTTTGCAACAGCAAGATTTTAACATCAGATTTGATCTTTCACAGGAAGGTAGATCCCTGTGTAAAATCTGCACGTGGTTTGGGTGTGCAGTGCCTGCACATTTTGCATCCAAACAAGAGGCACAACGGCTTTTGAAGTCAGTGGCCAAAACAAATGGCATTAAGGTATTATGTAGGATTTCTCTGTGTGTGGATGCAGTCGTGGAAAGGCTCTCTGACACAGCTCAGTAGATAAAGAATGAGGTCAGCCTTTGTTTAAGCAACACAGGGAGACCGGTGTATTTTTTTTCCAGTAATGAACATGAAGCGTTAGGCATGTGGCACTAGATCCTGCTGTTGTTGTGCAAAAGACACAACTCTTGGGAGAAAAAAAAACAAACAAACAACAAAACCACAAAGGTGCAGCACGAGGTATGGTGTAAACTTTAATAAACTTTTCAGAAATCTCTACTTTGCCTGCCTGCCTTTTAGTGATTGCATTTAAACTGATGTTCTAGGGCCCTTTTATGCAAAAAAAAAAAAAAAGCCTTATTCCTAGGAGGGCTCTTGCAAAATTCATGGCTGGTACTATTCCATGCCCTTATGACATGACAGTAGCATCCATTTGTATCAGTTTGGCACTGTGCAAGTAGGTCACACGATTATGATGAAGTTAAAATGAATTTTGCCTTCCTTCTAACAGTAGTGGAACAGTTACCAACTGATTAAGGAAAACGTTAGCAAGTACTGTTTTAACTGATTTGAATGCATGTGTGTTTTGTATTGGTTTCGTTTGAGGGCATTTTTAAACAAATAGCACTGTCATTGTGAGCCTTAATTAGATAATAAATTAATAGATAAATGGATTAGAAAGTTCAGTATGGCTTTCACAATCGCTGCTAGCGGCATAAAAATGAGGTGCTTGGTATTAGCAATGCTAATAAATGGCATAAGGAATGCACTTGGGGAGAATGATGATGTGGCAGCTGAGTGATTGGTGAAGACCGTGGTCTTTCCTTTGCCCACACGTATTTAGGAAGACAAAGGTGCTTCTGTGCTTCCTTAGAAAAGATAACGGTGGTGCTGATCTGGAAGGGTAAATACGTCAGCTCCCCAGTGCACCTCAAAGCCTGCAGATTTAATGTGGGATTCATGAAAAATTCAGCAAACACACAGGACAGATTCTAGGGGTTAGGCTGCACAGGGATCAGCTCAGAGATCTGCCAAGGAAAGAGTAAGAGTAAGTTCAGTAATCAGAAAACTGCCTCATAAGTGATCCAGGAAGTCTGGATCACTTGGTCTGGATACGAAGTGGATGAGAATCATTAGGATCTTTCTGAAAAGCAGGGATTTTGTGGCTGTTGTGCTGCTTATTTAATTCTGTCAAGCAGTAAATCCAGCCATATGGGTCTCTGTGCTGTTCACAGAGGTAGTGACAGTAACTCAGATAACAGACACAGAATGCTGCAGGTTGGAAAGTGATGCAAATAATCACTGGCATGAGTTCAGGCCGAGTGTCAAATACATAAAATTAGAAAGTTGGAAGAGCACTTTCAGTGGTATGGATTGAATATTATGCAGCTTGCCTGAAGATTCAAATTTAGGTGGGGTTTTTGGGTTGATTCTCTCGCAGATTCCTCCCTACCTCATGGATGGCATTAGCCTGCAGCATTTTGTCACAAGAGCTAGAACAAGTTCTCAGAAAAGTTTTGAAGCCTGGATTATGTTAAAGACAGCAACTTTCTGGAAATATCTCTACTCGGTGGCCAATATGGCTGAAATGTGAATACGACTGAAACGTCTTTAACACACAGAAGAAAATACTTGCATATTTCCACGTAAACATCAGGAAAAACTTCTTTACTGTGAAAGTGACAGAGCACTGGAACAGGCTGCCCAGAGAGGTTGTGGAGTCTCCTTCTCTGGGGACATTCAAAACCCACCTGGACACGTTCCTGTGTGATGTGCTCTGGGTGACCCTGCTCTGGCAGGGGGGTTGGACTAGATGATCTTTTGAGGTCCCTTCCAACCCCTAAGATTCTTTGATTCTGTGATAGACCTTTTCCTTATTATATAATACTTTTGATGCAATCTCTTCTGCTGCCACCCTGAAGCTTGACTTCTTATGCAGATGATTTTCAGTGTAAGGCAAACTTCTTCAGCAATCAGTCCAGCCTTTGTTAGAAATTAACTATGGTGACAGAAATAGCTTTTGATGCACACTTCCAGAGCATTTGGATAGATGGTTTATTTCATGGTAATATTTAAGTACCTTGTGTACAGCACTCTGTTGCTTTTGTTAATGAGATTTACAGTTCCATCTGACTAAAGGCCAGCCTGATAAAAAGTGAGTAGTGTTCTAGCTCCTCAGCTGCATTGCTAATAGTCTTATTATCAGTCTATCTAGAATATAAATGTTCATTCAAAAATACTGCAATTACTGTAGAGCATACTGCAAGCTGTATAGGCCTTATCACTTGAGTAATTTAAAACCTATCAGAATAAAGTACATGAAAATATATTAGGATAGAGTCACAGCCAATCTTAGGTAGGAAGAGGTAAACAAGATGCAAAAGGTCTTTTTCACCCCTAGTTTTCAATGCTGGAGACATTTGTCATCTGTTAGGTCATTTAGCAAGTTTCTGATTAGTATCTTTTCCAAGTTTTGCTCCCACTCAAAGGGCTCTCATCCAAAGAAAGTCTAAACAGGTTCAGAGATAGAAAGTACATTACACTGGGTTGTTGCACAAGCTCGTGCAACCCCACTTCATTGCCAGCCCCATGCACATCTGCTGTAAATCTTGTAGCCATGTATTGCAGTGCCAAGACTAGCCATAGACCACAGTAAAAGTAAAAGTCCATGACTAAACTGCTTCTGCTGCGTTTGGTTCATGGGCAGATGAAGCCCATGTCTTATTACAAAGCCTATGTCAATATACTTATCGACATATTTAGCCTGAGACTCTGAGAAGAATGTGGAGTGCTCAGCCTTAGGATCCACTAGCAAAATCAGTCTGTTCAGGAATCAATGCAGGTTTAACCCAGGCTAAGGAGGAAAGAAAGCACATCCAGCAGGAAGAATGCAGCTACCATAACACTATCAGGATCTTGAAAAAGCTGGAAATCCTAGAATGGTTTGGATTGGAAGGAACCTTTAAAGCTCATCTAGTCTGATGCCCCTGCAGTGAGCAGGGCCATCTTCAATTAGATCAGGTTGCTCAGAGCCCTGTCCAACCTGCCTTTGAGTGTTGGTGGGGATGAGGCATCTACAACCTCTCTGGACAAGCTGGGCCAGTGTTTCACCATCCTCATGGTAAATACTTTGTGTTCTGTTTTTTTTTATTTTACCACCTTTCTTTCTGCTTCAAGTGTGCAGCAAGGATGGCTATTCATGTAGGCTGATTCTCCAGCATCATACTTAAGTTCCCATCTTGTGCCTTCAATTCCGAAAGAGTTGAACTGCTGCCAGCCAAGAAGGCAGCAGTTTGCCTTCTTCCTGCTGTTCACAAACTTTACATAAAGTAACAGTGTAGGAAGAAAGGTTGAAGCCCAGCACACAGAGACTGGGCACTTGTAAAAAAGGAGAAAAGCTTAGGGAAACTTTGATCAGAGGTCAGTCTCCTAAATCAAAATGACAGCTAGCTTCGTGGGACAGAGCACTGAAGCAGAATAATCATGGTTCACCCTGTAGCTCTTTTCCATTCCCAGTGCCTCTGATTCTGTGAACCATCAGCTAAGTATTCATGTTTGGGCCGTTCATATAGTTGTTGCTCTTTCGAACCTTTCCTATTTGCTCCAGCACTTTTTATGCTTCAGGACTTGGCTTACTCTGAAGTTCACATATTCTCTACCATGCCAACAGAGCAGCTTCCCCAAAACATTCTTTTTAACCATTTCTCTAGATGACCCCATTCCATCAGTGGGTCATCACTGTATTTTTATAGGTTTGGCTGAAGACTAACACATCACATTCTGTGACATAATTGAATTGGAAACCCCTGAGTGTTGGGAATAAATTGGTTTGAGATATTTGAATTGGTCCTTTCGGATTTGGAGACTTGGATCTAAGCTTGGAAGATGTTAGGTTTATATATTCACATCTGAGTAAGCTCTTTGCTTTTGTTGCTTCTTTATGACCAAAAAACAAGAACAACAAAAACCACCCAAAACAAACCAAAAAAAACCACCCAAAAATATGTATGAGAAAATTCAGACGTTATCATTCTCTTTAAGCAAGTGGGAAACTTGCTTCACTCCATATTTATACTCTGGAAGCCAAACAATTTCTTAAGGAAGCAATTGTTAGAGGAGGTTAAAGTTGAGCCTAAACCTGGCCAAGCAGTTAAAGTTCCTGCACCCTTTAGCCACCTCTCTTACAGTGCTTACTAGGAATCTCCACTAACTGAACCAGAACTGCTAAAACATTTTCCTGCAAACATCCCATTCCCTCACTGAACCCCAACAGCAGACCTCACCTGTTCTGCAAATAAATGTGGGCTTCAGTTCTCCAAGGGAACCTTTACACCTAATAGAATAATTTATCATGCAGACATTTGACTCAGGGTGTTGAAAGCAGGATGGGCTTTCTCTGTGCAGTAACTGGTGACTAGTGCTGAGCTGACAACTCTGAAAAGTGACAATTTGAGTTAATTCACAAAATAGGACAGGGTATGATGAGATACTGATGCACTAGGGGAGAACATCAGTCTTCTGAATCCCCATGGATAGTTGATCTTTTCTGGTCATCCTTCCTAGGGCATTAGCAAAATGGGGATCTGGAGGGGGGTCAGGTCCTAGCAAACTGTTATCCCTCCCATCATGATGCTTTACATCCAGTTGTCCTAACCATCCAACCAAAGCTCCTAGGCACCATAGGGACATAGTGTGGGCACCCAGCTCCTCTATCCCCAGAAAAGACCTGGGAATATGGATCTCATGCCCTGCATATCTCACATTACGTTCTTCCAGAGGATTAGCTGCCATATTATTTTGATAAAATAGGAAAATGCCTATTTTGATAAAATGAGGCAGAGTATGGTGATGGCTTGGAGGTTTTTCAAGTGGAGATATGGCTAGAAAGGAGAAAGATAAACTTGTAGCTCTTATGGATTAATTTCTGGTTTCTAAGAATAACATAGATAAGGCAGCCTCAATCAGGTAGAGCTAAAAATCACATTTAACGAATCTGAGATGGAAGAGATTGCTGTATGTGAAAGAGAAGTTGTCACTGTTCTTTAGATAAGCTTGTAGATTTTCAGATGAGAAAAAACAAAAACGGGTTTTCCCTACTTACCCTTCCCAGCTAGACTCACCAGACCTCTGTTCTTTGCCTTGATCACTTACCCAAATTACCTACTCCCTAAAAAACAACGCAGCTCAAACACAGGGATAGTTTTACCAGAAATCACTATTTTTATTCTACTTTGCCTTTTCTAAAAAAAAAACCTAATAGGTTGCCCTTCTCCACACATTTGGGACAACTTAAGAAAGATCTCTCCGTTTTGCCAAAAGAAAAGCTCCAAACCAAAAGTCTACAAGTAAGACAATCACACAAACAGGCAGAGATATCTCACCCAAAATAGTCTGCACAAAATCTGCGCAAAAACGAGGTCTGTTTCTTATCTGTCATGGTAGTCGTTTATTTTTATGAAGGCTAACATTCACTCACAAAAAATAAAGCGGGGCAGCATTTCATCATGACTCTGTTTCCTCAAAGGAATTTCCTACAAGGTGTTGGATTCACTTTCTATATGATCAGCAGCTATCGCTATGTAATTACCAGTGAGCAGGTACCAGTTCTGAAGGTCACACTGACAGCATACATGTCCCTAGCACAGCTGCTTCTGTTTAAAGTTCCTAATAAAGAGAGGGAGACATTTGATTTTGATCAAGGTTTTAAGAAACACCATATCTACAGAGGCCGGACATTTTCTTTCTCACTTCATCAGGAAACTTTTCAAGATGGAAATGCAGGACTGAGCAGTTTATCAAAGAGATGACCTGGCTTTGGCAAGTCTTGGATAGGTCACAGGCATCCCATTGCAATACAGGGAAGTTTTTTTTATCCTCAAATACAGCAGAAGTTGGTTAGTGTACATCTTCTGGGTTTGAGTATGCTTCAGGTTTTTGTCTGGGTCTTTTTTCATAACTTTTACTGCAAGTTTAAGACAAAAGTGTATTTGTTTGTGGAGTGATGGTTCATTTCTTCTCCTCCTTTTTCTTCCTTTCGTTTTTTTTTTTTTTTTTTTTAATTTAATCTGCTTCTTTAGAAAGGTCACTCAAGTCCAGAGCAAAAGAGGATTAATTACTAACAGCCACAATTTAGAGATAAATTAGCCTCCTGATATTTCGGCCATCTAGGGTACACCCTGGAAAAGCCATCTATCTGAGAGAATGACATGGGTGATTTTAACCTGCAGTCCTGTTGATCACTGATGTGCTTCATTTCTCCTGAAGAATGATGTGGGTTTTAGTATATTAATAAGAAAGTGTATAAAAATAATGCCATACTTCTGTGCAACTTTTCTTATCCAAAGAAGCTGAGGGGTTGTTTTTTTCCTCTTAATCAGACTTGGCAAAAAGTTATTCTACAGGAATGCACATTGATTTCAGTGAGGTTGGTCAAAGAATAAATGTTCCTCTTCATGAAAACAGCCAATAGGATCAGGGACACAGTGCTTTCCAACCCCCTCTTTCTCTGGGTCTCATTAAATAGTGCCTTATGCTATTAATGACTCAATTAAAATCAATAAGATTGCTCCATGTGGAAAATGTCCCTGGGTAATCAGCTCTGCTGAGGCATGATACACATTGTGCACATGGCAGGCAAAGCTCAGACGCTCACGCTTACGGTGGACACTTCAAGGTGGACCTTGAAGTGAGAATTTCAGAAACCCACCTCCTTCCAAAGCCCAGCAAAGTACATTGGCACACCTGGAAAGATCTGAGTCTTAACCTGGTCTGTGCTTCTCTAGAAACCGGAAAAGCCTGAGGGGTTTTATGTGTCATGCAACGGTGCATCAGCATTTTGTGATGGTTCTAGTCTGTGCTGGTGAGGCTCTTTAGTCCCTGGCAATACCAAAGAGCCAAGGATTGCTTCTTAGCTTGGGATGCATTATGGGATGGTGGCTACAGGCAGTGTCCCTTTTATCCCCACATGGTGTTTTCATTTCCAGAGCTGAAGCCAGCTTTGTGCCCCTCGAGCTCCTTCTGAGTGTCTCACAGACCATTTCTAAGCCCACTTCATCAATCTTATATCATAGCTACACATCTCTGTCATGCTTATAAATACTTATATATTTCTTACAGTGAACTTTTCTAACTACAAGTCTTTTCAGAAAGGCCAGGAGTTTTTTACTGCTGTTACCACATAATATCTTTTTCAAAGGTCAATCATAAATGCACACATTCCACTTTATTATTCATAGTGGCTTCTGCTTGATTTCTGGCACGTTTAGGCTCTGGGATGATCTCAGAGGCTCACTGTGCTAGTTCCAAATTCCAGTCTTTTAAGAAAGGGCAAAAATGACTGTTGAGATGAGTTCACAGGAGCCTCACATAAAAAGGCAAAATAATGGGGAAAAGTTGTCATACAGGAAGAGTCTGGGTATACAAAACACCTGGCTTAGACATTAATCAGTGTACTGTCTCATTTAACACTTTC
Source organism: Apus apus (assembly GCF_020740795.1). NCBI lineage: Eukaryota > Metazoa > Chordata > Aves > Apodiformes > Apodidae > Apus > Apus apus. The sequence continues at coordinate 4,334,667 of NC_067282.1, read as the reverse complement.
CATGCTCTTTCATTTGGGAGTAATGTACAATTCTGCTTTACATTGCAAGACAGTTAATTAGCATCCACAGGCTTATAAATAGGATTTTACAGAATAGCCCATAAGATGGTATTATTAGAGTTCAGTTCATTCTAGTTCTAGTCCCTTTTGAGATGAAGGCAGGTATTATTAAAACAGGCCTTTCAGAAAACACATCTATTCATTACAGATTCCCATTAAACACTAAGGTATGAGGGGCAGATTGGTTTCATTTGCTTTCTTTTCATTCGTGATGCCACTCTTCCTAATAACACTAAAGTTTCCTAAGCAAATGAGATGATCAAATGGATGTAGCCCCCTGGTGGGAATCAAGTGGTGCATTGTGCTCTTATCTGATTTGTTGCAAGATTTCGGTGTGGTAGCTTTTGTGCCCACTCGTTTCCTCATCTAGGAAGCACACTTGCTTCTGTCAAACAGTTTGCCAGATAAAATGTGATGTGTAAACACTAAGTATTGCTCTGCTGGGAGAGATTCAGAAACTGAGTTTGGAATTTGAGTTTTTTCCAGTGACTCCTAAGGCCTCGGTGAACAGGTGGCAGAAGAAGTTGCTGCTATTCAGAAAATGTTCTAATCAGTTCTAAAGATTTGCATAATGCAACAGGGATTTGCAAAAAACCTCGTGCTCAAGGGCATGTGCTTATAACCTGCCAGGGATCTGAAGGGAGTAATTCCTTCCTGTACAGCAATGTGTAATTTGCTAGATGGATCATTTCTGTATGGATTTTAGTACTGGCTGTGGTGAAAGAGAATACTGAATTAATGAACAAATGAGATTGGGAAAATGTAATGGTTTGAGAAGTATTGCTTCAAGAACTATAATTCTAGTTCCATCACTGATGGGTACAGGAATCACTCTTCCAGTTTAGTTTTCCATTACGTGGTTTAACAGCCACCTTGTACCATTGGGAAGGATAAAATGGGAAGTGCAAAGAAGATATTCATTGATCCATCCCTCTGCTGACTCCACAGCATCCCAGCAAGTAAGAAAGAAGAATGTAAAACATCGTAAAACCTTTCCTGCTCCTCCAACTGGCCTCTGCCTGCAGCAAAAACAAACCTTGAATTATTTTTGTTTTACAGAAACCAAGGATAATTTTTACAATGGCTGGCTATGCAGGTTTGAAATTATTTTAAATATACCTATTTCTTGAGGAACTACAGAAGTTAATGATTTAAAAAGTTGTTTTCACAGTGAGGGAAAATCCATGCCTCTTTGAGCTTTACAATGGTATTACTGTATAATCAGACACAACTAATTTCTCTAAACAAATTGTTGCCCCTTACATTTTCTAACTAGCATTAACAAAATCAGCAGATATGCCTGTTGCTGTGGAGATTTTGAGACACAGACCTATCTCTATTCTTCTACCTGACTTAGCTCACAAGTTAGAGAAGCTGAAGGTTTTTTTTTTTTTTGGGGGTTGGACTAGATGATCTTTCGAGGTCCCTTCCAACCCCTATGATTCTATGATTCCCCCATGGTACATTCTCTGAACATACATATATGTGATTTACTAAGTAAATCAGAGAGGGAAAATCATTTGCAGATGCTATCCTGTCCCATCATGTGAGTCCAGTGGCCAAGTTCATCACCATGAGTTCATTTATTCCTTTTCTGTACACCATATTTTGCAGTGCCATACAAAATTCTCCCATCTTTTTTTCTCTTCCCCGTATCCTGTAAATTTCTCTAGCAGCCTCTGGTGGCATCCCCCACTCTTCACAGCAGATTTAACTTCTAGCACCACTGTCCTTCTTATTTTTTCAGCCTTCAGTTCTCCATTTGTTCAAAGTAGTCCAACTACTACTGTTGCCTGTGTGGATGTCACTGGTGATAAAGTACAACAAAGGCCAAAAATTAAATCTGTGTACAAACTATGGATCATTCCATACATGGACACATTCAGGTTGCTGACCTTCTCTTTTTATCTCTGCTGTTTGAGATGTGTGGTATATTTTCTTATATTCTAAAGAATATGGTAATTTCATGTCATTCACATCAGGTTTTCACATCCTTTTATTACATGATGTTGGGTTTCCCCCCACCAAAATTGGGGGTGGAGAGGAATCTGGTGCTTTACTACCTGAAGAGCTTAAAATTATTATAACTGTTACCAATACAGTTATAAACTTGATATTGTAGTAGAAAACTACTTCTTTGCAAAAAATGAGCCAGCAAGCATCTGTGTGCCATTTGGGACCTTGAAATGTCAGCCTCATGGTGTATTTTTGTGGATTTGATAATCTGAGGAGTTAGTCAAGAAAACTAGGCACAGGTGGTATCTTTTATTAGAAGTTATATACTCAGAAAACACAGACAAGCTTTCTTCAAATCTGTGATACAAGCAGCAGACTTCACAGCTAAGTGCAAGTTTAGAGAAATTGCTATATCAGAGCTTGCATGAGTGTATATATTTTTGCAGGGTAAATGGCATGGAATAATGGCTACCAGAACCCTTTTTTGTGTATGTTTCAGGACTTTTAATGTTCACACCAGAATGACCATTTTGATTATGAAGTAGCTCTATTGCTCCCACATTCCAGAGCCTCTGCTTTCATTGACCTGAAGGCCAGAATACTCAAGTAGAGCCAGGTGCTGGTTTAGCTACCTCAGGGACATGCATAAGAAAAATCACAAGCACGTAGCAAAAAGGAAATGTCATGGCTTTTCACATCTATCTTTGCATCAGCTGCAGCATGAAAGAAAATGAAAAGAAAAAAGAGTGAAAAAAACCCAAACAAACAACAGCCACCAACCATCCAAACAAACAAACAGAAGACAACACAGTTATTGTGGAACAGCAGACAGATCCAACCAGAACTGCCTTTGAAATAGCCTTAGATAAGGAATGCCTTCGGGAACCTTCAGATGCAAAACAGTTTGTCAACAGTGCCTTGACTTGTTCACTGCTAGAATCCCAAACCTAAATGAGTTTTACTGTAGCTGCTTTATACACTGAGCCTATGACAGGAAGCAATGAGCTTTCGTTTTTCTTAAAACACCTCCAAATGTGTGTTGTTTTCCCATGGGCACGTGGTGGGTTAGTTCATGCCCAAAGGCACAGAGACAGACAGCAGCTCTTTTTTTCAGCCAAAACCACTAAAAATAAAACTCATTATTTCTGTACAGTCTGTGTGCAGGTGACTCTTGACCATTTAAGGTATATTTGGAAATATCCCATGGTTAAGATTGTGTGTGTTAGCAATTTCAAGCACTGGGTCTTTGGAGTAATTTTATTTGTTTGATTACATAAACAGACACATACCAAAATCCACTCACTGTCTTCACTGGAAGCTCTGGGTTCTCTGCACTTACAAAAAAAAAAAAAAAAAAAAAGATCCAGCACAACCAAAAACTCCTGATCTGCTTCCTGTCAGGGTTTCAGCACTCAATGACTTCATCATTTCAGTTTCAGTAAAGAAAGACCACATCTGGAGCATTGTGTCCAGTTCTGGGCTCCACAGTTCAAGAGGGACAGGGATATGCTGGAAAGAGTCCAATGGAGGCTACAAGGATGATGGAGGGACTGGAACATCTGTCATGTGGGGAAAGGCTGAGGGATCTGGGGCTGTTTAGTCTTGAGAAGACTAAGAGAGGACCTGATTAATGTCTATAAATATCTGAAGGGTGGGTGTCAAGAAGGGGACAGTCTCTGTTCAGTGGTGCCTGTGATAGGATGAGGGGAAACGGCACCAAGTTACAACACAGGAAGTTCCACCTCAACATGAGGAAAAATTTCTTTACTGTGAGGGTGACGGAGCCCTGGGACAGGCTGCCCAGAGAGGCTGTGGAGTCTCCTTCTCTGGAGACTTTCAAGACCTGTCTGGATGTGTTCCTGGGTGACTTGCCCTGGGTGTTCCTGCTGCAGCAGGGAAGCTGGACTCAATGATCTTCAGAGGTCTCTTCTAGCCCCTATGACTCTATGATTCTATGATTTTCCTTCCTTAAGTCTTCCAGTGAAAATAATAAAAAGTCTTTGAGTGTCAGTCTTCCTAGCCATCTTTTGATGATAACACCCATCCCTTCTGAAAGAGTGTAGGAAATGGAGCCTTTCCCTAAGCAGTGGGAAACCTTGATTCTGGGCTCCATTCAGTTTGGGTGGGACTAGCAACTTTCAGGCCTTCTGAGGATTTAAGAGGGCTCTTCATCTCAGTGTACATTCTAGCAAGGTTGGACAAGAGACAGGTTTCTCTCTTTGATAATAGTCTTTTTAACATCAAAAAATCAGGGAACCAGCAGGTTAAGTAGCAAGGCTAAATGAGCACAGGAACCTACTCGACTGTGCAGCCCCTAGATGTGATCAAGTTTGCTGACCATCCAGGACAGAAATCCCCCCAGCATCATTTACATTCATTTTTCTGTGTCCTGTGATTTTTAACATGTTACGAGCAAGACAACTGATCACATATAGAACCAAAAAGTCATACCTTTTGAAAAGCTTTTTTTTTTTTTTTTTTTTTTTTTTTTTTTACTTCTAGACTCTTCAAGTTCATTTCAGTTATTCTTTTCTATCTTGTTCTGATATCATTTTACTTTACACATCAAGGTCAATTCTTAGAGGATACTGAGCAATTAAATGGCTTAATTACAGTGCATAAATAAACATGCTAAGTGAGGAAACTGAAGGTCTGGATAATTATCCTAACACAAAAATCCTTGCTTATTATATCTTCCTTCTCACTGATAAGCAGTAGCAGCTATGCTTGTTTAAAATTTTCCAAATCTTTTTTAGCACTTCTTTCCAGTCAGCCTTTGAACTTCTCCAGATAATTCAGTGAAATGCTTCAGAACTGGTTGGTAAATGAATTTTCCAAGCATTTTTATAAGGCTATGATAAATGGACACTTCAGGAATTAAAGTAGAAACTAAGTTTATAATATTATCTTCACTAATAGGATCACTGTACAGGATGTGACATCAAGAAGGAAGTACAGGGTAACCTGAAGAAACAACCCAGTGAAATCACATGGCTACTGGATTTTTCTGTATAGGACAAGAAAACACTGTAATAAAATACTGCTGGGAAGTTTCATAATGCACAAGATTGTCTGCGTGTAATATAGCCTTGTGTTTTTTTCTTGGGGTTTTGTTTTGTTTGGTTTGTTTGTTGTTGTTTTTTTAATGCAAAGCATCACTTGAAAAGTTGTCCAGGAAAGAAAAAGTGCCTTTTCTCTTGGCATGTGGGTGCTGCAGAACCAAAATTTAAGAGAGTATGGGGAAAACATAGTTCATACGAATGTGCACAGAGATAGCCAAAAGGTAAAAATAAGGGCAAAACTGAAGCCAGAGTTGCTCATTGAAGCATGATAGAACTGCTGTAAAGTCTGCAGAAGTGCCTCCAGGGCTGTTTAATAAGAGCTTCTCCACTGGCTGACACTCATGTGGACTGTGTAGCAGCCTGATGGAAGGCAGCTGGGCCTGCGTAGTGTGGGCAGATCAGGGCCTTTAGTTTGAAAGAATTGTAAGAAAGCAAATAGCTGTATAAAATTTTGAATACCGTACAGAAGGTCAAACCTGTCAGAGAGGTCAGGCATCAAAATTACAGATAAAAGAGACCACTATGTCCCTTAGTCTATTCACCAACCTACTGAAGAGCATTCAGTGCAGTATAACATAAACACACCTGAGAGGGGGTGTTGTTAGACTGCTAAGACTCTGAAGCAGGCTACCCAGCCTAATTGTTTGGGGATTTCAAATTAGACTTGTTATTAAAGTGACCTCTATGCTTATAGTGAGTAACCACCTTGGAGATGGACAAGGTAACCAACAAGGGTTGCTTGTCAGCCAAAACATAAGGAATGTCTGCTCTTATTAGCATTTTATCAAGATCAAAACCATTACATTTAAAAAAGGAAAGCAGGAAATGGCTCTTTGCTATTGTGTGAAACTACTTGTTACACGCCAGTTTTCAGGCAAGCACCTTAGACTGAGAAAAGTAATTACCTATCAGTTGTGTACACACCACATACTCTTTCAACAGGCAGGAAATAAAATAAAGGCTATGAATTACCTTCCTTTATTGCATGACTTTGATTACCATGTAGTATCAGAAAAAGATTTCTCCCTACACCATAGGATGTAATTAACTGCTTTGTGGGGGCACCCTACAGCTGGAATTAGCCAGTGATAGGGGAAGGATGGTAAATCAGATGGACCAGTAGTTTGCTCTGTTCTGGCAAAACCTGTAGCCCATTTTCACATGGGTTCAGGTGCTGTATGTCCAAGGACTGAATTATTTTCTAATACTGCTCTCATCTTTCAAACGTGGCTTTTTCTTAAAGAGAATACTTTAACTATCCCTCAGAAAAAGAAAGGCTGGGGGAATGAGAGACAGAGGGACTGCTAAGTGAACAAGACTGTGGGTGTACATTTCCCTGTATTTAGCTCTACCATGTAAAGCCCACACTGCTGTGAATTCTTCTCCAAACTACAGGGATTTTATATTTTTTTACAAATAATCCTGTGCCTTTTGTGGGTCTTGAATTATCATTACTTTCCCTCTATCCAGAAAACCTCTTGTATTTGGGACCTTACTTTGTAAAGTGCTTTGAAGAATTTCAGGTTTTTTATTGAGCAAGGAACTGACCATAAGTGAAGGTAAAGATTTTTTTCTTAGAGGGCAGGAGTCAGTAAAGCAATGATTAAGGTATTCAAATTGCAGCTTTAAAGAACTTAATCAGGGCTTTAGAGAAAAGACCCAATAACATCAATGATGTCTGAAATTTTCTGAAGTCTTCTTGTTGCGTTTGGAAGGTGATTTGTTGTCTGCTAAACAACATACAGTTACCTTGGAGGAAAAATAATTATATACATTTTAGGACTGGTCATGCCATCCAATGACCTGAAACTTTGCCTTTACCAGTTTCCTTTTCCTTTTTAGATGACCATTGCTCTCTACTTGCTAATGTTGTTCTGGGTCTGAAACAAACAGAAAGAAAATCAGAATTTTTGGTCTTACACCATTTTTTTCAGGCATGATATTGTCATATTCCTACATGACTTTCTTGTGCAATACGATTGACTGGCCATCTTTCCCAGGAGAGAAGAGCATCATCTGCAGAATCATAGCTACATTTTGGCTTTTTGGCTTAGCAAGAATTCTGGAAGTTTTCTTGGAAAACAAAGCTGAAGTGTAGGTTTATAAGGGCAAATTTTGGATTATAGCAATAAGGGCTACACGTTATTTGCAGCTTTTTCAGTAAGTATGTGGTCTTCTGTCCAGCCTCCCTGGAAACATAGCACTTGTCCTGCCTTCAGATTACAGCAAAGGGACACTCTCAGCCTCTCACTGACCGCAAAACATAGTGAACAGCTCTCCTCTACAATAATTAGAGCTACTTGAGCACAACCAACTTGCTCTTCCCACAGCTTGCATTTCAGGAACACCTAATGGCCAAAATCAAGATCAAGGTCCTGCTGTTTTGCTGGCTTCACATGCACACAGGAAAAAGCAGCTCTTGTCCTGCAGAATAAATAGACAAAAAAAGATCAAAATTACTGGAAGACAGAGGACAGGTGTGATTTTTTAATGAGCTGTGCCAGGCATGGGGTATGTGCAAGATTCAAATTCATTCCAGAGGGAGCATGAGGTGGATGTCAAATTAGACTCCAATGCATAAGGATCAGACCAGACAGGTCTGCAGAGTTCTTCCCCAGGTTGCACAGCAAGTCTCTCTCAGAGTACAAAGGAAAGGAATTACACCCACCATCAGACTGGATGCAGAGAGACAGACTAAGGGGTTCCACACATCCAGTGTGCAGAGGTGCTAGCATGGGGTGCAGCCCCTTTTAGCATGATGTCCTGCTTCTTGTGTCTAGAGCACATTAACTCAGGCTCAGGATGATTCTGGTGCAGCCATCCTGCTTCCCACTCTGCAGTAGCCTTGCACTTCCTACTGTTTTCAGGTCCAGAGCCCCAGGCCTAGCTCACAAAAAGAAACTCTTATGGACAAGAAAGAAAGTTTCTTCTTCATCAGATCCCTTTAGAAGTCCATCTAAGAAGAGCACTGATTGCCCTGAATGATCTTCTGAACCATGACTTTTAGATGTTGAAGGAAGTCTGCTTGCTTTGTTTGAAATGGAGCACTGGAAAAAAGGTCTTCTCAAAATTAAGGGAGATTGGCAAGAATATAAGAAGTAATGGTTGCTGCAAAATTGCTTCCATACAATTTTTGGGATGCAAGCAAGCAACCCTAATGGGGACCAGGAGGAAATTGTCTCAGTAAGAGGCTCAAAAAGTAAGTTCATTAGCTTTATGCTGCACAGAAATCCAAAGCCAACAGTAATGTTAACGAAAATAGGAACAAATACGACCTCTTTATTCAGGCAACATTCCTCTTACCCCAGATTTCCTCCCCAGAGAGCTCACGGACAGACAGGTAGGATTCTCACTGTAGTGTAGCTTTGATACCTCTTTGTCACGCTCCAGAGATCTGCAGCCATATGTTTTCCTTGGACTGTACTTACTCAGGCAGACTATGTTTCTTCCCAAGAGAAGCATAAAATATCATTGCTTCAAAGTCCTCCTTCACTGCAACTTTTCTCTCCAGCTGCCTATGTGTTTAGTCTCGACTTCCACAGCTACTATACAGCACCTTTGTCTAGGAGCTTGGAAGGGAAGTGTTAAGTCTGCACACATGATGGAGCCCTAGGTATTACAGAGCAAAGCAAAAGATCACTGTCAAAACCATCTCAGTATCTTCAGGCAGACTCTAAACATTAAGCCCAGGGTTCATGCCACTTTCCATTAAGACCCTGAGTCAGAATCACTCAAGGTCACCTCACTCCAACTCAAATTGCAGACAGGATAAGTGGCTTCTGGAAGATAAGGCTCTACTTCCTCTGACTGCAGAGAGACTATAGTGACTATACTGCACAATACCACATCTTTTTGTTTCCCAAAAAAAAGTCCTGGATTGGCTCTATAGAGGGAACTGGACAGGCTGGATCAATGGGCTGACTTGCTTGCACAAGGTTCAGCAAGGATCAGTGCCAGGTCCTGCACTTAGGTCACAAGAAACCCATGCAATGCTAAAAGTTTGGGGGAGAATGGCTGGAAAGCTGGTTGGTGGAAAAGGAACTGGGAGTGTTGGTTGACAGATGGCTGAACATGTGCCAGCAGTGTGCCCAGGTGGCCAAGAAGGCCAACAGCATCCTGGCTTGTATCAGCACTAGGGTGGCCAGCAGGAGTAGGACGGTGCTTGTCCCACTGTACTCAGCACTGGTGAAGCTGCACCTCAAACACTGTGTTCAATTTTGGTCCCCTCACTATAAGGAGGACATTGAGGTGCTGGAGTTAGTCCAGAGAAGGGCAACAAAGCTGGTGAAGGGTCTGCAGCACAAGTCTCATGAGGAGCGGCAGAGGGAACTGGGGGTGTTTAGTCTAGAGAAAAGGAGGTGGGGTGGAGAACTTACTGTGCTCTGCAACTACCTGAAATGAGGTTGGAACAATACAACAAGAGAAAATGGCCTCGAGTTGTGCCAGGGGAGGTTTAGATTGGATATTAGGAAAAAATTCTTCCCCAAAAGGTTTTTCAGGCCCCGGAACAGGCTGCCCAAGGAAGTGGTGGAGTCACCATCCCTGGAGGTATTGAAGAGATGTGTAGATGTAGTGCTTAGGAACATGGTTTAGTGTTGTCCTTGGCAGTGTTAACAGCTGGACTAGATGATCTTAAAGGTCTTTTCCACCCTAAGCAATTGTATGATTCTGTGGTTTCTCTTACAACTGTAACCTTTATTCCCTTCAAGAGAGGCTCATTTATGATCATCTAGTTAACAGGCGGAAATACAGATTTTATCCCTTTACAACATAGTTTGCCTCACCATGTATTGTTTTACAAACAATGTGTCTAAAACTTATCCCCATTGGCCAGGAATGTCCAAAAGTGCATCACTGATCATGCGCTGAAGTTGTGCATTTTTTTGGTGCTTTGGCTATAGGATGAATTAGTAGGTGGGTGGGCTCTTATGTCATTAATTTTTGGTTGGTTTCTAGTGTTCCGTAGTTTCGTCTCCTGTGGCATTGCTTCAGAAGGTATTTTAGAAAATTAGCACCAACCACCTTGTAAGATATTTGTGTAAATGTTATTTGTTGGGGCAGGTGAAAAAAGTCTTGCACTGACCCATGTATCATAGCTTGTCCCTTCTACAAAAACAGGAATGTGATTTGCCTTAATCAAGCATGCTAGGAAAATTTTTGCACAGCTAGTGTAAAAAATTTGTTAGCATTAAGCTTAGAGAATGAAATTTCTTCAAAGCCTACAGTTTAGTGTTCAAATACAGGAAAGTGGACCTTTTAGGAGATTTGCATGTAATAATTTGCAGAGAGCTCCATACTTTGTATTGGGTGTTTTGGATCAGATAGAGCATTAGTGTCAGATTGAGAGAGACCATTTCATGGGCAGCTCATCAGCCTTCCTACTGATTACATTATTCCTTTACAAGTTGGGTTTGAGTAAAGCTGCACAAGCTTTTGTAATGCTGAACCATAATTAGGGGCTTGCATTTCCTTTAAAACTTTAGATGATGGGAATTACTTGCCTAAATATTTCACAAGGAATAATATAAATATTCTGTGGTGATTAGGATTGTTTACCCTCTCTCTAGCAGAAGAGAGTCTTCTTGATCCTTATTTCTTTGATTTTGAAAGAGATACAAGCCATGTGTCATATATTTGGAAATTACATTACCTGTTTGTGCTTTTGAATAACAGCACAATCCCAACCTTGGAGACTGATGTTTCAGAAAATCGTGTAGCTAACTTCTACAATCTGTTTCTACTGTTGTGCCTACAAATGAGCAAGCTGAGTATCCGGCTCAGGCAATTGCCCGTGTAATTTTCTGAAAATCTGCCGTATTATTTTCTCATGTTGGCAAAAAAAATAAAATTACAAGTGTGGCTGTGCTGCTCCAGAGTACCCCAAGCCCTGGAGCAACTGCATTTCAGAAGGGAACAATTTCCTCCCTGCTCCTCTCCATCTTGCGCAATGGATAATTGTTTTCTGCTGTTTTGGGTCAGGTTAGTAACCTCAGGAGCTGCAGGAAAGGAGATTGGAGGTCTGGGTAATTTCTCGTCCCTTTCTACCTTCTGCTTCATTTGGGGAACAATTGCGTGAAGCCCAAAAGCTCAGTCCATGATCTGGGCTGGGAAAGAAGCAGGTGACAGTTGAGGTGGTTCTACATATCCCAGCATCACATTGCCCCTCTCAGAGCCACAGCTATTCTAGACATTTTCCACCCAGGGGAAGGTCTGTCCATGGTCTGCCCTGTACGAAGAAGAACATTGCTGAGTTCCTGTTCACAGTGAACTTTGTGGCTTCTTTGATAGAAAATACATCATCCTGGCAAGCAGATAAAGGAAATCATTGTATCTCTTCATAGCATAGGAGAGGGAAAACAAAAACAAATTGGAAGAGTAACACAAATCACCCACAAGGCTGGTGAAGTCCATATAACATATGTTCTTCATACTCCACTTCAGTCCAAGGGAATTTATTCATTCCTTCTTAACCTTGCATGGCCTTTTTTTTCCCCATATGCCAGTCTTCATACAGGGCATGTGATTTTTTCTCATTTTTGAGGCCCAACTACTCATTTCTTAATTTTGGTAAAATGGCAGCTGCCCAGGTTTTTCTTGTTAAGATGATATTCATTTGTCCCCTTTATTTCATTTATTTCCCCCTCTGGCTCCATAGCTATAAATCAAACACAAAAAATTAAATTAAATAAAATAAACATAAGTGCAGGTGGAAATTCAGGAAATATAAATAACTAAGAGTAGTTTTCCAAGACTGCTTTTTTAATCAATTCTAAACACAAGATATATATTCCCTGTTGAACCAGCAACACTGTGACCACCTATTGTTAAAGAATAGCAATAAATCTGCACAACAATTCCTTGCTCCTATGATTCACTGACATGTTTTGCCAGACAGCTAGTTCAGCTTGCTCTTTTTAGAGAGGTGTTTTGTGCTTTTCACAGGAAAGGCATGATACGCTGCCATGAGAAAAGCACAACTGCTATTTGTCCCTTAGGAGAATTCCTTCTTTCTCCATCTCTGAGGGAGCAAGACTCCTGGATGCTAAAACGGTCTTTAACCATGTGATAATCAGGGCTCATCTTCAAATAATATGTTCCATTTCACCTTGAAAAGCAAAATGCCAGATATTCTCCCATTCCCCTCTTCAACCCAGCAGGATCTCTGATGCCCTGAAATACTAGTGGAGCAAATCACTGCCTTTTATATTCTGTGGGAGACTGATCACTGCCAAGCCGGCAGGGCACTGCCCTTCCCACCTTGTCTTGTCAGCAGTCAGTCTCAGAGGTGCAGCTTGGGATGTCCTGATGTGCATTTTGCCTGTCACCTTTCAAATATGCCCCTTTCACATAAGAAGATTTCCCCGCTGCAGCACTGCTTTATGCTTATGTGTGCTTTAATCAATCAGATGTGGTGTGGGATGAAATGCCCTGAGTTATAGATTCATTGTTTTGCTATGTTGTTGTTTGTTGTTTTTTTTTAATTAGACAGAGATACCTAATTGTTTCCATTGTGTAAGCAGCTCATGGTTTTCTCCAGCACAAGACTAGCTACAGTTTCAATACAGATGAATAAGATTTAGTTTGGATATCAATAAAAATCACTCAACACCACTGCGCAAAAAAAAGAAAAAAAAAAGAAAAAAAAAAAAGAAAAAAAAAAGAAGTGTGTCTGTTTACACTCTTTTTTTTGGCAGGACAATACACCCAGCCAGGATACACTCCACTATTACTTAGCCTTCCTATGAACTCACAGTGCATACTGGTGCCCTGCATTTTAAACATCAGAGCTGTGGTGTGATGTCCTTTGTAATGGTTCTTATTATTAGTGGTGCACCATTGTTAGAAACTTTCATATTCTAAGGTGTATGAAGGCCAAACATTTTCAGTGACTTGATGCAAAATGTCTTACATGAGAACTACTGTAGTTGCTGTACTGAGGTAACCACAATGACAGTACTGCCTTCCCTTGTCTTTCCTTCATGGTGGAATTTTGCTAATTTAAAATATTTTGAGTGTGACAAGCAGCCTTTTAGACTTGTTCAGTAGCTGGAGATAGAATATGATGAGACAGGAAACAACACCAATTTCTATTAAAATATTTTACTTCTCTATGCCTCAGTTTCCTTACCTGTCAGAAGAGTAAGTCTGCTCCCCAGACAATCTAATTTTATCAGTCAATCTGATAAAGGATCCCAACAGATCTGATAACATTATTTCAAAGTTTACATACTCAATGCTTGTAAAGATCTTAAAGATTCTTGGTTGAAGCTTGATAGAAGAAGGCACTATGGGAAAAAAGCTGATATGAATGATTTATTGATTGCAGAGAATAGTTTTCTGGGTATATTGAACACTATCAAATCCCGTTGCCTTGTGGTATCAGTTCTGTGAAATGTCAGCATTTGTATATCCACACTTTTTCACCCCTTTTGGGAGAAACTGTAAACATATGAGTATAATCCACAGAATATAGGCTATGAAACAATTTGCTGTCCTTCATCTGAAAGTATCTTCTTTAGTGTTCTGTATTCCTGGCAGCCATTCTATTCACACTAGCATGAATACACCCGTTTTAAATCAGCTCTTGATCTTCGAAGGCCAAATCCTGCAAGAGACAGTAATTCTAGAAACACAGAGTGTTCTGAAATATTACAGCCAAATGTGTAGCATAAACTGAAGGCATGTTTATTGTTTGTGTTACTTTCCCCTAACTATTTTAAGTCTGCTGTGGTCTGTCTCTTCCCTAAATTTAAAGCAGTTCCCTGAACTTCATGGAGATCTTTAGTTAAGTTGGGAAAAAGGGTTTTTTTCTGTTAAACTGTTTCCAAAGTTTGTTTCTTAAGTAGTTTCATAAATCTACCTGAGACTGTAACATATCTTCCCCCATTTTTTTAAATCTTAATCTGAAAAACTGGGCACACAGATATAATAGAAGTTTATGTTCTGTTTTCCTCTGAATATGTGCAAGCAATGTATCACTCATACAGAGATATTCAACTTATATTATTCCTGCCTCAAGTCCAAAGAATATAATTTTGACTGTTCACTGCAAGCAGATATGTAAGAGTGTTACAAATTGATGCCAAGGGGCCCTTACTTGGAATCCGTTTTGTTTTTCTTTGAGTTAGTTTCCAAATTGCAGGAGTGTGCATAATGAATGTGTTATCTAGTCCTTCTGTTTTGTGTTTTCGAAGGAGAAACAGCACATACCGCAAAGCGACTTGGCCTACTTGCTCAGGTTCCATAGCAACCCAGTATTGCTCTGAATTCATTTTGTACTTATCAATTAGAAATTTTGCTCTGGCAGCTGAAATGAAAGTTTATGGGCCGAATCCTGCTTGTTTTACTTGGACCTGCAGTCGCAGTAAATTCAGTGAGATACTTGCCTGAAAAGGACATGGGCTTGTATATTTCGTCTCTCTCTTGGTTTATTGTTTGTGAAAAGGTCAGATTTAATTTTTTGGTTTTCGATCCAAGCAGAGAAAGGGAGGCAATTCTTTTAAAGGATCCTCAGCTTAAGACACCCTTGTCTTACAAACAGAGCTGCTGACAGGTTAACAAATAAGTATCACCTTGCTCCCCATGCATTTTAACTGTCTATTGTCAGCACAGCTGACCAGTGCACACCTTCCATCCAGCAGCTTGTAAAATCTCCTGTCACGTCCACCCCAATATTGAGTGCCCAAAAGAGAATTTTCCAGGGAACACGGAGGTATGTGCCAGTGCCCTTCAGAGCAGTGCAACCCTCAGTAACGTAGTTGGTATGCACGATTCCTAGGGAACCTTCCCTTGTAAAGGTCAGCTCACGCACTGCTGGAAGTGCACGTAACGACCATGAAAGCCCATGGGAACTTCTCACGTACACTCTGCAACAGTGAGGTTGATTAAAATCCAAAATTTTCCTTAAAGAGGCTTTGGGTTTGTGTTTTCTCATGAATTCTCTTTTCTTCTTGCCAAAATTACAATACTGGTAGATGGGGAAAGCCCATACTAAAAAAAAACAACAACCTGCAAGCATGTGGAAATGGCAAAAAGTTTCTGATTTGGGGTGACAAAAGCACTGACATTTTGCTTTTGGGGTTATGATTCCAAATTGAGCTCATTCTGTTCCTGGTCTTTATGTCTGGACTACAGACTTCATGTATATCCCAAATATGTCTGACCGAAATAAAGGGAGAGCATTGGGGAACACCTCTCCTTTATCACGCAAATTCTTTTGTCAGGGGTAGTCACACCATTAACCTTCTTTTTATGCATTCTCACTAGTCTTTGGGTAAATGATTCAGAGGCTTGAAATAAGTGTGGGGTTTTTTAATCTAGTTTGTCTCAATGGCTAGAAAAATGTGTCCTCCAGTTATGGGTCTATAGGAAGGATGAAAACCTTCTTTCCATTTCACTCACCATCACACTAGAATTCAGGCTCTGACTACACAGTATCAGAAATATGGATCATCCTGTTTTGCAACAAATGCATAACAACAAATGCATACAAATCAAAGTCGTTATTTAAACTTTATTACAAGTCACACCCACTAAATCTTCATTGCAACAAAGAGGGTGATGCAGAGTAGACTTCAGGAGCGCATCCAAGCTAGAGATGAATCTCTATTTGCATGTCAGGATCTGTGACAGGGAAAGCAGTGCTCATCCACTTGCACATGCTCCCTTTTTTAGCTGTTCCTCTCCAGCTCCTACCAGGAGTTAACATAATGGGAAGGTTATAGCTTTGGCACCATAAAAATGGTCAGGGAGTGTGAAGTGGGCTGCAGATTCTTCACATGCCATAATCCTAAAGGAGAAACTTCTCTGTCTCGAGGGTTCTCAGAAAGAACGAGACCCAGAGAACTGCACTGCTGATCATAACAAGACACACAGGGCTTTCAACTCCTGCTCACAGTCAACATGCTGCACAGACTGCAGTTCATGCAAGGAAACTTACGCTCTCCTAGCAAAGCTGGCTTCTCCTTCAAAGTCACTTGAGAGTCCCCCTGCACAGGTGCAGCCCTGTATCCTCCACAGTTCCTAGCCTGTGCCTCCAACACCCCGATTTCTTCTCCAATTATATGTTTGCAATTTATAAGATCTGCATATGCCAGGGAGGTGACATCAAAGGGCTTATCAAGAGAAAAACTGATTACCAAGATGGAAAGAAACTTAGCAGAAAAAGCTTTGGGGGATTTAAATGTTAAACCCACTTTATTGTTTTGGCTTTGTGTCCCTTCCTAAAGTGTTCATGCTGTGTGTAGTAAGAAATATAGTAGAGCTATGTTATGTTCAAAATGTGGGTTTTTTTAAGAAACAGATCAGTTTTAAGTTTGCTAGATTTCTTGTACTGTTACTCCTTTGTTTTGATGGATTATGCATGATAGCATTTCAGTATTTGGGAAAATGTGGGAGATAAATCATTATGACTTTCAGATCAAATGCATCATGGGGAAAAACACATGTTTAAATGCATTGTCCTGTATTTTAAATCATTATGTGTCTGTGTTCATATTCCCCCTGTTTTTATTGATGTACTGCACGTATCTGACCTCCACGTTTGCCTGATTTATTTTTTTTTCATCAGATCGAGGGTTCTGATTTCCCAGTTTTGTTTAAAAATCTGATTGGAACACGACGCCTGATTGCCATTAATTATTTACAGCGTGCTTTTTTTGAATTGGATCTTCTTAACCTCCCAGTGCCTGATCCAATTTCCTTGCAGTCAGTGAGAAGCTCTTCCCCGACCAGGCGCAGCTTTATGCAAAGCATTACCCAAGAACTTCATCTGCTGGATTTCTCAGGATTGAATCCATGAGTCGGCACTGTGCCGAGCTTTGCTGCTGCTGCTGCTGCCCGCTCTCAGTTCAACACCGCGTAGAAATAAAGAAATAAATGACGGGGCCCTCTCCTCCACCTCCTGCCCGCGCGAAGCAGGCTTCAGGCTGTTCGCCTTAAAACCTGCATAAAGCAATGGTTAAACCCCGTCCCCAAAGCGGACTCTACCGTTTTCACCTGAAATCGAAAACGATTTACCTCACAACACCCCGGTCCGAGCTTTTTTTTTCGTTAGCAGGAACGCAGCCCGGCGCTCGGCCCCGCTGGCAGCCAGCGCGCCAAGCGGCATCTCGCACCGGGGGCTGCCTCCGATGCCAAATGTTTTTTAAAAAAAATAGATGGGATACGAGTTGAAAGGGACGGCGGCGATCCCCTCAGCGCAGCCGGCCTCCCCACAAGGCAGGGCTGCCCCGCCGGGGCGGGCACCGGGGTGGCGGGCGGTAAAACTGGGGGGGGTAAGAGAGGGGGGGGGGGGGGGGGGCAGCCTTCCCTCGTGGC
Source organism: Apus apus (assembly GCF_020740795.1). Taxonomy (NCBI): domain Eukaryota; kingdom Metazoa; phylum Chordata; class Aves; order Apodiformes; family Apodidae; genus Apus; species Apus apus. Next base: position 4,317,271 of record NC_067282.1, on the reverse strand, counting down.
CCGGCTGAACTTTTTCAGTCTGTCTTTTCGCCGGGCTTGTTGCGTTGCGTTCATTTTATTTCTTTCTGTGTTGTCTCCCACCCCGTCCCCCTTCTCTCTGTCTGTCTGTCTGTCTGTCTGTCTGTGGCCCGCAGGTCCCCCCCTGCCTTGTTCGTCCGCCTCCTCCACCCCCCCCGAGCGCTCCCCTTCCCCTCCCCTCTCGCCGCCGGCCAATGAGGGCCCGGGGCGGTTGCCGGGCAACGGCGCGGCCCAGCCGGCCGCCGACTCTGACTCTGAGGAAGAGTTTGTCCCTAATTCCTTCTTAGTTAAAAGCGGCTCTGGGAACCTCTGTGTCGCTGCCAACGGTGAGTGACTCTCTACCTTCTCTTTACCTACCTGCTTCTTCATGGCTGGTCTTAACCGCCGTGCGCGGGGATGGAGGCTGGCCGCCGGAGGGTGCGGGTGTGCCGGTTGGGTCGGTTTTTGGGAATCTGGCGCACCAAAAACAAAAAAAAAAAATAAAAAAATAAATTAATAGTAAGACTGGGGAAGGGGATTTAAGATGGAGGGGGAAGGCACCTCATCAAGGCTGAAAAGCGCAGCGCTGGAAAGGATTTTTTTTTCCCAGCTGCTGTGTGGTTGTGGGTTGTGAGGTACCTGGGCAGAGCTTGGAAACTTCACTGAAGTTGAAGGTTGGAGCCCTCTCCCCTTTTTTGTTGGGTTTTGGTTTTGTTTGGGGCTTTATTTTATTATTATTATTATTATTATTATTATTATTATTATTATTATTATTATTATTATTATTATTATTATTATTAAACTCCTGGCTGAAAACTCTCCGAAGAGCCTCCCTTCTCCACGAGGGTGGGCAAGGTGCAGCCTGGGGGCTGGTGGGGTGCAGGGCTGAGGGGAGGGCAGCCAGGTGGGCTCACACTGCCCTAGGCCCCGCGCAGCTGAGAGCAGCCCAGAGGCTCCCGCCGCTGTCAGAAACCTGTCGCTGAAGAGAAGCGTGGAGGTAAAAGTGAATGCTGAAGCCCCAGAGTTTCCCTGTGAGTTGTGACAGTGGCAGCAGCCCCGTGTGCTCAGCCTCAGGGGCAAGAGGAGGGTGTCTGTGTCGGTGTCTCCCTCAGAGGTGCTGAGAGGTGCCCTCGGGGTAAGTATTTGAGGCAGCAGCACGACTTCATGTTTCTGGGATGCTCTGAGACTCCCCAAATGGGACCTGAGGGTTCTCAGCACTGCTGGACAGACCATGCTGCTTAGAACAAATTTTAAAAAGAGGAATGAGATTCACAACTCTCTGCTGCAAAGACAATGAGTCATAAACAGAGAGGTAGCACTCATTGGCAGAGAAACGTGAAATTTCATCAAGGATAGTGTAACCTGACGAAGTGCAGATTACAGCAGTGGAATAGCAGTGGCCACTCAGGCCGCTGCCATCCGGCTTGAGTGATAATTGCTCACAGGTCTGATTTATGATGAAGGAGAAGGCATTCATAGATATCTTGAAAGAGAGTAAGAAAGGTGAGAGAGAGGTTTACTGCAGCTGGCAACAGCTTAGCTCCATTTATGTTAAGCTTCTAAGAAGTTTTCCTAGTATGCGGTTATCTCCAAGTAAGGAGAGAAAGTTTGACATTTAATTTGTGTTGTGCCCCCACCCTCCCTTTCCCAGCTTCCCTCTTCTTTTCTTTTGTAGCATTTGTTATGGTAAAAACAAACTTTCCCTTCAAGTTTTTTCAAAGGAGAAGGTTATCTCCTCTGAATTGTCATCCTAAGGAGAGTGGGGGGAAATACAGTGTTGTATTCATTCAGGAAACTGCTTAAAATTCATATCCTCTGTTCAGCTTCCCCCCTCCCCTTCCACCCTGTAACACACACATCTGACTCTTTGCGATTGCAGTATGTTGAAATCTGAAATCATGTAGGTGACCCTCTTGTTGGAAATAAAGCCAAAATCACAATCAACCTCATGATTTGAACATCATAATTTACTTACTTTCTCTCCATTCATTTAGGGAAGATATATGTACACATACACCCTCCAGGTAAAAAGAGTGAAGAAGGAGAAAGCAAGTGAGATTAAAGACCTTAATCTCCTTTTAGTAATTAGCTGAACAACAGAAAAAGCATTGTTCTGAGTCCACAGTGAGTTGACGACATCATTGTTATTGATGTGCTGGTGAGTTAGTTAGACTTTCAGCTGCCTGCTTATTTATCTTCTTGTTCCTCAGTGCTTCTTGCGTTGGCTTGTAGACATACTACATTCCCTGAGGCCCTCTTTATGTGTAGGATTCAGCAGATTGGTCTCACACACCAATAAATATGTCTGACACAAAGACAGGGCGTCAGGGGTCTAATTTGCGTGCTTATTCTAGTTGTTCAGTAATCAGCAGTGCAGGTAATGCCAGCACACTGGTGACCTGTTGGGATCAGCTCAACCTCACTCTGCTATCAGGAGGAAAACAAAGCTGACGTATTATGCCACCTGTCAACCCATAATCTGAGCATTCACGTGAATAAGAAGCACAGACTATGCAAGCCCATCATGTCGAAAACCCAGAGACTCTTCTGACCTGTGTAAATGGATTTATTTGCTTTAGTTCCTTAAAATTCGGTTTCTATGAGGCTTAGTCAGCTCCAGTTTTTAATGACAAAGGCAGGTCTTTATGTTCCTTAAATGGTGAAAATTAGTAGAAGCTTATTTTGGTTAGGACTAAGTGTAATACAGTTAGAGCACTCATTCTTGGAGAATAGTAGCTGTCTCAACAGCAGGACAGCCTGAGAATGCTGTCCAAAGGATTTGTGTTGCACTTTTTAATTGATTGTGGCTAGGTTTTCCTTCCACAGCTGTGTAAACTCGGCCTTAGAGAAGTCCATCCAAAGTAAGTAACACCCAGGGAGCAGCACTGCTGTTACAAATCCCCATGTAAATTGCAAATATAATGCACATGGAACTTAAGAAACATGCTACTTTTTGAAGATACAGTAGCCTATTCTTTATCTAAGTTCCTTTCATTCCAGAAAGGTAATAATATCCATAATATTATTTCTGCACCTCCAGGAAAATGTCCAGCTGAACTTTCAAATGAAGGCTGGAACAAACTAATAAGTATATACATTTGCACACATCTTTTATGGCTCTTAAATTCATGTTGGGTATTTTATAAGCCATTGTTTGTGGGATTTTGTACTTGTAAGGTAAAAGTAATTTAGAACATTAAAACTCCCCAATTTTTATTGTACCTATACTACTTAATTTTACTTAATTTTAAGGAAAAAAAGCAGCTTTAAAGACTTTGATTTTTTTTTAATTATTTTTTTTATTACATATATCAACTCCAGAAAGATATTTATTTTCCTAAAATTATGCAAAGTAACTAGGATTTGAATGTCTCCATTTTATAGAAGCATAGAATGGTTTGGATTGGCAGGGACCTTTAAAGTCCAACCCCGCTGCCACGGGCAGGGGCATCTTCAACTAGATCAGGCTGCACAAAGTCTTATCAAACCTGACCTTGGACACTTCCAGGAATAGGTATCCAGAACTTCTCTAAGCAAACTGTTGCAGTGTCTCACCACTCTCATAATACATCATTTCTTTATTATACCAAATCTAAATCTGTCCTTTTTTAGTTTAATACAGTTACCCCTTGTCCTAGAACTTCAAATCCTGGTTAAAAGTCTCTACCTGTTTTCCTTATAAGCCCCCATAATTACTGAAAGGCTGCAGAGAGCTTTCCCTTCTCCAGGCCAAACAACCTTAACTGTCTCAAACATCTCAGAATGTTTCTTTTCAGAAGCCTTAACATTTCCAGGCTTGAGGATTTCAGCACCATTTGAAAAGTAGGCTGCCATGGAGTATCTTGGTGGACATTCAGAAACGCTAATAAGTTCATCAGGTTTCTCATCAGTCAGTGGATATATATACTGATGTGTAGGTATATATGTATATGACTGATGAGAAGGCAGAGCTTCTGAAGGCATCCAAACTTTAATGTGATTGTTTTAAGAAACTAACAAATGTCGTGTTGGATCGGAACATTGATCCGTGTAGTCTGTGACAGTGGTAGGGGAGGAGAAGCATGAGCCCGTGGGGTTGTAGGGAGGATGCTGACTGGCTGGGAAAAGTTGGGTGCCAGCCAAGGAGAAAGATGTAGAGCTTGGTGATTGGCTTGGTGGCAGTAGCTCTCTTCTGTTTGAACCATTAAACACCAGGAAAAATAAATAAAATAAATAAATAAGTGTCTTTAGGGAATGGTGTTTAGGAAGAGCCCATTAGCATGACCATTGCTGTCCACTTCATAGAATCATAGAATGATTTGGGTTGGAAGGGACCTTAAAGATCAGCTAGTTCCAACCCCCCTGCCATGGGAGGGACCTCTCCCAATAGAGTGGCATGGGGAACATTAGCAAGTACATCTCTGCTAAGCACAGCTATGCGATATGGAAATGGCTGTTATCCCCGTGGGAAGCTGATGTGCAGAGTGAAAATATCAGATTCTGAAAAATATATAAAATCAGTGGAAAGCTGACATCTAAATTCCTTTGAGAACACTGACTGTGTTGACCTCCAGGGATGGGGCATCAACAACCTCCCTGGGCAACCCATCCCAGTTCCTCACCACCCTTATAGTGAATAATTTCTTCCCAGTATCTAACCTAAATCTCCCCTCTCTCAGTTTAAAACCATTACCCCTTGTCCTATCACTATCTTCTCTGATGAAAAGCCCCTCCCCAGCTTTTCTGTAGGCTCCTACTGGAAGGTCACTATAAGGTCTCCCTGGAGCCTTCTCCCCTCTCCAGGCTGAACAGTCCCAACTCTCTCAGCCTGTCTTCATAGCAGAGCTGCTCCAGGCCTTTGATCATCTTGGTGGACCTTCTCTGGACCCTTTCCAACAGGTCTATATCTTTCTTGTGCTGAGGGCCCCAAAACTGTACACAGTATTCCAGGTGGGGTCTCACCAGAGCAGAGTAGAGGAGCAGGATCACCCCCCTGGCCCTGCTGGCCACACTTCTGTTGATGCAGCCCAGGCTGCAGTTGCACTCTGGGCTCCAGCACTCACTGGCTGCTCATGTCCAGCTTCTCATCAACTACCACCTCCAGGTCCTTCTCCTCAGGACTACTCTCTAGCCACTCTCCCCCCGGCCTGTATTTGTGCCTGGGGTTGCACCGACCCAGGTGCACGTCCTTGCACTTGGTCTTGTTGAACTTCATGAGGTTGGCACTGGCCCACCTCTCCAGCCTGTCAAGGTCCCTCTGGATGGCATCCCTTCCCTCTTGGGTGTCAACCACACCACACAGCTTGGTATCATCAGCAAACTTGCTGAGGATACACTCAATCTCACTGCCCATGTCTCCAACAAAGATGTTAAACAGCACTGGTCCCAATACTGACCGCTGAGGGTCACCACTCGTCACCTGCCTCCATTTGGACATTGAGCCATTGACCACAACTCTCTGGGTGTGGCCATCCAGCCAATCTCTTATCCACTGAGTGGTCCATCTGCCAAATCCATGCCTTGTCAGTTTGGAGACCAGGATGTCCTGTGGGATAATGTCAAACACCTTGCACAAATCCAGGTAGATGACATCAGTTGCTCTGCCACCATCCACCATCTCTGTAGCCTTGTTGTAGAAGGCCACCAGGTTGGTCAGGCATGGCTTGTCCTTAGTGGAGCCATGTTGGCTGTCAGCAATCACCTCTTTATTTTTCATGTGCCTTAGCAGACTTTCCAGGAGGATCTGCTCCGCGACATTGCCAGGCACAGAGGTGAGACTGACCAGCCTGTAGTTTCCTGGGTCTTCCTTTTTCTGCTTTTTTAAAACAGGGGCTATGTTCCCTTTTTTCCAATCAGCAGGAATTTTGGGGGGTCTGATGTCTTCCTCTAGGTTGCTTGCATCAGGCAGACAGGAAGATTGGATGTAGACATTTGATAAAACATCTGAAGATGGGAGCCCCCAAATCCAAAACCACCGTGCTCCTTTTGAGCATTTCGCTATTCCCAAACACCATTTTAGAGACCAGGGCATGGATTTTATTTAATTCTAGCAGAAGTAAAGAAATACCAGAAAGTTGTAAGAATATCTGAAACTGACTTTCTGGTCCTAGAATTACTTTCATTGGGTTGCAGTGGAGGTGACATCTACATTGTCTCTGTAGGATGGAGCTAATGCAGTTTGGAGTCTTATTACCCACTTCTGAATATATGTACAGCAATTTCTTTGACTTCTTCCTCAAATACACCCCTATTCCAACAACTTTTGTTGCTCCCCACTCATTAACCAGTCCTGCTCCTTTGCTACCACTAAGGACATTTGTTACAGAATCACAGGATTACCTTGTGTGGAAAAGACCTTCAGGATCATTGAGTCCAACTGTTACCCTAACACTGACAAGTCCTTAACTAAACCATATCCCTAAGTACTATATCTACATGACTCATAAGTACTTCCAGGGATGGTGACTTCACCGTTGCCCTGGGCAGGCTGTTCCAATGCCGGATAACCCTTTTGGTGAAGAGATTCTTCCTAACATTCAATGTAAACCTCTCCTGGCACAGCTTGAGGCCATTGCCTCTTGTCCTGTCACTTGTAGCGTCATTGAACAGACCGATTCCCACCTGTTTACAGCCTCCTTTCAGGCAGTTGTAGAGAGCAGTAAGGTCCCCCCTCAGCCTCCTTTTCTCTAGGCTAAACAACCACATCTCTTTCAGCTGATCCTCATAAGACATGCTCCAAACCCTTCCCCAGCCTCTTTGTCCTTCTTCGGACACACTCTAGTAGCTCAGTGTCCTTCATGTAGTGAGGGACCCAAAACTGAACACAGTACTCGAGGTGTGGCCTCACCAGTGCCAAGTACAGGGTTAAGATCACCTCCCTGGTCCTGCTGGCCACGCTGTTCTTTATACAGGCCAGGATGCCATTGGCCCTCTTGGATACCTGGACACACTGCTGGCTGATGTTCACAAAAAAAGCAGCACTGGAGTGTCATGCTGCTGGTCAGTCACCCAAAGGGACATTGCTGCTGGAGAGAGAGAGACAGAAGGTAGTGATGGGTCCCTGTGTTATTTGACTTTGAATTCCATGAGGAGTGTTAAGTGTTGTGTGAAGCATGGACAATGCAGCCCTCACCTCAGGCACAGATTGCCTTGCCAGTGGACAGGAGGAGGGAAACCATGTTGAATGCATACATAAATATTCCAGGGTTAGATCCTAGGAGACGAGTGCAACTTCCATAGGATCCTTGATTTCATTGGAAAATAGGCCCAATTTGGATCAGTTTGACCCCAAATGCCAAAAAAACCTACAACATGCTTCTCCTTAGTGGGATCTGCACGAACAAACCGCTTGGCCAACAAAATCCATGGTCACGGAAGTAATGGAGATTTGTGTACTGCCTTTGCACGTTTTCTTTGTTTAGAGTGCTGGACAATTCAAAGCAGTAGGTTTTCTTGAGATCTTCCTTCTCATTTCTGAATAAATTGGACCAGTATAGACCTCCTGATTTGTAACTTAAAGAATGTGTCGTATTTTCTGTTTAGGATTTTTTTTAATCTTTAATGATCAGCCTTGAGCTGTTGAAGGCAATCACCATTTCTAATTCACCTTCTTTTTCTATTCATCAAAAAGAACTTTCCACCTTTTTATTAAATGGTTTCACCCAGATTTTTTAAGATAAATCCTTCAAAAAAAGGCTGATAAGGATTAATACAGGCTTATTTAGGTTTTCTTAAATAGTATAATTTTATATAAATTGTGTAATTCTGGCACATTACAGTGAGTAACAAACCAGATCAGCTGCTGTGGCTGGATTCCTTCAGTATCTAAACTTTCTGCTGAAAGTTTTTAATTTATGTGTTTGCTCAGTGTTTCTTTAGCATTCTTGATGTGTTTGGTGCTGCACAGTCTGCCCCACAGAGGCTGCTGTTTTCAGAGTCGTTCTGCAGCCCAGTGTGACCAGCTGAAAGGCTGAACTTAATCATTCTGCTTTGCATCAGGCATCACTCCTCTGATGGTCAGGTCTGACTTCAGACACATGAGTTGTCCTGTTAGGAGTCCTGCTCAAGCATGGGATTAGGTGTTTACAACACTAGGATGGAAGAAAAACTGCAGCAGGGAGTCCAAAAGACACAGAATATAAAAGCATTTCAAAGAAAGAATGGTATCATGTAAGACTTCTTAGAAGTGGAGAATTTTCAGGGATCTGACTGAGGAGAGCAAAAGACTCTTTGATACTGTAATCTTAATAATTTATCTCTTCTAATACTTAATAATAAATCCGAATTAAACTCAGTGTTCTTTTATGTAAGGCTATTTTTTTTTTCTTTCCAAAAAGGCTTGTGGATGGGAGGATCTATTATTTTGCTGTGTTTTGTCCTTGCACAGTGTTTTCTGTTGCTTCTTTCTTTAATACTTGAGTAAGCCTGATAAGTAAGAATAACAATTAATTTCTGCATCCTTTAACAGAGATCTGCAGAGTCCATTAGCAGTCAGTGTTACCCATAATGGTAATTCATAATTAACAGAAAGAAAACTGAGGAAATAGGAAGATACAGAAAATAATTTTTCAAGTGGCTTGCAACAAGTGTCATTAAAAAAATTATAAATATCCTTTGGATTATTGTGTTCCCATTACATTTTTTTAACACCAACTCTCTGCCCAGCAACATTTCAGAAGTTCAGGAAAAAACACCATAAGGAGAGGAAGGATTTAAAAAAATATTACTTTAGCATTAGTTTGAAAATATTCTTTAATAAAATAACATTTTTCTTTAAAGAAGTGGTAATGATTGAAAATAAAAAAGATGGTAGGATAGGTTCTTGGAAAAAAGTCTTCTGAAAACCAGTTTTACATAAATTTTCCCTGAATGTACCCACTGATTTGGGAACATGTGCAGAGTTCAGCCAGAGAAACTGACCTAAATTGCTTCCTTTTAATTTTAGTCAGAAAACTAAACAAGAGACTTATTAATCATAAGCTTTCAATTTAGTTTGAGGCATTTCAGACCATCAGGGTCTGAATCATCTTGAGGAGATTCCTATTTTTCCACTCATTGTGGAAAGAGCTGTAGCCCACTATGGGTCCATAGGAGACTGAGAAGTTAGTTAGGAATCTGGATCTGGTCCTTTGGGCTTGATTTTCACAGTTGCCATCTATTTGGATTCACTGAAACCATCCAAAAATTCACTGAAATTGTCCTCAAATCCTCCAAACTTATCTCTGTTGTAAAGATGATAATAAGGTTCAGGATTTGAACTCCCAAGCATCAGCCATTGCCTCTTAGACCCTGAAGATCAAGTAAGAAATAGTTGTAAACTGGCAGATGTGAGGAGGATCAGGTCATGAATTGGCCCTACTCCTCTTCACTGTGCAGTGGACCTGTTCTGGTGAGGTTTTATTCCTCCCATTTCACTCTTCCTGCCAGGAGGAAACATCAGAAACATTTCAGTGCGCAAGCTGAAGATCTTTTGAGGAGATGAAGCTCTAGAAGTGCCCACTTACCTTGCTGTCACTTATGCTCTTGCCCTGTAAATTCACTTTACCTCCTGAGTGTATTTGTTTAACCTGGCAGTTGTTTGGCTTCAGGATGAGCCAAAGGTGAGAAGCAAATCATTTGCCACAGGACTAGATTCTTACTGCTGATGTGGGTGGGGAGGCATTTGGATGAGATTCCTAGCATAACGAGGGTCAAATCCTGACCCAGCTAAAATCCATTTTGGCTCAACAAGGAGAGATTTGGTCAGGAGTGGGTAATGTGAATATGCAGAAAGTCAGGGTTGTGGTTTATTGCTTCGTTTTTGGTTTGTTGTGGGTTTTTTTCAATGAATAAGTATTCCAAAAAGAACAAAGCAAAGTTATGAGTGTCACATTCAGTGAAGGGCAGCAATGAAATGAGTCACCTTTCCAGGCCAGTAGGGAACACACTGAATCAGTTAAAGCAGATTTATAGCTTTTTAGCTGTGATAAAACCGTATCAGTGTGTATATGAATTTACATAGAAGTAGGGGCTTTTTTTCGTTCTTTTAATGCAAGCCACATTGGAAAGTGTGCACAAAGGAGCCCCACTCTGAGGAAAGACAACTGGAACAAATTATATGCATTCAGACTTGTTAAACTGAATTGGCAGCAGAAATATTCCTGGTAACCTGAGCATTACAGCAGCGTTGGTATAGTTAAGGTTATGTCAGCATTTCCATTAGAAGCCCCTTACTTTCAGAGGTTTCTATTTGCAGTAAGAATTCACTGTGGGCTGAAACTTGACAAGCTGTGCAAGGTCTCATCTGAGATGGATTTTTTTTACCTTTTTCTTTACAAAATTGGGGAGAAAAATCTGTTTGAAGAGTCAAGCCACAAGAGTACAAACAAAAATAGGAGCATTCTGGCTTTTATTCTGTTCCATGTTAAAAAAACCTGTTTCTTTCTTTATAGTGTAACTATTGAATGTGCAACAAAATCTTGCTCTGAAGAAGGAATTAATCACTACACTATTAAAGGAAATGAAACATTAATTTATGGCCCATTAGATGCTTTTTCACTGCAGGACTGCCAGTGTTTTGCTCTACCTCAGGTTATACTGAGAGATTTGTGACTAACCTGAAACAAAGCCCCCAAAGGAGCAAATTCTGTGTGGAGAAAATGCTTCTGGGCAACTTTAGAACAAAACACTGAAGGCAGATTTGTCCAGAGATTGGAGTGAGTGCTAGGGATCCAGCCTTCAGGTTTTTGCCACAGACTTCTCAGCTAAAAAACCTTACTTTTCTCCAGTGGAAATGGAGGATATAGCAAGTTATTTGCTTCAGTATCCTTGCAAACTTATTTGCTCATCTGTTATTAGCAGAGCTAGCCATGGTTTATACTGTGGTGAACAAGTAGATAAAAAGGGACTCATGTCTCCGTAGTTGCAGACATCAAGCTTCAGAGAGTAAGCTAATCTTTTTTTCTAAACCTTTTCAGATCTTTGGGTGCACAGCCCTGAACTTGTTATTTCTGGGTATGTATTGTCTCTTAGCTCATGCCTGTATGGCAGAGGATCTTTTAGGAGACTGTGTGTGCTTTCAGTTCCTGCAGGGTTGTGTGTCTTCTACACTTTGAAAAGTCTTAGCTGTTATTCATCAGAACTTTTTCCATTCACCAGATAAAAGCTGGTGTGGAAGTGCAAAGTATTATAAAATACAGGAAGGAAGTCTGATGCTCGTGTACTTGTGGCTGCATTGTGTTATTACTGTGAAATGGATCTCTCAGTTGGGAATGAGCTCAAACTTTGGGAAAGCTTGTTCCATTAGCTGTTTTCAAGCCATATGTCTCCATTTTAAAATGAGGACCTGGGGGCTTTGAACTTTATTTATAAGCTGAAATTTGCTGGCCACTGTGAACCAGTGATTAATTTGTAAGGGAGAAGATGCCAGAAGTCTCGCTCTGAGCGGTGTGTTCGTTCAAACTAAACATCCAATAACTGCATAGCCTCAGAAGATGTCTGCCCCCACTTCCTCCTCCATCGTTTCTGTGCTTTGCATTATTCACTGTGTTTATTGTAACACATTATTAATCTCAGCCACAGCTTTCAATCCATCAGGTGACCCCAACAAATTCTTCAACTAAAGCAGAGATAGCTGTAGGTATTCTGAGTGGAAGCTTTGAGACTCTGAGTAGAAGGGAAAAGATCAGGTTAAAATGTTTCAGTAACTCAGAGAAGAATGCACCTTCAGTGGATACAGTGCAAGTTTGCTGAAAAGTGATATTTGGAACATGACATGGGGGGATAGTGTAGCTTCTTGCTGTGTGTGTATGAGCCATGGTGTATCCTTTGAAGTTACTTCCCATGTGTACCTGGGTGCAAAGCAGTGGGGTTGTTCTGTTCAAGAGAGAGCAATCCTTTACCATGTGTCTAACAGCAGGACCAAGCCCTTAGTGCCCATGCTTGGTAATAAAGCTGAAATGATAGACAGTTATGGCACAGAAGAAGCCTTTGATCTTGGAAGGGATTTATATGAAAGACTGTCACAGTTCCTTAAGAGTCAATTGGGTTAAGCCTTTGAGGACTACAAGCCCCAGCATACGCATCCCACATGAGAATTAATTTTGCTGGCAGTTCGGAAAACACCAGAATTTGAAGGGTTAAAATTTTTCCTTGTTTTTAATTCTCACCATGTGGATTGAGACAAAAACCCTGAATACAGGTGAAATAGCTAGTATGGTGTTTTAAATGTGTGATTTGCATCAGCTCAAAATCTACAACTACAAGATCAGTATTTTGTAGTAAGGGATGCCTGGAAATGGGAGTCAAAAGAGTGGTGACACTTTGTGACCCTGGCCTAGTGACCTAAATTTTGGTGCCTGACCCTTCTATGAATAAAATGGAGGACAATTATCATAGTTTGATTCTTACAGGCTTTGGAGATTTTTAGATTCTTGTTTGAAAATGATAAATACTGTTGTGCTGTGTCCATTTTGTTGATACATCCACAGCACTGCAGGGCTTTGTTGCTGGCTTTTAATGTGTGTTCACATCCTCATAGGCAAAAGATAGTGATGACACAAATTTTAGGCACCCTTTTTGCAACATATCTTCAAAGTCTGTCCTGACTTTTAACAGGGCAGATATAGTAGATCTTTTTCCTCTTTCCATGTAATAATTAGGTCTGTTAATGGAAGCCCACCTAATTAAGGCCTTTTCCATTTAAAGCAGATATAAAGTGTAGAAAAAAAAAAAGACAAAATGGTTCAAATCTTAAGATAGTATGACAGAAGCTAATAAAATTCAGACATTTGGTATATCATGTCTGCTTGCAAGAGGTCAGCTGATATTCACGTGTCAAAGCAGCATGAAAATATAGAACTGTTCACTGAAGGCAGCAATAGTGGGGCAAAACACCAGTGACTCCATGTTACTTGAACTACTGAAGCCCAAATCTGCCTCCTTTATTTCTCAACTGTTTCAAACAGAAGAACACTTGAAGGAGCTGGGAATGTTTAGTTTGAGAAAGAGGAAGCTGAGGGGAGACCTCATCAGTCTCTACAATACCTGAAAGGTCATTGTAGGGAGTTTGGTGCTGGTCTCTTCTCACAGGTAATTAGCGACAGAACAAGAGGGAAGGGCTTCAAGCTGCACCAGGGGAGGTTTAGACTGGACATTAGGAAAAAAAAAAATCACAGAAAGAGTGGTTAGTCACTGGAACAGGCTGCCCTGGAAGGTGGATGTGTTGAAGGGTCGTTTGGATGTGGTGTTGGTAGATGTGGTTTAGGGAAGAACTTTGTAGAGTAGGGATGATGGTTGGACTCGGTGATCCCAAGGGTCTTTTCCAACCTGAATAGTTCTATGATTCTATGAACAGCAAGTAGTCATACTAGTAAGAGTAGTCAAAATAAGAAGGCAGAACTGGCCTGTATTAATTGTGTCTTAATTGTTAGAAACAATTTCATTTCTTAGGACATCAACGTTACTTGGAAATTAACCCCACAAAATATAGCAAGGGTGTTTGGGATGCATTTCAGAGTAGTCTAAAAATTACTGTTGTCACTTCTTATCTTTCTTACCTGTCCTGATTCAAGATGCTTGGGCAGGGCAGTAATTTAAGGGGAGTTTTTACCTCTTAAAATACACTCCTTTCTGGATGATTGGAGCTTTTTTCTGTTATGCCAAATTTCTGCAGGTTATTGAAGTTAAGCAAGTTATGATTTCAACATTTTGGACACCTCAGGATAATAGGTGTTCAGTAAGTACAACACACTGCAAATAGGGAAAAGCACTCTGAAACCATCAGTGGTTGCATTTTTTTGCAGCATCTGGGGGGAAGGGGTGTTGTGGTGGCCAGGCAAGTAATATGAGAGGCTGTGTCATCATATGCACTATTCAAAATCAGCCAGCCATGACAGCTCAGGAATTGGACTCCAGGTTCTTCCACATGAGGGGAGAATTGAGCTTTGTGACCTGCTTCAGAAAAATTAAAGTAGCGACATATGCCTCATTAGCATGACAGCTATGGGAGTGGGCTTGGGATATAATAAAGTGCTGTAAGACCCTGGAGTGCTTCAGTAAGAAAGCTTGCAGGTTTAAAATCAATGCTTTTGATACATTAGGTGGTAATGGAAGAAGCACAGCACAGAAGTGGTATGATCGGATGATTTAGTTATAGCTATAAATCTAGTGGCAGTGTCGTGGCAACGTGATAGGACACAGCATTTCATAAGGAGTGTGGCATAACGATCCATGCATTAGTCAAGTCTGATGTTGAAGCACATGCAGGTGAGGGTTCTATTACTGATATAAATGACAGTGGTTCATCCTGGCAAACACACTGAGTTAGTAAAATAAGGATACGTTGTAGTAAATGAGCACTTCAGACACAGGTGCCAATATTTGGATTCTGTGTAGCTATTTCTGGTGTAAGATTGTTGTGATGAAATGAAAACCAGCATAGAATACTCCAGGTTAAAACTAATGCTTCCACACTGACCTTAACTTACCCTGCCTGGTCAAATGTGAAGATTTTGTAGAAATTCTCTGGAGGCTCATTTCAACAGTAAAATGACCAATGCTTGATGATTACTTGTGCTATATTTTCATGTAAATCAGGTTGCTACTCAGTTTACATAACTCCTGCCCAAAGCACCTTATAAAACTCCTCTCCCCAAAACTGAAGGGTTTCATGACACGATCACAAGGATCTGTGTTCTACCTCAAAGCCATGTAGTTCCTCATTCCAGCATGCTGTTTTGAAATTCATTCTGCCTCTTGCCATCATTGTTGCTGCCCTTTGTACTGCAGTTTTTTCTACACCTCTTTAATACTGTGGGACAACTGAGGTTGGTATAGCTCCACATATGCAGTGAGTAGCCAAAGAAAGAAAGGTCGGTTAAAAACAGAAGGGAATGACATTGCTTCCTGCCATTAAAATATGCTTGATTAGGAAAAATATTAAGATTAGCGCAGAGGAGTAGCAAGTCAGAGGAGAAAAAGCAGATTTTAGTGTTTCTGTAGAATGAGTTACAGAAATCTGTACTATTGCTGCCTGTAACTTCTTTGATACTTTTCAATGAAACTTGAAACACAAGGTCGTCTCAAAGGGTAATAGCTTCCAGCCAAAATGTGCTTCAGTCGACCAGACCACCCATCCTTTCTTTATCAATGAGGTCAAAATAATAGCAGTGCTTGACACTTTTACACAGATGGGTAAAATCTATTGTGTCACCAGTAGATATTTCCAGAAACCAAACCCATGTAACTGTTTTTAATAGCAGACGTAGTTACATTGTGCCTTTCCTGCGTATAACTCCAAGCAATTAGGAAACAGTGGGTTTCCTGGTACCTCCTTGAATCAGATAAGTGTGATTATCTCCATTTTACAGAGGTCACAAGTGACTAGCTCAAGGTCACCCAGGCATTCTGCGATACTGTCATGGCAGGATTCATCTCCCCTTATTCTTCTGTTTCTGTAACAACCACTACACTATGTTCCCTCCCGAAAAAGCTACACAGAGACACTTAACACAATTGAGTGCTTTGGTGCAATTGATTTCTAACAGTCTGTGAGCCACTTCCCAGACCTGATTTCACCTGCTGAACATTACTTGCTGCAATAAGGAGTTTTCCCCAGTTTACAGACAAGCACAATGTTCATGCATGTAATTTATGTAAAGTACACAAACATGGACAGGCACCCAGAACTACATCTATCTAGATCTGCGTAAAATATCCTCTTTGTGAATGGAATGAGAAATAAATACTTTTCAAACATAGTTTGGAAATTTGCAAAGGCACTTGAACTGCCTATTTGAAAACTGTGTCAGAGTTTTCAGTCACATGAATTGCTGAACATCAAATTTAGGCTTGAGCTGAATGTTCTGGTAGCTTCCATTTAAAACATTTTGCTTTGTCTTCCATTTCTTCTCTGTAAAAACTCTTGGGCGGTTTATATTAGTGTCAGTTCATGCCAGAAGTTCCTCCAATCTGTCTTGGGATATAACGCAAACATTTCTCCTCTGACTGAACTGTGGGTTGCTTGCTGTCACATGGAAAGCTGACTAAAGCCCTTTAATTTATGAAATGCTACGTAGTCCTCAAAAGATTGCCTAAATATTTTACTGCATGTCACTTTTTGTTGGAAACCAGAACCCATATTCACTGTGCCGTCCATTAAGTAGAACCTCTTCAAATTACTTTTGCTTCTAAATGGGAGTTTGTGTGTGCTAACTTTTATCTGACAACCTCAAACACGTGTCAGGGCTCTTGCATCTTTTTTACTATTTGTCTCCATCTTGGTTTAAAGTAATATTTATGCGCAGGATTTAGAGGTGATCTTAAAGCTTTCATTTTATTTTTTTCCAAATTATTCTTTGTGGGATATTAGAAAGAGGTAATATTTAAGGTGCCTTTAGAGAATGTGGATAACTTTCATCTGCTCAGATGCTGAGAGAGTAAGATGTTTGTGTGCTGCAATGATTGATAAATTATTGTGTGCAAGAGGTAATGATAACGTTTGAAGTTTTACAGAATTTATTTCCCTGGAAGTTTTTCAGCACAGTAGCCAGGGGAAATTTATTTCAGATAGACTGAGGATCTGAAGGAAAGAGAAACGATCTTTAGAGATTGGCGTAAGTGACTTGCATGGCAGAAAGATAATCCCTGAACGCACCTGTGCGGTAGAAGCACAACACGTGGATTAGTTTTGTACTTAATCTGTCACTCTGGTATTCCCTGGGTGAGCTGCCTGAGTGGTTTCTGCTGGCCCAGCTCAAGTGTCACTGCAGCTCCAGCAGGAGCGCCGGTGGATTGTGAGACCGAACAATGCGTGTTTGTTTGTTCATTTTGCATTTGGAATTTTAATGGTGTGAAAAATGAGGGGAGGAAAGAGAAAATAATAACCTGGGCACTGAAACACAGTGCTCAGTACAATTTCTCAAACTTTGCCTTCACATCCACTGCCCTTTTCACAAGCATCTTTTTGCCCCATCCCTTATCTCATTAAAGTGGAATTCTGCTGTTAATGTTATTCTGTCAGAGAGGGAAGCGTAAGGGGAGTCTTAAATGCCTAGTCCTGCAGTTTTAATGCATCCAGCTAGCCTTTGCACTTACTGAACCATAGTTTCTCCTGTATTACCAGTTTCTGGTTTGTTTTTTTTTTTTTCCATTTTGCACTGTGAGAGTCCAAAGTCTTGCACTGGGTGATTGCATGTCTATAAAAACATGAGTTTTGTAATTTCAGGAAAATTCTTCTCGAGTCTCAGAGTGCTCCATAAAAAAGTGGGAAGTGAAAAAAAAAAAAAAAAAAAGGAAAAGATTATAAGAATCTGTCTGTGATTTATGCCACTGCTGTGCATTTTGGAGGAAATGGCTCACCTGGCTGAAGTATTTGTTGCAAAAGCCAAACTTCTGGCAGAAAAAATGAGCATTAAATTCCAAGCTGCCAACATTAAAGAGAGGAGGAAGAAGAGTGTAGAAAAAGACCTAAGAGCATTCAAGAAAGCTTTGTTTCAAATAAATTTGAGTTTCAGATTGGGCTGGTGTACTTGCTGTTGGAGTGCTATAAATTGGAAGCGCTCAGGATGGAAACAGATCTGAAGCACTGATTTCTGAGCCCAAACACAGTTGCACTTACTGCCAGAATGGTTTATTCAGTTTGCTGGATGGGAGCCAAAGGAACTGACCGCCCTGTGAGCTGAAACCGGTGCCAGCCAGCCAAAGAATAACATTGCTTTGACTGAAATGGCAACTGTTTGTTTGTTCTTCCAGCAAAAGGGGGTAAAAAAGCAGCCTTTAGTGCTGATGGTGACACAGAAGGTTGAAAATGAAAGAGAAAAAAATAAGATTATTGTGGAAGAGGATGAAAGGTTAGAGGAAAAAGTATCTCCTTGATTACACTTCTCTGATCACTTGGTTTTCACTGGTTTGTAATTATAAGAAAAGTTTCCTCTTTATTAGTTTGAACATACAGGGTATTTTCCTTCTTCTGCTAAAATATAGTAAGTTTTTTTCTATATAATAAGTTACCTTTACTGATAATGTTTAGAGTGTACACTAGATGGAGTTGGCAGTGGCACAGCAGCATGTGATATTTGTGGAGGGTACAAGTCACAGGCTTTATGTGTTGACAGAATACTTTACTGAGGAAATCAGCAGTGGAGTTTGATTTAGGACTTTACCTCAATGACTTGAGCAGGAGTTTAAGGTGAGCAAAATATGCAAGCTCAGGTATTTTCAGGTCTTTCTAAAGTATGGTATGGAAAGGCTGGCTTTCCCCCTAATGGTTCTGTGGTCTATCCCATCGTGTGTTTGGGATGGACCATTTCTTGCTCTTGGTCTGTAGTGTTCAGCATCTCCTTCCATGCCACAGAGCAGTTTGAGTGCTGAAACCACCTTGGCTGGACAACTTCTTGCTCGATGCTGCCGTTTCACACATACTGTTTGACTTAGTCTACTTGCTTATTTATTCTAGAGCTTTCATACCATTTATATGCTAATAGCTGGCCCAGTGGCATGTAAGAGGTGCTGGCAGAGAGCTGGCAGAGTTGTGCTTGCTGCCTGCTAAATTGTAGCTGGTACCACCCAACAGCCTCAGCTGGAGCCAAGTTACTGTCTGTCCCGTTTGTGCCACACATCCTCAGAGAATGTCCACCTTGCTTTTTTTTAGTTGCTATGCAACTGTCAAAACTGCTGCTTTTTTTTTTTTTTCCTAGCTTGTCAGTGTTTCTATTAAGACAAACAGTTCCAGTTAGGCAATATTACTGGTGATATTAGGAGCATGATTTTCTGCATGTCTCATGGCAAATCCTGCATTTGATTTTGCTATCTCTAGAGATGTTTGGTACTTATTTTAGTATGCCAGCACCTAGAATTTTCCAATTACCAAATAACTTCAGTCCAACTAAAAGAAGAGAAAAATAAAGTTTCTAATGCTCTTTATTTTATCTAAACAGGTTTAAATATGTGGCAACTACAGACATTCAAACTTAAGAGGAATAAAAAAATAATCATGTTATTAAAATGTTTAATAATAATTTTAATAATGGAATATAACGAAACATTAACAAATGTAATTCATTTTAAAACTTCAGAAATAGAAATTTTTAAGAAGTCATGTCAATTATATGTTTTTTGACGGCTCATCTCGTTTTGGAGAAGTTTTACCCAACTCTTTTTTGTTGAGTAGACAAGCTAAGGGACAACAGCTGGTGAAGGCAGCTCAAATAATCTAATTATCAGAATTAAACATGTAAAGAGGAACATGAAAGATGGTATTTTTCATTTCCATTTTATGGATGCTGTTGGAGCCAAACAACTGCTTATGCAGATGTTATAAAACTTACTAGTGATTTCAAAAATGGGATATGAAGTAGGGAAGCAAGGAAGGATAATAAGTAGTCCTCTCACTCATTTTTGTCTTTAAATACCTTGGAGGATCTTTATCTTCCTGCTGTATTCTGGGACTATCACCTGAATGCAGTGTAACTTGTTTAGTCCTTTCAGCCTCCCCATACTATCAACTTTCCTTCTGTGTCCAAGTGGGACTTTGGGCCATCTACCACCATATGTGACATTTTAAGGTTAAATGTGAGCCACAGGTTGCCTGCTGGGAGGTGGTGTGCTTTGTCAGTGGCACAGTCTTCTTCCTTGGAAAGCATGAACTTGCTCCTGCGATGCCATCATCACCACTTCACACTCCATTAAAGGTTAGATTATATTTCTGTGCTGTGATTAACTCCAGCATAGCTCAGCTTTACTCCAGGTGAGTGGAAGGGCAAAGATTTGGCCCATTGAATTTATACTGCACCTTTTCAGTGGTGTGTCAGAATTTGCTCTGCTGGAGAATTCTGGGCATTGAGAGGGGAGGCAAAATGACAGGCTAAGCACTAGCATTGCTAATACCTCAAACAAATGTTTTTCCAATTAATTAAAATAAATTGGCATAACAAGAAACACAGTGTGCATCCTCAAAACTGCAAAGTTGTTTTCTAATGCAGCTTCCTGTTCGAGCAAGTGCTTTAATTATCTCTGTTTGTGCTTGAAAGCAAATTTGGATAATTTTTTCTTAGAAATCAGCATTGCTTGATTCCCATTGCTGCTTAACAGGCAGCAGTGTGATAAGCAGTTGTCCTTAACCATGAAGTGTGTTTTCCCCTGTGCACACAGGGAACACAGACTGTTCCCTTCAGCCTCCCACAGGACTGACCTAAGCGTGACACTCGGTAAAGAACTTTCATCTGTGTTTGTACAGAATCACTCACTTGATTTGCATTATTTTATTATTTAAATGTAATAGTCTTCGGTAGTTCATCAACAGAGTGCTGAAAGACAAAGAGCTGTGATAGGAAAAGCAGCAGATTTCCTCATTCAATATAGAGCTTAAAAAAAGAACACTCACTGCAACTAGCTGTCATAAAATAGCAATGGAAAAAGTAATCTTGTTATAGAAGTAATTACTGGCCAATTTCTTAAGCAAAAGAAAACAAGACATTAATACGAAAGTATATTTCTAATTGTTTCTAGATTCTGTATTAGGATGAAAATTAGTTTGATATTTTTTGTGTAGAGTGTTAAGCAAATTGCATGCTACACTGGTTGTATATATGTTTTTGGTTACTTCAGGTTGTCCTAATAAACCTGATGTGTGTTACCTTCTTTGTTGCTATCAGATGTGTGAATGGCAAACCTCCCAGGAATGCTTGCCTATCCTGCTTGATTTGTTGCTAGTAGTTCCTGGGCTATCAGTTTTCCTTACCAGTCATTCTGTGACAGTACGAGGTCTTCTCTTTAACTGAGACCTGAAACCAAAATCTTGACCACTTCTTTGTGGTTCCTTAAAGATCTCTTGTCATCTTCGGAGTACATGGGTATTGACTCCTCTGTCCTAGTTACATTCTAATGTCAGTAATTCTATTCCACCCTTCCAGATTTTCCCTGTCTTTGCAATTCATTGAAGTAGCCTTTTCTTTTTATTCTTTTTTAATATATTTTTTTTTCCCCCAATTTGTATTTGAAATTTTTGGTTTACTGTTCAGTGGAGTGAAACATAGTGGGCTGGGTTACCCAGGAGATGAGACTAGAAAATTAGATGATCCTTTTTTCTCTTAAGATCTAAGAATCCATGCAGTGCTATTTCATGGTCTTAGACAGCTGCAATGTGTTTCACTGCAGAGGCACACGAATCCTAGTGATGTGTCTCCAGTGTTTCTTTACCTGGTGCAGAGCAGAATGGGGAAGGGCAGTTAATTAAATTATCACAAAAAAAGTCTTAAGATCATCATCTCTAGCCAAATGCAAACCAGCGTTATCTGAATGGTTGAAAAGCACCTGGCCCTGGATGCCTGTCACTGCCTTTCACATACCTTTCTTACTGCAGCTAGGCTGCCTTTAAAGTCAGATTTGCCGTAGAAGTTAGTGGTTGTGCTATATATTGAGAGAGCAAATGCCAGAATGGGAAAGTTTCTGTTGTATAAAATAAAATCATTCTAATGCTCTTGATTATGCATCCCAGCTGTCCTTGTTTTGCAAGTCCAATGATTTTGAGTTTTTGTAAAAATGTTTGTTTATTGTTTTTTTCCCTCTCCCTGCCTTATACACACACCAGGAATTCTTTTTGTATCGTAGCTCAGCTTTTATTTCCAGCAAAATAAAAGAAAACAAACCTCAGCTAATTGGCTCTTTGTTCTCAATTTTTTGACAAGTGACAAACACTGAGATCAGATTGTAGTGCATATCCTGCAGCGGTCATATGGAGTCTGAGTGAGTTGAGAATTCTCCATAACAGGCTCCCACTTATCATCACACAGCCTGTGTTTGGGGTGTTTGTGTTGATATGTGCTATGCCCCAAATGCTTCCTCTCACAATTAGAGGGGTGACTTACAGTCTAGAGAACTTTTAAACTTAGCACATACTTGAATTTTTTTGCTTTATTTCACAGCTTTTGAGTCATAAAGGGTTTGAACTTTGTTGCTAGGAAATTGTGAAGATTTGGATAATACTCCCACCTATGAGACCTGTTGTTGTCTGAAATCTGTATATCATCTGTATATGTCAACATTTGTCCAGTGCTTGTTCTAGCGGGTCTGGTCCTCCTCATATTTAAGAAAAAACAAAATTCCTATTGTCTTCAAGAATGGCAAAAGCCCAAAGTTTGGGTAATCAGAGAAGGAAGAAATTTCCCTCAGTGAGTTAGGGCAGAGCTATTGCTATAATTTTGTCTCTGTCCAGCCATTCCTTGTAGAAGTCAATGGATATTTTCCTCCCGGGGAGAACATTGCATCTGATAGACCATGCAATTAAGAAGTTACTCATTACATTTGGTTTTCATTCTCCTTTGTGCAGGACAATATGCCCCAGCTAGGTTGATAAAGCACTGGAAACTCCAGTGGAACCAGAGATGAAATTCCACAAGGGTTTAGTTGAAGTCCTGCCTCACTATGTTATCTACTTTATTATTTATTTATCTTTACCATAAATGGTCTTCATCAGCAAAATGTGCTTGTACAAAGATGGCATGATTTTCTCCTTTTAATTTAAAAATGCTTTTTGCCAGTGGGCAGTTTATAGAACCATGTGAATGAACAAGAGCAGATCATGTGAATTTAATTTAGAGAGCCTTACCCCACTACCCACAGAACTGGAGCCAGCACCAGCTATTCCATAAAGATCTATGATGATTCTTTTCAATAATCATTGTCTTCCCCTGTAATTATCTCGTTCTCTCTTCCTACTGTGTCTCTGTAAGCAAAGGGGAACCTCTCAGGTCTGAGTGGCACTTCCTGGGCACTGCCAACACTGGCTTTGCCCGGCATATTCACTTAGATTATCTCTTTGTTTAAGGGAGACTCAGGGAAACAGAAAGGAGGCTGGGACTTTGCTTGTCAGTTTTGAGCAAACATCAAACTGCAACTTTAGACTGCAATTCATCTCGAGGGATTTTTCTCAACCTCCACATTTGCTGCTTGAAACCACATACTTAAGTGTCAGATAACCCAGAAAAAGACCCAGGGGCCAACTAGACCTTAGCTGGGTGCTTTTTCTCTTAAGAGAGAACTGATGGGGCATGTGTGGGGTTTTGTCCCCCTCCTTTATCTACTCTATCCTTTCTAGACTTTGCAGAAATTGTAAATATTCATTTACTGAAGAAATAGCAAGCATGGTCTGCTGGTATGTAGTTGGCAAGTGGGAAGCAAAAAATTTTCCTGGGTTGTTGAACCTTCACATTTTGTTTTCAGTGTTTATTTCAGAACTTTATTCCTTTTTCTTTAGTAAGACTTAGTGTAGAGTCTTGTCTTCAAATAGCTGCCATCAGTTACAGCCTGAATTAAGGAGGGAAGATGTTTCTGGCCAGTTCATTGTGGCTGTAGGGGAATGGAAACCTCAGGAAGACTGAGTGGCATGGTGGAAGGTGGTTTTGTGGTAGGGATGCCAGTTCCAGAGAAAAGCTGTCCTTATGGTGTCTTTACTTCTACAGCTCAGTACCCAGAATAGTACATCGTAAGACCTCCTGGGGCACCAAGAGCGACACGTGGTGCTTATGGCCTTATTCACTGTGCTCTCATTGGACATCAAGAGGAACATGCTCATTGTAGTGGTGAGAGCTATCAGGCTGGCCAGGTGCCTGTCTCTGTTAGCAGAGCTCTTCTCATCGTTGCAGATCATCTCCTAGATGTCTGTGTCATGTGCTTTAGCACTTTTAGGTCAAGTTTGGCTGTAGAGGGTGGTAGGATATGTTTCAGCTGGCATTGCTCGAGCCTTAGCAGCAAGTTTGTATCAGTGGTTACTGGGAGAATTGATTATCAAAGATTTATCAATATTTACACAGTAGCCTTGCATGAGTTGTCCTGTTGCTTTTAGAGGACACTAGAGGACAAGGTGAGATTTATTTACACATATAAAAATGCAGAAAGATTCCCAGGGAATTTATAAAAAGTGCCTAGCAGGCAAGCAGCCTCATTCTCTTGATACTTAAAGAGAGGTACCTTGCTGGTACAGACACTTTTACTCATTTTACTAAAGGTATGCTTTTCAGAAGTGCCCAAGTGATGTATGAGCTTAACTCACAGTAACTTTTGGGAACACTTAGACTCTAAAATGCATGGATCATTTTTGAAAATGGAGCCTAACTTGGGCCTAAGGCTTTCTAGAAAATGCATCTCTAATGCTTTGGAAAGTATTGACCTCATCATTTATCTCTTGCACTTTCACAGACCTAGATATCTTTGTAAACTCAGCCTTGCACCCCGTTAAACCTTATAATTTAGCACTGTGACAATAACTAGCTTCAACACTTTGTACATAGACTCTACAAAGCACTGCTTAAAAGTAAATTAAAAAGAATGAGGAGCTGTGTCCCTACAAGTGTACCTTGTGTCACAAATCACAGCCATAGGGGAGCTGATAATTTAGAGGGAGCTGTTCCTGTCTGTTCTGTAACGCTGCCTCTATGCTATTGAGAGGGAAGGTTAGCCCACAGGAGAGGCTATCACAATGATGAAGTGAAATTTGAAATTACATTAGATGTTTGCTTAAGAAACAGCAGATGAGGCCCTACGGACCCTCAAATCCTCCTTGCTACACTGTAAAATGAAACCATAACCATTTGTTATTCTTCCACTGGTGTCTAGGAAGCTGAGGCATAAAGGGGTGACCTTTTAATGATGCTTTCCGGCTTTTTAAGGCTTTGAATGTGTTGCTATTTTTGGTTTCATCCAAGATTCTGGTCATACAACTATATGAAACTGCCTTTTCTTCACTTGAAAGTTCAGAGTATTTTTGATATTGTGTCAGTGGGACCTCAAAGGCATTTCAGCCCTCCTTCACAGATTTTCCATTAATATATCAAGTAATTTGAAGTAATATAGTGAGAGCTTAAATTAAAGTCATTAATAGTGGCATGGGAATTAGTAAATGAATTTGGAAACAGGACCTCTGATTGCTCTGAAACTCTTCCCTGATGTGCTAAGCAAGTGGTCCTTCCTTCCTGGAATGACTATCACTGTTGACATAGCTTACCTTGTAAAATATAGATTAGGGCTCTAAAGGATTTAAATGGTTTAAATAGAGGCTTGCAATTCCCTCAATGATTGCAGTATAATTTTTCCCATCGCCAGGCTAATTTTAATTAGACTTGGAAATGGAGGCTTCTCAGTAAAATAGGATCCCATGAAGGCCCTTTGTTTTCTCAGTGTTGTGACTAGAACTGGCACATTTTGCTCTAAGGTGATGTATAGCCAGCCAGTGTTTTCTAGGTTGTGAACTTTTGACACCAATGAGAATAATTCCTGCCAAACAAAAATCTATTGCTGTTCAGATTCCTTGCATGTCTGTGTTCATGCAAATGTTCCTCATAGTCCAACATGAAGTAGTGTATTATAAACCATTATAACACAGTCATCTTTTTCTCTGAATTTCAGATCATTAGCATAGGTCCAACAGTATAGAGGACCAATTTCCATGATAAAGAAAGTCCTCTCCCATTTAATCACTTACCACCAAATGAACCATTTAATGCCACATTCATTCCTATTGTTTGAGGATTTCCCAAGGCTTCCCTTGATCCACTTACACTCCCTTATCTGCCTTTTGTCTCTTGTTAACCTGCTTGCTTTTTATAAGGGGAGGGGAGGGGGGAGGAAAAATCAAATCAATTGCAAGTGGCCTGCAGCTGTTCGATTAAACTTTTTTTCCCTTCAAAAGTTGCTGGAGATTTCTTGGAGCTTCTTCTTAGCAGCGTGTAATCATTATAATTTAACAGATTCTGTAATTACCGGCTTCACATGGAAACAGCTTGATTGCTGCTTCGTTGTCCGATCTAGTTCACCTTTAAATGACAGCTGAATTTATTCTAGATGAGTGGCTTGTGCAGTGGGAGCCAGGTCGGGGTGGTCTAGATTATTTGTAGCCTTAAAAGCTTCTAAAACAAGAGTGAAACATAGTTCTTAGTTCACAGAAGAGTGGAGGTGCAAGGCTTCTGTTTTTGTATACTGAGGACCAGCTCCTCTAACCTTTGCTTTGAGTAGAGCATGTGTTGTACTCATTTGGGAGTATGTGGCTAAGTAAATTCTATTCAGCAAGAATAAAAAGCTGTGGAATATGCCCCCAAAAGGTGTGTGGAAACCAACAACACTTTGAATAATGATTCCACAGTGTAACAAATTCAAGGATATGGTAACAATGTTATTTAAGCCAGGAAATTGAGTATTTTATTCCAACTGTATTTAATGTAGCTCTGGCTGTGCCTAAATAGTGTAGTCTGTGTTCAGAGAGCCACAGCTGCCATCAGTATGTTCGTGCAGCTCTCTCCAGTGATTCTGGTCTGGTTATGTCTGAAACTTTCCTGGGCACTGAGGCCAGATGTTGAGGAACAAGCCACATCCATACAAGTAAATCTGTTAGCCTAGAAAACAGAGTGGCTGCATTTGCACAGGCCATTGGGCATTGCTCCTGGGCTATGAGATCTCTTCAGTCACGTGTGGCCAGAACTATGGCAGATAATGCTGGAGATATCACCCAGCTCACTAACAGAAGCAGTGTGCTAGGGGGCGTGCAGAACTGGACATCGAATTTGTTCAAGCTGGACTGGGTGATGGGTTTCTAACATGGGCTTCCTTCAGTGATATCAAAAGAGCAGTAAATGCTTCCGTGCATGCACGAGTGAGAACATTGTTTCCCTACTGCGTTTTAATTGTGTATAAGGTAGAAATGGTGCAGCAGAGAATAGACATGCACAAAAGATAAGATGAAATATAACAATTGGTCCTTTCAGCTTCCACTGCAGGATTGCTTCCCGCAGTCCATTTTTGTACACTTGGTACTCTTGTTTTTAATGTTCAAAGCAATGACGTTTCCTTTAAACATAAAGCAGAATTAGATAACACTAAAAACACATCCAAAGATGCAGAGAAACAGCAGTCCATGCTTATAAACTAATGCTTAAAATAATATTTATTTAAACACTGTGCTCCCTAGGACAGCCTCATTTCCTAAGGGTCTCAAGAGCAGAGCAATCATACAATATAATCTAGTTAATGTAATGTATGTCAGTGCAATGCAAACAATAAATACAAGAACATTCAGGCTAGAAATTGCAGTAACTATATTAAGCAATCACAATTTCTGTTCATTATACACTGACAGGCTTCTTAAGATAAAGATATACTATTTTCTTTAACTGAAACAATATGTCACATTTTTTGTAATAATAATATTTAGCAATCACGTATCATGATTCATTTTAAAAGTACTTTAAAATAATAATGTTTTAATCCCAAAGATGTGCATAGGTAAATATTATTAACCTACTGCACAGATGGAAATATTTGTATGGGTTAAATAGCTTACCTTGGACTACAAGGATAGTCACAGGCAGTGGTGAGATGGGGACTCATGCTTCCCTGTTTTATGTTTAGACCTTTTTTGACTGGTAAATTGCTGGAGGAATCTCTGGAGCTGTTAAGCTCCTTCCATGATTTGTCCCCAAACTCTATACATCTCTGAAGCTGTCCCTGTTCTTCACTGCTGGGGTTTTGTTCCTCTGTGTAGGCCTGTATATCTCCTTTTTTATGCAAATGTGAGTCTTCCTGGAAGGCAAATTATTTCTTGACTTTGCATTAAAGTAGCTGTTTAGATAAGAGGAGAGATAATTCCTCTGATTAGTATCTTTGGATTTATTTTTCTTATAATCTTGTAAGAAAATCTAGCCAGATCTCTCTCTCTTTCACCCCTACATGTCTTGTGATACAAATTCAGGATTAACATTTCTCTTCATCTTCCCTTTATCAAATGTTTATTCAAGCAAGGGACACAAAGGGGCATGGTTGTAAGCTCTAGGACACCTACTGAACTTTAGACCTACTCCTGCAGACTTGCAGAAATGATTACGTGGGAGATTATTCTTTATTTGGAGCTCTCTCTGAGTGAATTTTACTTTCTTAATAGCCACACATCCACTTTTCAGACACTGCCTAGAATAAGAACATCGTAAAAGTAGCTGCCTCTTGGTATTCTCAGGAATCCTTTTGACAAACGGATTAGTCCAAATACTATAATGGATTTACATGATAAGAAGGTGGATTTCTCAAGGACCAAAGTTTTCTAAAATTCAAGCAGAGCTGATGCCAGTCTTGTAGTTTTGAAATCAGTATGGAAACAGGAAGGCTGCATTTAATACCAGCTGGGATACATTTCAGGATTGTTTGTCTGTATTTACTCTGTAGATGTGGAGTAAGTAGTGAATGAGGAGTATGAAAATGACATTCACGTCAAGAAGTACTATTAAAAACACCTCATAAGCACACTTTGTGTCTTTTTCTGTTTTGTACTTGAACCCAAGTCCTGTTACATCACGATTTTTTAACACAGAAAAGCTTGATTTTCAGAGTTGATCAACACCCGTTTCTCAAATATTTCTAACAGGAGCTGATTTGTCCTGTGTTTCAGTATAGGAGGCCCAGCCTGTGAGAGGCTCAGTCATATAATTAAACATGAGTTGTACATGAGTTTGTGATCTTGTGCCACAGAACTTTAGTAAATATAATAAATCTTCCCATCCTGCAGAAGCAAACTGGACAGACATTCACAAAAAAATGTTGTGATGCCACTCTTCTTTTTCTAGTTATTCTTGAAACATTGAGAGAATTACCTACATCAAAAATATGAAATAAAAATGGTGATTTAGTTTGATGGCTACAGATCATTGAAAGCCTGCTCAAGATGCACTGTACAGTGAGGCTTTTTCACTCTCTTAATCTTTGCATTGGCATTGAGAGCTCCTGGGGACAATTATAGAAATATTACCACTAGCCTGTAGAACTGGACATTTATAGATGGGTTATAAGATAGCACAATTAGAGGACTAGGAAATACTGAATTTAGGAGTGATTGTTAGCAAGGTAATAGGAGAAAGGAACATTGTGTCTGGAACATGATGGAAAGATGGTGCATAAAGTGAAGCTGATGAAACACAGCTGAGGAATAAGATTGTGGTTTACAGTAATATCCATACTATTATTTGAAGTTGTTACCATCAAAATAAGTTATTTATCTTCCAGAAGTTTGGGAATCTGGAAATACAGGTGTCGAGATTCATGGTTGCCTGCGGTTACACATGCACAGCTTTCATGAACTCTTCAGTGCCTGTGACCAAATGCAGCATCTGGGTTTTCCTGTCTATGCTGCTTTGCTTTACTCATGTCCTATTTTTCCTTTTGTATTTTCTTCTAACCTTCTTTTGTTTGGACTTCTCAACTCACAGAGAATTCCTGTTTACCAGCTCAGGGCTTTGTGGCTGATACTGTTTATAGCCAGCTCTTCTTTGACTCTTGCCACTGGCTTGCCATGACTTGCTTTTCATGTCCCAAAGTATTGCTCAGGCCTTTGTCCTTTACCTTCTTGCCTGTAAACCTTCCAGTCTGCCAGTAATGCCAGCTGCAGTGCCACCTTCCCCTACAGGCACTCCTGTCCTTGTGATGGCTTCAGGTTTGTCATACCCAGGTTTGCCGTGTTTGCTAATCCACCTCCCTCACATCCTTGTTGAAAATAAACATTTCATCCATCTGTCCACAAGAACCTAATTTATCCAAGTGAAAAAAAACCTCATGAACACCAAGTTTATGGGTTGAAAGTAATTTATGTAGTCAAAAAGCACAAGTGAAGATGGCTCATGTAATTTTTAGAAAAACTAATAGTGACTGGGTCCCTCCACTGTCTACGGTAGTGGAATTGTAGATCTGTTTGTAGAAAGAAGCCTAGAGCCTACCAGACTGAGTCTGGTAGTGGCTAACACTGATAAAATAATTTGCCTATATTAATATCACCATGGATATTCCTTGGCTTGTCTATTAATAATCCCAACAATTACTTGACATTTAACTACAAGTTCTGTAGGACCTCAGCTTTGATTTATTTTTTTTTTGTGATTTGCAGTAGCCCTTGAGGAGGTCCAGCCTGTGTACTCTCTCAGTGCTTTGAAGGAAGGGAAAACTGGAGCTGACCCAAGGGCATCACATCAACATAGTCTTTAGGGAAGGAGGAGCTGCAGTAAACTGTAACCACTTTGCACTTGAGGTATTGAGTGAGTACAGTCTAGTGACACCAGTATGGCTGAGCCTCTTGTTTGATATGTGGGTGGTTTGATGGTCCCACATGCATATGTGTATCTTCGCCTGAGCTGTCTGAGGCAGGACAGTGCTGGCAATAGGGCTGCTACTGATGTAGGCTCTGCCACAGGTAATGAGCAGGTCTGATTCCTTCCAGAAACAACACAGTGAGGATCCAACTCACATCTGAATTATACCAGCGCGAGTCTGCTGAAGTTAACAGATTTATTATAGACCAACATTAAGCATACCACAGATCAGATTCTCTCTTGTACAGAATTCATTATACCATGAAGTTCTCCTCTGGTTAGACCCAGTAATAACTAAGCAAGTTAGTATAAAATATGGTGCAGTATGTGAAATAACTCCACAGTGAAAATTGCTAGGGTAACATACAATTAGTCTGTGCATTGACACTGAATAGCAAAAGGATGTTGAAACAAAATCCAAACTCTGCAGGAATGGAGACATTTAACACCTCTGAGAAATACCTTGCAGCAGCACTTGTCAAATTTCTTTTTAGCTGTAGTTTCCCATGTGTGTGCATGCTGTACTAGTTTTTTTTTTTTAAGAAACTATTGCTCAAGGGCCTACCTTTAAAAATGCCTTTCAGAGGAAGCTAAAAATAGTTCTGTCATTGTTAGAGACTCAGAGTAATCAACTGGATCAAAAGTTGATTAAAATATTTAGTACCATGCAGATAATTTTCTGTGTTCTAAAATAGCTGATATACATAGAACTCCTCATTATTGAAAATTTTTGAGCCTTGATATGGGCTCAAACACTTTGAGTTTAGATGGAAACCTAAATTTTCTTCTCAGTTCTTCCTGTGCAACAGGTATGTCTCACAGAGACAGGAGTAGGATTTTGAGATTTGGAGAGCAGCTTCAGTGCTATGACGTAGCTGCCACAGGGTCACCAGCAGCTGGTGGAAGAAAAGGTGAAGATCAAGAGGGAAGTGATGGCATATCAAGGCTTCTGCAGACTTTATTCTGTATCGGGCTGCTGCAGTGGAATAATTAATGAAATTCCAATCACCTACACTTAAATAGACTCAGTAAAATCAATACTTTGTCTTTACATCCATTTGGTGTCAGCTGTTTTATTGGTGATAATATCTGAGGTTCAAACAAGCCAGGTTAGCTCTCACTGTCCAGGATATGTCAGCTGGTCTATAAAGTTAAACTTGTAAACTGGACATGCTTGATGTGAGACTATAAGCACAATATTACTTTCTACCTCAACAGTGTTCAAGTATTCCAAAATAGCTATGTAAAGCAAACCTATGAAAGCAGTTCTAATTCCAAGAGAACACAAACATGTGAAACAGTGTATCATGCAATGCATTATAATTTTCTTAACTGTGTATTGTATACTTCCGTTTCTTACACCAAATGCTCTGACTGTGAAACTGGTGAAAATTAAATTACTTCCACTTTTGCCAGTGATACAAAGTCATGGCACATCCATGCACTCATTTCTTAAAAGTTCTTGCATTTTCTTGGTCTAGGAGTCTTTACAGAAAGAACTGGTAATTGCCCTTGTCACCATCTCACTTGGCTACAGCTGCAAAGACATAATACAGTAGCGGGCTCGTGTTTAAAATGGCATGGACTCAGCTATAAGTCCCAAAGATCACTATCATTAAAATCTAGGGCATGAGTTTTACATGTCACTAAGATCACGCAGATGAAAAAAATAATGTACAGGGAAAGAGATTTCAGGAGCCTGTAATTCTCCTAGCTTTCAAAGCACTGATTATATAATGCATAAGTTAGTGGGTGCTGCAGAAAATAGAAATGTGAAAAAGAAAGCAAAAAATATGTATAAGGTCAGTCAAGGCAAATAGTACTTGTGCTATAAGGTCAAGGCTGCCCCTGGTCTTCAGTGCCTGGACTTTCTAATGTTTTCCTTCATCCCGTAGTACAATGTTGAGGGTTATTAATCATATGATAGTGACTTACACATAACAGGGAACCAGAGATGTAGTCACTGAGCCTTTCTCCGTCATATTTGAAAAGTCATGGCAGTCAGGCAAAACTCCTAGCGACTAGAGAAAGGGAAACATCACACCCGTTTTTAAAAAGGGTAAAGAGGAGGACCCTAGGAACTTTTGACCAGTCAGGTAGTTACATTCCTGATAGGATCATGGAACGGATCCTCCTGGAAGCTATGTCAAGGCATACGGAAGATTAAGGAGAGCCAACATGTCTTCACAAAGGGCAACTCATGCCCAAATAATCTGGTGGCCTTCTGTGATGGGCTGACATTGTTGGTGGATAAAGAACAACTGATGTCATCTATCTTGACTTCTGTAAGTCCTTTGATATGGTCCCACAAAACATCCTTGTCACTAAATTGGAGAGATATGGGTTTGATGGTATGGTGAGATGATCTTGGCTGGCACTTAGGTGCCCAATAGGCTGCTCTATCCCTCCCCCTTCTCAACAGGACAGGGGGAGAAAATACAATGAAAAGCTCATGGGTCAAGATAAGGACAGTAAGATCACTTGGCAGTTACCCTCACAGGCAAAACGGACTCAGCTTGGGTAAATTAATTTAATTTACTACATGTTTACAGAGCAGGGTAAAGAAAAATAAGACCAAATCTAAAACCACATTATATGATAACACTGAAAAAACAAAGTGCTTGAATGTGTTTTTATCCAGGCAGTGACATTAGCTCCACATCAGTCTGAGCTTAATGTATGCACTTGCCTAACTGTATGTGAGATACGGCACACTTCAGCATTTTTGAGTTCCAGTTGTTAGTTTCCTTGGCATATATTGATTCTTGTGCTATGTATTGACTATCAGATCTCTTTCTTGTCATTTTATTTATGTTCTATGTGATATCTGGGTAAGCTTTTGTAGTGTTCTCCCTGCCCACCCCCACCCCCCCAACTCTTAAATCCTTCAATATGCTGTCAACACCTCTGACACTGCCTGTTTTATGTCACATTATAATATAAGAACCCACTGAATCAGTTGCTTTAAATTCATATTAGACTATCCATTGGAGTGTCCTTGTTTTTAATGGGATTTTTGATTGCATGTGCAATCACTTGCACTATAACTGAATGAGCAGTAGTAATGCTTTCAAATTTTAATTGATTAATAATACCTGTTACATAGGAAACTGTAGACTGTAACTGTCTATCCAAAGATTATAGAGCTAGGAATAAAGAAATATTTCATCACTAATTACAAAATGGCAAGGGTGGCACAGAATGATCTGTGGATATCTGGAGAGAGAGTATGAAGAGGAGGGGTTGAAAAACAAAAAACAGAGTTGCAGTTCCTATAGAAGCCTGAAGCACATAATATGACTAATAGTCAAGAAATTTTCTTTAATATCCATCTCTCAGCTTGACTTCATAACAACCAGGTCAGGCAGAAGTCCAGACTGACAGGAAAGATACAATCTTGTATGAGAAGAGGAAGAGGTTGACTGTTAAGAAGAACTTGATAGAAATTTTGCAGCTGATTTAATTATGATCAGGTTTGGGTATAATATGTTGCCATGGAAATTATCTCTTAATTACTCAGTTCTCACAGGGATAGTAAAAATTAAAAACAAACATAAAATCTGCAGAAATGTTTGATCTTTTCTACCACAACTGCAAATGGCTGGTTTTGATGTAGAAATGATTGGGAGACATTTGATGACCCATAGCATATGAGTTTCATTTATATGATCCTCATAGTCCTGGTAGCAAAACTGGAGAGTCTGTAAGAGGAAAAGGAGGAGACAGATAAGAAGGGTATTCCTAAGAATGTAATAATTTATGATTTAGTGAACTAGAATCTGATCTAACTAATACCTTGGCTTCAGTGGAATTTCTTTTGGATTTACAGTGGTGTAAACAGCATCATATCTGATGCAGATCTGGATCACTGAACCTTATCTAGCCACAAGAAATATATCTGGCATTTCCTGTAATGTGTGGTATATTATGTCACTGTAGTATTTGCAAAATCACATCACTTGAAACTTATTCAGCCTGTTTTGGAAGAACAGTTAATAGGGGAAAAGGATTGGTTTTTTGTTTGTTTTTTTTTTAATGTAATGTTTGATGTCTTCCTTTCAAGGGTAACTTCCAGCCTCCATCAGATTGCGGTTTCGTTCTAATTTAAATCATTAGATTCAGGGCAGGACAAGGTAATCCATCCTGCAGGAAAAAAAATAATCAATGTAAGTAGGTGTAATTAGTAGTACTTTCCTCTGGTAAGTCAGTGGTGTAGAAAGAACTGAAAAACCACTCAGACTACATTTGTTCTTCCTAATGTATTGTGACTCCCTCACAGCTTTTATAATGAAGTTGTTTAGTTCTCCTCTAGGAATGATATTTCTTTTTTTTTTTTTTTTTCTGGTTAAACATACTAACAGGCTCTAATATGCCACGAATAGTTTTATCTATCAAGAAAGATCCAGACACACAGACTCATGTGGGCAGCAGGAGTTTTCATTTTCTTATTCATTGAAAACCTAAATAGGCCTTTGATGAAGTGCTTACTTCACACCTCATGTTTTTACTGAGTTTATTAACTTTTTTATAGGTGTAAATCCTTGGGAATATTTTGTCTAAATCTGATCTTGCTTCCAGTCCCTGGAAGGCTAGGTACAAAGATTTGTGTGCTATATATGTTGCTGATTCCTCTTTTGCATTCCTTCTGATCTGCCAAGAGAGTAGTCTTTTCCTGACAACTTTAGTAACATAAATTAGAAAAAGGAAATAGTAGTAGCCAAAAGATGAGGACATGACTACTCCATATGTTTCAGTTTCTCCACCAGTCAGGTTATTTGTTTCATAAACTTGAGCTGGTGGGAGTAGTAGCAGCACACATCAGCATCTGAAATGAAAAAAACCACAAAACCTACAATTCTTTCTGGAGTGCTGCTAAACTGCATCTTTTCTAGATGCTGATGTAGAACTAGGTGTTTGACCAGCAATATCTTAACAATTTTGCATGGATTTTGTCTGATGATTTTACCTTTTTGTGTTAGTTCAGAGTACTTTGCTCTGGATGCCTGGCAGTTTTGGAGTACTCCATCCAACTCCTTTATTTTCCCCCTTTACATCTTGCTGGTGTCTTCTTTCCAGTCTGTTATTAAGTTGTCCAGCCCTGAATATTGCCTCTCTGAATTGGTTTGGAGCAGTATCTGAACTTTCTTCAGAAATGCCCATGATCAAATGCTTAGGGAAAAGCCTAGGACCATGGTATGTATGCATATAAAGTAGCCTTCACAACTACAAGAAAAAAAAACACCACAAGGAAAGTGTCCCCCTTGGATTTTACCATAAAAAGGGACACAATTCTCCTCCCTGCTGCTGATCAAAGGTCCTCATGACTGAAGCTGTGTTTTGTCAGTTACAGTATATGAAAGTTTATGAAAGGCTGTTCAGGTCACTCAGAAAACCACAGTATTCTCTTCATTCTGCCAGACACTCAGTTTCTGGACAGTTTTCCACAGCTTAGCCAGCTCCAAAAGCTCAGTTACCTTCATCTGCAGACAAGCTGCATGAGCCGTAACACTGTTACACATCAACCAGAACCTTCCTTCTGCTTCCTTACCTGCTCATTTGACAAGCTTTGTAGGTAGAAACCACTTTGGAGTCAGCGGAATATTTACCAATAACTCCAAGTCAGCTAACAGACAGGAATATTATTGATGGTTGTGCATGAATCCTTGCTCAATTTGCTAGAAATAGGGGTGTCTAATGAAGGATGCCTGTAGCAACAGCCATAGATACCTTCTGGAGAGAATGAATCAAAGTTTCTTGATTTGTTTGAATACAACTGTTATTAATCTGCCAGCCATCAATTCTGAGTGGCTAATTATCAGACACTAGTGATGTGATACAAACTTTTAATTACTTCTGCTGTTTTAGGAATAAGTTGTTTCCTAGAGCCATGAAAAGAATTCTTCCAGAAAGCTGAGCTCCAGCCATAATCTTGAGCAGGTATTTTCTGTAGTTCTTTGCTTACTCTCCTCACTCCATTTGAAGGACTCTTGACCTTTGTAGAAAGCTGTGTCTTGACCAACCTTCCTACCATGCTGCAGCAGCATTTTGTTATATTTGGATTTAGCAGTTACAGAGGAGTTACGCAACTCCAGATCCACACTACCCGAAATGCCTCAAACAGGGGAACAGAAACTTATTCAGAATGTATCTTTGTTCTACAAATGTCCACAAGATAATGATCCTGAATGCATGCTATATCTGTCCATCAAGAATAGAACCAAAATGGACAACAGATCTTGAAGCATTCCTGTTACTGCCATCCAAACCATTTCCTTTTGAAGGCCTGAAACATCTGAGCTCAGTCACCCATTTTTAATTGGCACCACAGAGCCCTGCATGCCTTACTGGTCTTGTTTTTTTTTACTGCTCTTCTGGTGTTAATCTCTTTACCACAGCAAAGCTTTTACCAAACCTTTCGAATCTCACACACACATATTCCTAGCTAGAGGGAAGATTTGCCTACATAAATGAAATCCATAAGCTCATGTGTACTTAGTCACAAATCTTTGTGTTCAACTTTGTTTTTGTTACTTCAGAGTTCACTATTTTGCCATACAAATTGAGCACAGGTCCTTTCATCATTTCATTACCTTTAATTATAGTCATAATCATCTTAATATGGAGTCCTGTTATTAGATGCTCTTAACCAATTAATGATGTAAATTACTTGGATAATCTAGGGTGAAAATTGCTATGCAATTAAAAATATTATTTATGTTTCTGGCTTTCAGTGTATACCAGATAGATTATTTTAAAAGCATCGTGTCCCAGATAGGGAGAATAGCCCTTTACTCCTCCACTAGACACTGTGCAATTATGCAGAAGTTTTTGGGATTTGTAACTGACTGCTTTACTGCTGTGAATTTATAGAAATGGAGGGTGTAAATTCCCTTCTGCCCAAAGTTTTTTCTATAAGGTCAGATCATCTCTTGACCCAGAAGATCCCATCACAGTTGGGTCTGTGGGTTCACTTCATGGAGCAGTCTAGTGCTTTGCCTATGAATCTTCCAGAAGATAACAGACTAGATTGGGTGGTGCAGAGGAGTTTGGGGATCTACTTCCAACCCCCTGGTTTATATGGCTTATCAGTTCTGGCTTTAAGGACAGTTTGGAAAGTTCAGATCTGGCTGATGGGGGAGGGTTGGGGATGGTCCGGAAGAAAACTGATAGTTCAGAAGAAAAACTCTAGAAGAGATAAAGACAGTCTGGTCCTTTTGTCAGTGATCCTTTCTTCAAGGCTAATCTTCCCCTTCCTCATTCCTGCCCTTCTTCACTGGCTTAATTTGTAATTTTTCAGTGTGATGGGTTTTTTCTGGCTGCAGTTACATGTTCCTCACTGACTGTATCCACAAGCCCTCCTTGTTTGTTTTTCTCAAGTGAGGCATCAAATGCTGATTCAACTCCATGCTTCCCCAGCTTCTAAAACTTTCCTTAGGAGCCACACACAACCTACACTATGCACAAAACTGCCACTGACATCAGAAGTTACCTTGCAGATCAAGGCGAGTATTTACAACACAGGAATTTTGCTGCTGATCAAGGATGGTGTATCTCTGGGAGTTTCTGCACATTTCTTTCCAATGGTTACACTGGCAGAGAAGTAGGCTGCTAGATTTATAACAGCAAACACAAATCTATCCCTGTCATGGTCTGATCACTGGAACTGAAGAATAAAGCAAGTCCTGCTTGGTTTCCGCTATTTAACTTTGCCACAACTAGTAGGGTATTTTGTTGCAGAAGATGAATTGTAAAATTCCAACCTTGCTAAAGCCTTTCAGAGTGTTGCAGATGTTTTCAGTGGAGTCAGGGCTTCATCCTTCATGCAGCACCTGTCTTGTTCTTCGTCAGGCATGATGGCCTTCCAATGATGACTTACATAATCCTTCCTCTGATTTGGGTATCAATTTGGTTAAATGTGTGAAGTGCTTTAGGAACCTTTAGGATAAAAGTTAGTAATCCAGAGTTCTATGCATAAACACGTTCTATGAAATTTAAGTCTTATAGCTAAAAATATCCAGTCATTTTTCATTTAAATCATGTCATTAAGTAATTGTACTTCTGCTTCAGAAATGTATTTTTGGAAAGAATTTCCCTCGCAGTAGACTGAATAACGTGTTATGTTAGCATTCCTAAAACCCTCCAGCCAGTTATTCATCCCACT
Source organism: Apus apus (assembly GCF_020740795.1). NCBI lineage: Eukaryota > Metazoa > Chordata > Aves > Apodiformes > Apodidae > Apus > Apus apus. Next base: position 4,279,045 of record NC_067282.1, on the reverse strand, counting down.
GTTTAATTTACAGCCTGTGGTTTATCATGGGTCCATTCCAGACTGTACATCATTCAGCTAGGGAGTTGGGGAGTCTCTGGGATTATGAAAGGAACAAAAAACCCCCAAAAACTCTTTATCACATGTAGTTGTTGAGTTATATATAATAAAATGTAACTTTATGATCATGTCTTTAATTAAACAAATTTTGTCACCCTCATGGAGTTGTGCCAGTTGGTGCATGTGGCAGATAGTAAACTAGTTTTAACAAGATTGTCCTTAAAAAAGCAAGGTAGTATTTTAATACGACTCCATACTGAACTTGATTTGTTTTGTTTAAAAAGAGTTCCAAGGGGTATAAATTTTATAGCAAACGCTTCGAGTATGAAGCCAGTATAAATTGTTTTGCTCAGCGAATAACTACCAATGTTTGAAACAGAAGTTTCATATATAGTTGCAATGTATGTTGCCGGCATACTCAAAGGTCATATAAAATCTACACCAACCAGTTGTTGTAGTTCTTGCAATGTGAAATTATTGTTTATTGTTTTGATCACACTGAAGCCCTTGACAATATATAGGTGTATGCATGTGTGTACCATCTTCATAAGTTGCCATTCTTCATTTCTAAATCATGCCATGCTCACATTTTGTTGAAAAAATATTATAGAAAACCTATTACTTTATTTTGACATTTTTCCTAGAAAGCTCTCCTGAATGGCTTTGGAGAATGTCAAGAGCACTTACAGAAAGTCATGAAAAGAACCTTAGAAAATTCATCTTTCATGATAATCTGACTGAACTTTAAAGTCACACACTTCATGCCAAAGTGTTATCTGAGTGCCTTGTCACTCTCTTGAACAGCCACATGCCGAGGCAATCTTCAGCTAATATTGGACTTCAGTTAATGCTAGGGCTGTGTATTTCCAAAGTACATTATTAGACAAGCTAAGCACCTGGCTTCAGGGCTCTGCACTAATATCCTTCATTCAGGACTTCATTTTAAACTTTTTGTGGTGAATTTTTCAAGGTCCCAGATGTCAGTGAGCGGCGTGGTACCACTGCTGGAAGTGGGAGATGGTGCTTAACTTCTGTTTGTGCATCTGAAAATCTTCTCCACTTAGAGCTATCAGTAATCCAGTGGCAGTTTCACTCATGGGCAGTTTGTAGACTTGTGTCCAGGAGGTATGACTTGCAGAAATAGATATGCCTCTTCCAAAGTGTTTTCTACCCTGTGCGCTTGATAACAACTGCTGTATAGCCTGATACAGTGTTTTGTCTCAGTTTCTCCTATACTGAATAAAAACACAATAAGCACCAGAATAATAAAGAATAATTCTGATACAACTTTATTTTTTTTACAATTTTTTGCATAAAAACTAGGACAGTCTCTTTGTTCTGCCAGAAACCTTTTTATTTATTCATTTTAAATTAGCCCATTTTCCAAGATGAAAGCTGATGGGCAGTAAGCATCACTTCAATGTACTATACTGGTAAAGGTATCTGAAGATCATTGAGTCCCACCTGCCTGCTGCAGCAGGAACACCCAAGGCAAATCACACATGAACTCAACAGATGAGTCTTGAAAGTCTTCAGAGGAGGGCTGTCCCAGGGCTCTGTCACCCTCACAGAAAAGAAGTTTTTCTTTGTGTTGAGGTGGAACTTCCTGTGTTGTCACTTGGTGCCATTTCCCCTCGTCCTATCACAGGGCTCTACTGAAAAGAGATTGACCCATTCTTGACACCCACCCTTCAGATATTTGTAGATATTAATAAGGTCCCCTCTTAGTCTTCTCCTCTCAAGGCTAAACAGCCCCAGGTCTCTCAGTCTTTCCTTGTATGACAGATGTTTCAGTCTCTTAATCATCCTTGTAGCCTCCATAAGACGCTTTCCAGTGTATCCCTGTCCCTCTTGAGCTGTGGAGCCCAGACCTGGACACAATACTCCAGATGTGGTCTTTCGAGAGCAGAGTAGAGGAGAAGGAGAACCTCCCCTGACCTGCTGGCCACACTGTTCTTAATACATGCCAAGAAACTATTGGCTCTCTTGGCCACAAGGGCACAGAATAATAAGGTAAAAAATAACATCAGAACATGTAGAAATGAATGTGTCATTTCTGATGCCAGAAAGAATATGATAAATGAGTCTGACCGTGCATGAGAGTCATCATGAATGCTTCCTCTCAGAAGTGTGTTGCCAGAGGGACTGTATTAATTACTACTGAGATATTTAGGGTTGGAGGCATTATGAATAGACAGACAAACATGCACACCGGATAAACTTCATTGCTCTTCTGTCATGGCACTTCCATGCAGCATTGCTGAGTGGTGCCTTGACAGATTCATAGTTTTGATTTTCTTTTAGTGGCCTCTTCAAGTGTTCATAAAAACATAAATGTTGTATGTCTGTTTCAGAATTTTTTGGAGTGCAGTCTTCTGCCATCGTGCTTCTGAGAATGTCAAACAGAACCTAAAGGGAAAGGTCATGGAGCCCAGCTCTCACAAATCAGATTCCTGTGCCAAAGGGAATAAGGTTTTCCACCTGTGCAGAGATTTTACACTTAACTGCACCCATGGTTTTCTCCAAAGGAAATCAGTGAGCTTTTTGTCTGTGCAGTGGATGGGGTGGGGGTTGTAGGTATTAATCACTGTGACAGACGTCATGTCAGTCACAGCTGTCAGATAGAATTGTCACCAGTTTATGTTGGGCTTTGGAGGTATATAATAGAAATGGCTTTGTTAAAACTTTAAAGGCAGCAAAAAAATTAAAAGGAGAATAGGGGTAAGGAGTGGGTAACAAAGCAAAAACTGGCAAACTAGTTCGGTATTGTGCAGTGCCTGTTTAGTGGCATTTGGGTGGCAACATGTACAGAAGTTGATCCAAAGTCATGAAAAAAATCTGCATTTGCCAGCAGAGACGTTTATTTCAGTTGCTGCCAAAATGAAATTTCTTTTTTTCTTTTTTCTCTGAAGTAAATAACTAAAATCATTAGTGCTTGTTGGCATTGGGCTACACCACATCGTGTCACATTCCATAAGGGCTTTGCTGAGAAATAATAGAATTGTGTTTCCAGAGACTGATTCCTTTGCAAGCCTGGGACATTTACAAATAAAAAGGGAAGTAAAGAAACCCCTTCTCAGATGTCTGTGCTCTGCAACTCCCTAGTGGCTGGGAGTAATGCACCCTTCAGAGGTCAGAATCCAGACCCCAAGCTTGCAAGTTAACATTGAATACAGCAAATTTTTAAAATGCTTTTTCAGTATATTTATCTTTCATGTCTACTATGAGCATGCCTGGCCCTGTCATGCAGTTGAACTGGATGGAAGTTGTATCACTCCATATTTGCAAAAGGACGGTCTCCGGATCCTCACTGCTACCAACATGGTAAAAATTATATAAACCAGACAAATTTCCTCAGCTGCTATCAATAGGCAGCTCTGCTGATGGAGCTGGGGATCTGTCAGTCCTGTTTGTGTACAGCTAAGTCACAACAGCACTGCAGTTTAGATAAGATTTTTGAAGGGTGTAAGCAAAATAGAGACTGTTCATTTTATTTTTAGGGAGAAGCAGGCAAAGATCAGGGCTATATTTCAAAGCTTTTCCAATATAGGTATATGAAGAAAATATAAAAAAAGCCAATTATATTTGATAGAGCCATGCTGGGAAAATCATGAGTTTATTTGCTCTTGCAGCAGCCAAAGGCACCTTTTGTGGATGTACTCTAGTTTGGGAAACTACTTTATGCAAACAATTCAGAAATTTGCCAGTGTAACTACATAAGCTAATCGTGCCTGGTTTGGACAAGGCTGAACTGTGTGGTTTTCTCTTTGTTTGTATATTTGTCTTCATATGTTACTGTATGAAAGAACCACACAACAGACACAGGAGACTGTGTACGCAGGGAAACCAGTTAAATTCTCCATGTACAAAAGGGTTCCTCAGTGCCTCAAGTCAATAAACTGCAGAAATCATAGAAATGTTCCATACTTCTTTCAAGAAGGATAACCTCAGGTGTAATGACAGTTGTGTTTCTTAAATGGAGGTAGGGCAACAAAGCTGGAAGTTATTTCCATTTCTCCAGGCCTTTTATGCATGAGAGATGACACCCAGCTGTGCTGAGCCTGTGCAAGTTGGGCAGCACTGAAAGGAGACTTGTGAGGGGTAATCATCCAAGTAGCATAGGCATTGCCTGATCTCCAGCCACTAGCCTGGCTGCAAATGAGTTTTAGGGTCTATACAGCATACATTGCAATATATAAAACACAGGGAACTGAATACACCTTTTGACACTTAAAAAAAAGGCACACATTTTCAGAAGTACTGCATTCCTACAACTGTTCCTTAGAAAAGAGAGAGTTGCAGGCTCCCAGTTCTTCAGGAGGTAGGTTGTAATTTTAGGCACACGTGTAGAAATATTCTGTGAGTGTGGTTTGTAGTAACTCAAAATCTGAGCATGGATGCACCATCCTTCACTCAAGCCAATGGATTTTCTTGCCCCAGTTAGAGTGCTTGTCCCCCTTTAAGATGCAGAGGAGGTGAGTTATCCTCAGTCACTTAGCTGGAAGGTAACTCCTGGAAGCCATCAGCACTGTCAAAATGGCACAGCAAAGGGATCTGAGCATTCTCCTGGAAACAGAGAGAGTTGCAGTTACAGGTTTCCAGACATGAGAACCCAGACCTGAGGGACTGAAGGTGTTAGACTGCCTCATCTCAACAGAGTAGCAAGGCTAACAGCCAGGTTTTGTTTGGGGCATTTCTGAGAGGGAAGGAGGTATAATGATGCATTATTATACATAGAAATAGATGTTTATTTTTTTGTTTGTATGCCTAGACCAGAAGGGCCAGCAGTTCAGCAGCTTGAGCTTTCAAAGGCTACCATTGCTTCTTGTGTATAGTATCAGGGTAGTTGAAAGTGTTGCTTTTCACTAAGTCCAGCAGAAAATTCCGTCTCCAGGGCTGCAAGAAAATTTGCCCAATCGGGCACTGTAGAGGCTACTTTCTCATGTTTCCAGTAGCTTATTTAAGAACTTAAATATGTTGTTTAAGTACCTCATTTACACTCTACCAGATACTCTGCATTTTGTTCTACTTGTCTCTGTGTTTAAGGCAATGATTCTTCATAAACTGTCAGAGTCTAAATAATAATCCTCTGTCCTGATTTTATTCCTCTATAATTCCCTTTTATTAAGTTAAATAATTAACAACATGCGTTTAAAGTCTGCATATCATCCTTTGACAGTGACACAGACCTTTTTTAAAAGCATTAAAAGTCTATCAGATGCAATCTGATGAAAAAAACTACCACCCAGAGCTCTCTTTGACTATGTTCAGCCAAAGCTTGACAACCTAGCATCAAACAAAAAATTGATTCTAAGCCCCAAAGTCAATATTTTGCTTTTCCAAAGGCCCTTTGGCACTTGAGAGGAAAGTTTGCATGTAACGTTTGACGAGGAAAATACAGATATTACTTGTTTGGATTTGATTTGGTGCACCTGTAGTTTCCTGTAAGCAATAAAACCAATGAAATGTTAATGTGTGCAGCTAGAGAGGAGCTTCACATTGTTTTACATGTGCATCTATACCAGCGAGGTGGGCCTGGTTATTTATGTCATTCATCTAAAGAAATTAAGTTAGTTAACTTATGTTTCAGAAGGAAGTCCTCATAGTTTATAAAGCCTAGACTTGTCAATCAATAACAAGGTGCTGTTTTATCTGCTGTCTGGTTTCTAGGTCCTCCATTTCCACTTGCTACTGGTTGCAGCCTGATTGCAAGGTGAATTACTGCATTTTTTACACACTGTACACTGCTGGAGGTTAAGTTTAGATTTCGATAATTACAGTCTTTTTTCACTGGCCCTGGTATATGTAGCTTGGTACAACTGAGATGCTACTTTTGCACATTAACTCAGCTCAGTCCAGATGTTGCACATTCAGCTGGATTCTATATGAATGGGAGAAAACCTTACTCTGCAGTTGATCCTGGCTGTCACCAGAAGCCATCAGGGTATCCTATGAGGAGACAGTGTCTTCTGTTCTGATTTTTTTCCTTATATTTTTCCATTTTCTGCCAACTTAGAGGTTAAATGTTCTGCTTGCTTTCAGTTTTGCAGATGCCATTGTTGGCTTGCCATGTGTCTGATAGGGAACCTGTTTCTGGCAAGCTGTCTCACTTTTAACAGCTAACTCTCTGTGCCCCCTGTAAGGCTTCTGGAGAAGACCCCGTTCAGTCTTTTATAGTTCATAGAATCATCCTGGTTGGAAGGGACCTTGAAGATCATCAAGTCCCACCATAACCTAAATCCCCCTACCATAATCTAATTTACCCGTTCAGTGCTATCATGTTGCTAAGAACTATTATCTACATTTCTTTTAAACACTTCCAGGGATGGTGACTCCACCACCTCCCTGGGCAGCCTATTCCACTGTCCAACAACTCTTTCAGGAAAGACAAGTCTTTTGGTAAAGTTCACCTGACATTAGGTGGCTCATCAGATTAATGAGTGAAGGCACTCCAGCTTCCATACCCAGTGGCACCCAGGGGGATGGGGACCCTGTAAAGGTAATTTCAGCTGGCTGATGGTGGGAATGCTGTGAGTGTACATCTGCAGAAGGTCCTGGAGCTGAAGCTGCTCTGCCCGTTGAATGGAGAGTTCATTATTTTAAAAGAGATTGTTTCCTCTGCACTGGGGGAGATTGCTCTGTGTGTGGGTATAAGCACAGTTGCCCAAAGTCACGCTGCCACGTTAGTCATCACAGCTACTGTAGAGTTCAAGTTCAAGGGAGCAATGAGTGATTCATTCCACCTGGCTCTATCTACAGTGAGTAAAGAGAAATATTTCCTGTACCTAACCCAGACACCAGTCAGGCATCAGGCTGTCTGGATATTAGCAGACATACAAATGACAAATGTGTGGAGGAACAGGAGAAAAAAACCCAACAAACCAACAACTTATTTTTCACTCTGGGGTCAGCACATTTGCCCTGAACACAATCCCAAAACCTAATGAATCAGAAAGTGTAATTGTTACATAGACTAATTTCAGAACAGTACTACTCATTAAAGACTAAGGGAAAGAAAAGGAACATGGGGTCCAAAGCTTTTATTCAAATTTTGTCATATTAGCTCCTCATGGGTAGTCTTTTTATGGCTCACATTTATTCAATTCGTCATTCACAGGATTCTGTCAAGGCTCTCTATCACGTGCCAAGTACAAGCTTCATTAACTGAGTAATCTTTCAGCTCTGCTTTATCTGTGGTTACCAAGCCAGTGTTAGGTAATGACATTTTAATGTTAAGAAAACAAACAAAAAAAGCAACATGATGGCAACTTGATTTCTATTGGTGTTTTTCACAATCAGATTCTCAATGTTTTATTACATTTGAATACTGACATATTTCATGTTTGACACACATAGGAGACTCATTATAGAAAATGAGGCTTACAGGGGTGTCCACTAGGTTCTGAGCTATTTAGACTTCCCCAGTGCCAGCCTCTCTTCTGGAAATGTTGAACTTCATCACCAGGACCCTGTTTCAGTGCCACCTGACATCTAAGACTATGAGGACTGCTCTGCTATTGACGGTTCTTTTTTGCTGTCCCTTCAAAGCAAAAATGACATTGTAGGCTGTGTTGCTTGACTCTGAAGGCTATTAGAAATTTGTTCATGGGAGCAGTGTTTTACGAAGTGCTTCTTTTTTATTCCTCAGTGCTTTGGTAGCTGAGCTAATCCTTCTGAATAGCATATGTCAGTTTTTTTCATGCCAACAACAAGTAGAGAGAAAGAGGAAAACAGCAAGGAGGAAAATTTTGATAATTACTTATTTTTGAGTAAACTAGGATAACTTGCAAATAGTCACAATTAACCAGCTTATAATTGCTTAAGAAAGGTCTTGGAGATCTTAGTACAATTTGTACAACCTAGTACAATGCTCCTCCTGCTCCTCTCTAAAATCTTCAGAAATCCTGTGATGCTTGTGTCCCAATAAAGGCTTGCTGTTAGATGTAGAAAGCTGTATCTGACTTGCCCTGTATCCCACCTGTGTGTGATACTGCAAAAATTCAATGCTGCCGAAGCAGCTGTAAATACACAGTGTTTATGTATAACACATAGTAGGAGAATCAGAGCATCTTCCCACCGTGTAAGATACACACAGATATGTGATGATTTAGGAGAACCACTACAGCCACCATTAAGGTTCTCTTTTCTCTGGGAAATATAACCACACACTTCATATCACTCAAACATTGTGGAACAAGTTAAAAAAAACACATTTAAATAAGAGGACAATTGCAATTTTAGGAAATCAAGGAGGAATGTGCTTTTTGGGATGCCCTTATCCTTTGCAAATACTGTAGGATCTTTGGTAACCACAGAGGTTAAGAATCTCAGTAGTTTTCTTGCATGAATAAAATCCTGCACAGCTGCAGTAATTTTCAGGAGGAAGATTTCATAGCTTGTGCTTCCATCTACACCTTTTTTTAATGTTCCTTAACCTGAGAAGAAATTAAAAAAAAAAAAAAAATAGATAGTAAGGCAAGAGAAATAGTTGCTAATCCTAGTCAAGGTATATTAAATTCAGTAATGTTCAGATGTGACATAAGTGTTCAGAATTTATATATTAATAAAATTTAAAATATTCTGGGGAGAAAAGCTACCTAAATGTCAGAAAAAAAAGGAAAGAAAAAAAAAGCAGCTATACAATCCTGTGAAAAATCGTATAGACCAGAGTAAGATAGATGTGCTGTCTTAGCAAAGAAATCACAGAGGGTATGCAAACATAGAATGAAAATGACACATTTTTACTTGGTTTGAAAGCATTATCCATAATAGTATCTGCAATATGTCTGCAATAATAGGGTGTAAAATGGAATTTACATAACAGATCTTTGGAAAAAGGCTCTGACTCACAGTCTGAAAATGGTGTCTCCAGAAGGGAAAGTCAACCAATAGCAGGAGAACTTCACAAAACAACTGTTGCATAGTTGTGGATTCACCCGTTTGTCCCCTTTCCTCATTCACCTGCAGTATTCATCTCAGGCATCAGTTGTAATGAAAACTCAAATAACTGGTCTTGGAAGTCTTTGGCATTTTGCTCCTGATTAAAAAAGTTGTTTTTTATTCTGAGATGTGAACAGTGATGGCCTGACAGCCCTAGAAACTGGAACTGTTCTACATTCATCTCCATCAGCCTGGAATTAGTATACTGTTCCTATCTTCCATTGTCTGCAAGAAGACATGTTCCCAAGACCACAGTTTTTGATGCATGCTCTGCCTATCTTCCCTTCTGCCTTTCAGCAAAAGAGGACTGTCTTAGCAGTCATGGCTGCTGTATGTTCAGAGGGAAAAGGAGTCATTAATTTAACTAAGCCAGCAGTAACATGCTTACGTTGTTGCTTTTATGACCTTCATGATCATGGCTTCAGTGACAGGCCCCAGTAATGACCAGCCCAAGGATGGCTGGATGCCTCACATCACATTGTGCTGCAGAGCTGAGGTCAGACCTGGGTTAGTTCTGATATTCCTCACCTGCACAGTCCATGGTTGTTGTTCTGTCCTTCCCTTTAGTTTGCTGGTTGATGTACAGAATTTGTCAGGGCTAGCAAGCGTTAAATCAGAGGCCAGAATAGCATTAGCAAATTTGGATCAGCTTTGCTAAGTTAGACTTCTCAATACTCCATTACATTCCGGGGGAGAATCTATCTGTCCAAATGTAGATGACCAGTTGTACTGACACAGTGAGAACTGCCCTTCTAAGGAGTTCCTCTGACCTTTCTCAGAGTATAGGGTGAAATGGCTTGGGGCCTTAAAGCACTCAATTCTCCCCATGGAATATATACCCCTGTTCCCATATCTAACCTAAAAATGCCAGAAGTAAATACATATTCAAACAGAATAATAGCACCTTCATAAATAACACCAGCTGTATTTTTGTTAGACCACCTCAGCCACCCTCAGGTTTTGGTATAAACAGCCGTAGTGAATGGCGAGGTAGTGTGAGTCAATACAGGGTGAGGAGAGAAAGGATGGAAAGTCTCTCACACATCTTTATATCTTACAAGTCTACCTATCCAAAAGGCTACAGAGATACTGTAAGTACTTTCTGTGTTGCTCTACTTAATCCAAGTCCTAATTCAGATTTCAGAAATGTTATTAATTGTCATGATAATTTTGGTATCATTCATTGTAGTTTAGGGCTATGTACAGTTCGGTCTGTTCTGAGATCTTGACACCCAAATATATTCAGCACTGGGCTGTTCTTTCCTTAGTTTGATTCCTCAGTCTACCTCCCTGAGATTCTTGGCTGACAAATACTTTGACTTTTACTCAAAGTAGCCATATCACTAACCTTCACATCTTTCTTTACCATATGATGTTTCATTTTCCTGACACCTCAGTTTTGATGCTACATGCATTTTTTCACTCAGTGTGAGTACACCTCTAACAGTACAAACTATTGGATTTTGTTAAATTGTGTAACCCTGACACAGTTTTATGGCTTTCCCTAAACTCAATCTATGATTAAATGTATTCTCAGTCTTCTTGTTGACTTAACTATTGAAACTTCTTTGGCAAAACAGACAACAAACTTCACTGGGAACTGTATATCCATCATAAAATTGCTCTAAAGTGTTATCTGTTTGGGGTGGCTGTATTTTTCATGCTTTATCACAAATCAGTGTCACAGACAGATTGCATTGTGCAACCTGCAGTTGTTCGTTGGAGTTAACTTAGCTGTCAGGACAGCCTTTTTGCAGTGCTTTAAGCTTTCATAACTTCTGTGCATGGAACTGAATTATTTTTGTAGCCAGCTGGGGGATCAATGGATGTGTCATTAGAGCATATGCTATGTTACCCTTTTGAGTCTGATTTAGGATATGTGACATCCCAGCTTTCATACTTTTTGGAACTGCCTGCACAAAGTGAGTGCAGAATAGACCAACTCCAATCATCAACCTTAACAATATTTTACTTATCTTTTAGATCATCCTCCAAATCTTCAAAATCATTCAAGACTTAGAACTCCACCACCTCCAATATCACATGCTCACACCCCAAATCAACACCACGCAGCGTCCATCAACTCCCTAAACAGAGGGAACTTCACTCCTCGCAGCAACCCCAGCCCAGCTCCTACAGACCACTCTCTTTCTGGAGAACAACCAGCCAGCACTCAAGAGCCAGCCCATGCTCAGGACAACTGGTTACTTAACAGTAACATCCCACTGGAGACTAGGTAGGTCATTTTTTTTAGTACTTTACAATGTTCTGTGTCTGCTAAGGATGTTATGGACAATATACACATCTGTAAAGCTAAACATTCAGTTTTTGAACTGGTGTTTGGCTTAAGTATTTTGTGTTGTATTTATTATTTCTTGTCTCTTTTTTATTTGGACTAGGAAAAGATGAGATTGCTTTTGTTTCATAAACTAAAAATATTGTCTTTCACAGCTGCTCATAAGGTTATTTTTCTCATTTAAAATCGGAAGGAGGATCATAGATTAAGATGCTCTTGGTTTTCTTTCTTTTATTTTCCTTTAATGTCTTTTCTTCCTATGTGGTAGGATAAATCAATTCCCTATTTTAGAAACTGAAATCGGTCAATATATTGAAAAGATTTTGCTTTCTAGCTGTGCCTCATCAAGCAGATACTTTTGTACTACATCATTCAGGAAAAGCTGATCTTGTTTTACCTAATGAGGAGAGGTCAGCTGCTGCATTTTACTATCCTACAACATTGCTCCAGCAAGGATCAAGCACTGGATAACAGGGTATCAGTCAATCAAGGATGTTTCCATTTAGCATTTAGATTCTTTTCCACCTATGCAATACACAAAGGGTATGACAAGGGTATGTGTTGCTCTACTTCACAGCTTCATTTAAGTTCCCTGTGCATTCTGGAAAAGGGAGCTGTCATACTCCCTTAGCCTCAGTCCTCCCATCTGGTGATGAGTGCATCTACTTCTTGCTGTTCCACTGGAAACTCAGGTTTTGCATTCTCCAGAGGTTTTGTTTCACCATTTCCTTTGCTACTGAGAAGCCACTGAAAATGCTGGAGTCATTAGCCCCCATACATAGTATTTTTTTCAGTCTGCAAAGAAGTCTTCCATTCTAACACTGTGTACTTAGCTCCTTTTCCCCCCTCATTTGTCTTACCTTCTCAAACCAACAAGAAAGCCTTTAGACAGCAAAAATTATATACTAACTGAAAACTGAGCCAGGGGACAACTTTGTCACATCACTGCCTGTAAGAATCTCATTGAGATCAGTGGTAGCTGTGTCTGTGTCCTGGGACAAAATGTACCCAGTTTTGCCAGCTTTTCTAAGAAAATGGTTTTTAAAACTGAGAACATCTGTCAATCTTTTTGAGAATGAGCTATGCCTGCTGGCCCTTTGGAGCTTCCAAAACAGACCTCAATCTAACATTTTATGGCATTTAAGGATAATTAATTTCTCTGCGGCTGCTTGATTGAAAAGACTAAACTAAGAAGCTGGATCAAAAAGATTAAGACAAAATTATAAGCAACTACTGCAAGTGTGATTTGGCAAGAGTTTCAGTAATTATACTATGTTACTAATTCTTGAGCATATAGATCCAAGAACTAACTTTTATGTGCTATTTCTTTGGGGGGGGAAAAAAATACTAAAAAATGAGTAGGCCCCCACTCCTGCAGCCATTTTGTGAATAATCCTCTATAATTCTGGAGGAATCCCTGTGCCTTTTTCTAAAACAGATTGTGAACATTTTGGAGAAGAGATAGTACACTGTTTTAATACTGCCAAGACATCCTTACATCTGACTGGACTCTCTAAGAACTCACAACCTTACTATTGAGAAGGAATGTCCTTGCTGCTGAATCAATGGATGAATGTCAGAGATAAAAGGTCTTTGCTGAAAAAAATCGTGACCCCATTTTTCCACTTCTGTTGGCAATCAGAGAGGGAAATGAAGAGACAACCCTACCATATCTTAATAAACACAGGAGTTCATAGACAGGACAATTATTTGGCTAGTTCTGGACTGCTCCTGTTAAATTGTAAATGAGTACATCCTTAAAGACTGTCCTCATTTCTCCTCCCCAAAATCATGGTGGATGAAAACTTTTCAAGATCTGAAGCAGACTGTCCTTTCTTCAGGTTGGGTTGGCTGTATTATTGCTGCTAACCAGACTGAATGTTGGAGGTCTACCTGCATGAAGAGATCCTTCTGCATCATTTGATTATTTCACTTGCATCACAAATGAATCATATTTGTAATTGATGCTCAAGCTAGGTATTTTATTAATTAGGTAGAAAGCAGATTATTTTGAGACTGATGGTGTGGCTTTTGGCACACTAGTTGAAATGGTGTAATTTTACCCAGTGTCCCTTTAAATGATGAAAGTGTTGGAAAAGAATGTAATTTTATGCTAAAAAACAAATGAGCACATTTACAGAGCATGACTGACAGGCTTCTGTTCCTTCACTGAACAACATTAAGAAAATAGAATGTGTCATATTGGTGTCATAATGCAGAGACTGTGCTGCAGAGATGACCAGTAAATCTGTGACAAATCTCCACTCTAACAGTCTGGTCTTCAGAAGTGCAGAGATCTTCCATTTTCTTCAGTGGGAATTCTGTAGACAGAAAAGCCCAGGCTTCAGAGCTGTTCAGCAAACTTGGATGCCCGATTCCACCTCTTCCATGAAGTCAACCTTCTGCACTGCAAAGATTTTTAGAACCAAAAAAAAGACCTTCACCTAAGAGAATAAAATGTCCAATATGTAAAAAAAATAAATCCTGGCCAAGAGGCATTAATCCAAGAATTAAGGCCTTTGAAGTGTAGAAAGAGAAGATTATAGGAATGTCATGTCAAAAATGAAATTGTATTTCTGTTGAATATCAGGGCTTTTTTAAATCCCATATTAGTCAACAAAGAGAGAAAACATGAAGAAAAAGCTGTATCTTTTAAACAGGGATTGTCACAGGCAGTGAACCATGCCAACAATTACAGATGTTAAGCATCCCAAGGTTTTAGAGGCTTGATTTTGACTGCTGTGGATTCCAGGCAGTAGTCAGAACTGGGAATTTAGGATGTTTTATCACTGCCTGGTGATTTGCACACTGTAATGCAAAGGCAATCAGAGATGTGTAGCACAAGTACACAAGGATAAGCATATCCTATATCAAAGAACTGTATAGGTTGCAAGAGGAAGAGCCCCTCCTCTTCTCTCCTTCCTTTTCATTAGTTTCCCTGTACTCCCTTTTCTCTGTTTCTCCATTTTCCTCTTTCTTTTCCTGTCTGCTCCTTTTTTTATTGCTTTAAAAGCAATATATTGTCAAGGTTTGTGATGGGAAGATCTTTGCTCAGCACTCACTTCTGACAGGTAAGTCAGTTCCCCCATATTTATTCTTCACTCTTCCTTCTTCTGTGGCCTCCTTTCTGTTCCTTTACAACTGACCTTGTGGGAGCAAATAATTGCCAGCTAGATCGATGCTTAGTTGAGAAACCAACGGCTTTCAGGAGACTTCCACTCCTGGAAAATTTCATGTGGTAATCATGTCAGGTCAGATTCTGCCACCACAACTCAAAATGAGATGGGAGCATGGTTTGTAACTAGGCAGCTGTTTACAGGTAATCTCCAAGGGAGCAGACTCTGTCCAGCCTTCAGGGAGGAGGGCAGTCATGCACAAGTCACCTCAGTGACCCAGCGACCTCTCTGTTACAAATACATGCATTATAAGGTTATGTAACCCTCCCCTCTGCTGTGTTATTGACAATCCACGACTGAAATTCATGGAACCAATTTGACATGGATTTTAACTACTGATGAACTTTTATTGATTGGCGTGTTGCTAGATGCCTTGCCTCTTACCCATTAAATGCTCAGTGCATGTGCATATGTTGCTTCTTTTTGCATTGAATTCAGCATCCAACCTTTCCTGCATTCCCAGGGAATGTGAGGAAGCCACAAGCACTTGGGGATGGATTGATATCTCAAGTACTGTGGCACATAGCTCATGCATGTCAATCCACTTCTATGAATAGGAGTCACTTTGCTTTCATTCAGATCAAGTAGATGTGTTCTGTTAAAGCATCCCAGAGGCCTCCAAAAGCAGTGAGTTGAGCCAGACAGGAACTGGCAATAGCAGCAGGAAAAGGGGGAAGGAGAAATGAAAATTAAGGTTGAGGCCTTTTTAGAAGAGACAGTATCAAGGTTTGTACAATGTGACAGGGCTCGTTTCTTTTGGCATAGTATGTTACCTGAATCTTGTTTCTTTGACAGAGGAGTTCTCATTTGAGTTCCCATCATGTCACTTACATTCTATAAGCACTTAATCCTGCATAAGTGATAGTGTCACAATGCTGTTATGTTCATTTTGCTAGGTTTGGCCAAGGAATTTATTCACATTCAGGCTTAGATTCAGTCTTCAAGCTGAAAACAAACATGGGTGAAATCAGGGCTAGGTTTGTTTTTTTGTTTGTTTGTTTTAAAAACATGGGAAGAATTTTCTTTTGCCAGGTCTTGAGAAACAAGCCTGAAGGTGAGAAAGACACAATCTATTTCCACCTGTGCCTCTGAGTTACTTCTTTATGTTCCTATGATTCTCCTCAAGAACTACAAAACATTTTAGCATATATAGGTCAAAATGTGAGTCTTTAAAGTACATGCCAGGGAGGCCAGATACTGTGAATACCACTGTTGTGTGCAAAAGTAAAAACTAGGCCCTGACTATCTTGCCTATTGCCCATATTATCGAGATTACAGCCAATACTCTGGTATTGGAATTGGGTTACATCATAATTTTTTTCCAGCTTCTATCTGCTTATCACTGAGAGACTTTTGTTTGGAATACTCGTTTTGATCAAAACTTGAATTTTGAAACTTCTAAATAGCAAAGTATTACTCCACAAAGGAAAACAAATTAGTCTAATGGGTAATTAAGAAATTCTCAAACACTAAGCTGAAACTTAGCCAAAGGAGTGGCAGATTTTTGCTGGAAATCCGTGAGGCCATTAGATGGAACTGTATTACCAAAATATTGGCCACAGTGGGGTATGGATACTGTGCCTTGCCTTTTCAGTGTAACAGTAACACAGAGGCTGGGGTACAACAAGGTTACAGCTGGATTGAAATCTAGTCTTTTTGAACCCAGCAGTTCAGGAGGTTTCATGTGTCACTGGGAATAAATAATCTGAAATGAACACCAACCTTTTTTTATACATGCACATGGGCATGTGTGCTTATGTGTATGTATATGCATATATAGTGTGTATATATAGAGAAGTGAACATTCTTAAAAGCTATATATGTATATGTGTAGCATCTTATACATATAAATATATGGTCCATCATTCTAATTCCATGCACAACTGCACTATAACCATTGTGGTTTATAAGATCACACTTCATATATGCATGACTCACTGGCTTCATTCATGTTTCCATATGTATGTAGAAACATAGCAAAGCAGACATTCCTAGAGACATTGCAGGACAACCTCATTGAGATGGACATTCTCACCTCCTCCCGACATGACGGTGCTTACAATGATGGGTATGTGACACTTCCATGGTCTTCCTGTTTACTGTACAGTCATGATCCTTGCATGAAAGCATTTAGTCATATCATGGTGTTTAAGGGCAACACTATTGCTGATGTCTTCCAAGATGGCTTTAAAAAAATGAGGTTCTGGAGCTTGGAGCACTGTGTCCTGTACATATTAATGGCAGGCTTATTAATATGCTGGTGAGCCACAGCATGCTGTTTCATTTTTCCCCTTTGTTGTGTTGAAAGTTTTTTATTTAGTAAGAAGTACCTACAGCAAGTTTGATTCCCAAATAAACAAAGATTGATTTTCGTGAAAGTCTTAAACTGTTGTTGTGCTGGCAGCTTGATACTTGTGTGTTAAACTGCTATTTTCTACATACCTTATCTGACAAATGTCAGTGGTGTATGTAAGCCAAGTCTTTTGATTTTGACTTAACCACTCATTCTGACATTTTAATCTAATTTTTGAGCACTTAACTTCTAAGTTATAATCAGTTTTTAACTTAACACTTAGTGCCAAAGCTGTTGGCCTTGTGTTGATAGTTTCTAATTTGGTAGCCATCATGAAGATCTAATTGGTGTACTTGGAACACTGCAGGTACCTCTTTGCTCAGAACAGAAATCTATGTCTAAATACTTTCCAAAAGAGAGGAAGGTATCTGACTCTTTACAAAAAAAAGAATGTTTTGATGTAGAGCATTAGTAGAAATAATGAATCTTTCTCTAATGCTCGGCAGTCATGCTTAGAGTACCAGTAAAATCATGACTGTAATACAACAAGCACCTATTTTGAAGAATTGTGTGTTATTTTAGACTGCATGAATTAGTGGCTTTTCTGCATGGTGACGTTTCTGCATGTGATGTTTCTCCCTGTGACTACACAAGCAACTTCAAGGGGAAAGAGTAGTGTCTTCATCTGGTATAATCCACTGTCTTGACTGACTCCCATGGACCCATGCTGATTGCATTTACGCTGGCTGCAAATCTGTCCCCATAAACCACAGCAGAAGGTGCAAACTGCACTAGGGCTGTTTCTCAGTCCTCACAAGCTGCATTTTTGTTTGATATCAGCATGGTGATAGACGAGTCAGATTCATTTCCCAAGTTTCATTTCTGGAATTTGAATGCCTTGTACTTCATGATGTCCCACCAAAATTAGGTTTTTCATTTACAATTCCTGTGGAGACACTTTCCTTTGGGACATTTCATTTCAGGAACTCATGGACTGCAGTGGGTTCTTTTTGTGCTGACTTTCATGAGTCTCACACAAGGTCCTCATAGGCTGGCTCTCAGGCTGCATTTGTAGTAACGGGCAGAATGTGGTGCCTCCCAATGTGTCACTGGACAGGAAATGCTGTTGCCTTTGACAGTAATTCACACTTTTTAAAGGTAGGCATCAAACTGTGGTGCTCTGGACTGCTTTCTGGAAGCAGGTGCCTCTCCCCACTAGCAATACATGACTCAGATTCTGGGCATTGATGCTTTCAGCCATGCCATTGTCCGATGCTTAAATTTGCTGGGCGGGGACAGTGTGAATATTCCCCTCTGTGACAATTTGGGTGCTATGGAATGGCTTAAGCTCTCTTTCCCCATCTCCATTCACCAATACCATGAAAAAAAGCTCTCATGCAGTGATCAATGAATTGGTAAGCTCCCTCCCCTCTTTAATCTGACCAAGGCTCCTCTTCAGTCTCCGTAGGGCATTTCTGTGGGAGTGTGAGCAGGCCCCCAGTGCTGCCCGTGCCACCAGTCTGTCGTAGCTGTGCTTGGGGTATTCATCTCAATCTAACGCCAGCTCTTCCACAGAGGGGACTCAGACCTTGAGGAGTTTTCTGTGGCACTGTTGGCACTGTGATTTTTTTGTTTTGTTGTTTTGTTTTCCTTTACTCTCTGTGACTTGCCTTTGATATTTATTCTTCTCCTTCTTGCATGCCATCCGTGTCCGTAGCCAGCATTGTGTGGAGCTGCTTTCCTCGTCCTGGCAGCAGTCGTCATCCTCCCACCCCATGTGTCCCTCAGCTTTGATTTGTGTGAGGTGTCACTTGCTGTTGGTCTTTCTTCCCTCAGGCACTTCCTGTTCAAACCTGGAGGCACTTCTCCCCTTTTTTGTACAACGTCGCCGGGATATCCCTTGACATCCAGCACTGTGTACTCACCTCCCCCTAGGCCCCTTCCCAGAAGTACCTTCTCTAGGCCTGCCTTTAATCTGAAGAAACCCTATAAGTACTGTAACTGGAAATGTGCTGCTCTGAGTGCTATTGTCATCTCAGTCACACTGGTGATCCTGCTGGCGTATTTCATAGGTAAGCTTATTTCTGCTGGTTTGTTGTTGCTTGGTTTTTTTTTTGCTTTTCTTTCATTTCTTTACAAACCCACCCATAATGCTAAAGTTTGGGAACCAGAGGGTCGAGATCATCCTACAAAGTAATGGGGAAATGAAGCCTCTGTGACTTAATTGATGGCACAGTGGTATGATAGGGAGCCTAACACGTCATAGAGACAGAAGAGCTTATTAAGACATGAGTCCTATGTTGTTCTCCCTTCAATGCCATTGACTGTTTACTTTGTGCAAAGTGTACCTGAAGTGAGATAAACCCACCTGGTTTTCTCAAAGCAGCCTATTAAAAGAGACAGTGAGGTCCATGTCCCAATCAGAATTACATCCAGGTCCATGGGAATTCTTTGCCATTGACTTTGATGGGAGCAGGGTCAGAACAGAGATTCTGATACAAAAAAAAGTGTGGTTTTATTCTATCTTTTAGTGGCATCCTGGTAATTTAACCAATGATCTTGAACTTCACAGGTGACCTGGAGGATGGGGAAGGACTGATTTAGGCTGTGGTCCAACAGGGCCTTCTTTGAATAGAGCTGGAAAAATTTGCTACTTGGGTGGAGCAGCAGGCGATTTTTCTTGTGCTGTGCATGATCTGAATTTGTTTGGTTTATAAGAGTTGTCATTATTACTTGCAAAAAAAAGTGTTCTCAGTGTTTGTTGCAAAAGTCATTCATGTGTTAGAAGTGAAAATTGTGTTTTTCAGCCTGTAAAGTTGGGATATCATTACTTTTTCTTCAGATAGATTTGATATTTTTGTTATAAATACCTGACAAAGGTCCATTCCTAGACTCCTAATTTTAAACCATCAGTTGTGCAAACTCCATTTGTCAGTCATTTGTAGATGTGATCATAGGTTAAAGAAGCCCATTTCTCGGGGCACAAATGAGTCTTTTTGATTTCGCTCTGATTTCCTGTGCACTAATGATCTATAAAAGGTTGTGGTTAGAATTACAAATCATAGCCTGGATTGAAAGACTGTTGCTTTCATTTCACATGACTATAGTTAGCACTACCACAAAGGATTACTTTTGCTGTGTTCCTTTTATGTACACTTCCTTAATGACTGATACTTTTCCACTTCTGCCTTGCATCATACTCTGCTCATTTTATGCCTCCTGTAAGAGAAGCAGGAATGATTAATTAACCAACATTAAATCAGCAGCAGTTTGATGAAATATGCAGTCAGTTTTCATCATTTGCTGCGTACACTTAGACTTGCCTTTCTCATTTGTCTGGTATTCTCCTTATGCCCTGAACATTGTTCCTTAGGACATTATCTCAGTGTGTCAGAGGAATAACTTTATAACTCAGAATAGTGGTGTGTGTTGATTCTGATGAAGGAGGTGTGTGCCTTTTGATAGACTGATAAGATTTTGGTTTGCCATTCTGTATTCTCCAACTCAAAAACCTTTTTGAGAGTTCTGAAAAGATCAGGCTCCTTTTTAAAATCACAGTTCAAGTGGTTAAAAGGTAGATCCATTGAGGGCTCTCCCATCCTTTTTTCCCCATTCAGATGAATTCTGTTGACTTTGCCAGTCTCCACGAATGGCTGGCAAGGTGCCAGTAATGCTGATCAGGTTGAACTTCTGTAATTATGGGTCATAATTGCTAATTTCTAAAGTAACTATCAATTATTAAAAATCAAATTCGATGGTTCAGTTCAGCATAAACATATTTAGCAAAGATTGTCTCTACCAGACCCAGTGGTCTAATCAACAAGCAAAAAGTTAGATATTTAATTAGATTTTGATGAAAAATTGTGTTTAATTTCAAGTATAATCAATTATTAATTACTGTAATGAGTGACTCTGGCGGGGTTTACTAATTAACTCATTTAAAAATTATGAATAACCTTTTCATTTGTAATTATTTTCTCCATCCTGTCAAGTTGCAGATGAGAATTGTATCACCTAACTCAAAAGGAAAAAAATGAATCAAGGAGTCAAAATGTTTGTAGTTTTCAGGAAGTTAAGCTGGGTCATTTTGCATTTGATAGAAACTACAGAGTTCTTAACAGGAACTTGTTCATTCTTTTGAAAGTCTGATCTGTTTTTCCTCCAGTTTTGGAGCTTTTCCATGAATATTTGCATAGTTGTGTTTTCTTACAGATACCTTTCCTTATTTAAGAAGTATCTTACTCTTTTCAATGGCATGAGGACTATTTGAGTGGTAAGGTATAGCTTAATCATGGATAAGGTCTAATCTATGTAACCGCTCATGAGCACTGGGAACCTGGCTACTTTCCATCTGCTCTTGTTAGTTAAAACAACAATAGAAATTATCTTTTTAATGGCCATTTTCATCCTCCAAAGCAAACTGAGGTTGTTGGAAAGACTCCCATTTAAGTGAGTGGACTTTGGATCAGGTCCCATGGCAGTGGCTTGGCGTTTACTCTTATTTTTTTTTTTAGCAGTGATTGGTTAATAGAAATAATGCAGACTAGTGCCTAGGGCTTCAGAATGCTCTTTACAGCATCAGGTACATCACATTTATCTGCTTGGACGTTAAAACCTACCTACTGCAAGCCTTTTCTTCCTGTACAGGTGTGTGGAGCTAGAGACATCAGGAGATCCACAAAGGACTCTGTTGTTGGTGATACTTTTTGTGTGATAGATGCTCAGACACAAGTGTGATGGGCAACCACCTGAGGCAGGCAGCACTGCATGGGAACAGTGAGGCACCAGGTCCTTTCAGAAGTTCTTTGCTGAAGCCAGCTCATTTTTAAAGTTCACCTGAAACACTTGCAGAATCATTTGTTTAAGGCTAAGAGGCAGAGCTTCCATTATTTTATTAAAGGCTTTATGGTATTTAATAGTCTGAGGTTCATTTATCTTGCTGGAATTTTTCAAAAAAGAGGAGAGGAAGCATAAATAGAAGTCCATGCAAGCTGAAAGGCTGGTATCATGTGTCAACACCGTGATCAGGCTGAAAGTTTTACAGGGCTGAGTCACTGGTCTGGAGAGATAGTGACAAACAAAATATAACAGGGTGTATTAAGCAGCAGAAGCTGGTTTTCATTTGAATTAACCAGCTTTTCATTGACTTGTTGCCACCTTTTCAAATATTCAGAGACACACTGAGGCAGGGGTAACAATGCATATCAAAAGTTTTGCGCACACACAGCTTATGCAAATCTAATGAACTCCACAGAAGCTTGTCTTGTGTGGTGAGAACACCAAAGAGAGAAGCAGTAGCAGATGGGGGATGCAACTTTAAAATGCTGGAACCACTGACATGCAGGGCCTCTTTAAGCAGCTTGTAACTGACCTGCAAATTTACTATTCCAGGTCATGAAGAGACACCACTTTATAATTAAACCTCCCATTTTAGGTCTGTCCATTAAAGTCACAGTTAAATATGGAAAATTTTCATGGCTTTTGCTGGGATGTGATGAGGTCTCTATGCCATGGAGCTCTGCCTTGGAGGGCTAATTTATAGTGAGATTCTCATGACAGAAGTAATACCACAAAGTACATTGCTATCCAAAATACTTTGCCATCAGAGTTTCTGTACCTGGTAGATGCCAGGCCTGCTAGCATAGAGGTATAAAAAATCTCTGACTATGCTGTGGTGTCTGGGAGGAAGATTTCTGAGTTTAGAAACAGAAAAGACCTGTTTGTACATAACTCCATGCCCAGCAGCTGTTTGTCTAGAGCCACAGAACAGTTTCTAAACAAAATAGCGGTGGAGAATAGTTTCTTTCTTCTGAAACAGAAGGTATTATCTTCTGCCTGATGCAGATTCCAGACTAGATGGAAGTACAGTTTGATGTAGTTAGGCACTTGCAATTTTCCTATACTTAAGCATGTGCTGCGGTTGCATTGCATGAACAGCAAGAAAGATGGGCATTTGATTTAGATTAAAGTTAGGGCTGGAAAACATATTATGAAGCCAAAACAGTCATTCATTTGATTGGAGTCAGAGCTCTCTCTGCTTTTCAACTCTGTCTTCATTTGAACTCCATACAGATTCAGCTTCACTTAAAGAGCAGTGTTGCTTGCTACAGGCAAAAGGCTTTGACAGTAAAGCTGTGCTAGGACTATGGTGTTTTTATTAAGTGTCTTTCTTTTATTGTCTAAAAATTACCCTGAAAACTAAATTTACCTAATTTTCTACACAATTATTTGATGCTATGTAATAAACCCAATTTAAAGCAGTTTCCAAAGCTCTTAGCTATCTCACTAGTTAGCTGTGGATGTATGGTATACCATTTACCATGGTGTTTATATGCCACTTGACATCAATAGGAAAAGTTGCTAGTAATTATTAAACTTAAGCTATATCTATTCATCCTGCAGTTATACCTTGATATTCAAGTTAAATTATAAATCAGTTTATTATCCTGCCAAGAACGTCTATTTTCTGCTTTGTTTTTCTTTTTGGATCCCAGATTAAGCTCTATTTTGCTACTGGTGCCATTTGTTCTTTGGATTTACAAGGATCTTTCAATATTTTATATTTCCATCCTAGATAAAATGCAAAAATAGTAGCTAAACAATCTGTTCTTGCAAAACCTTTATGTTATGAAGTCAATCTGTCACCTTGAGAGGAGCTTCCAGGTCCTTTCTTGATTTGCTGCACACAGTTCACTCAGGAACTTTGGGTCTCATTTATTTCATTTTATCCTTAATCTAAAACTGTGAGATCCAGTCTCAAAGGCTTTATAGAATTATCAGTAATATATTTTATTATTTATATTTTATTTTACAGTTTAAATGGCATCTATCTCTCTCTTTCATACCCAGTGACATTTGGAAAATAGGGGCCTTTGTTTTTTTTCTCTGGCACATGCTCCTCTTAAACTGGATTAACTCAATTTACTTCAGCACTTGTTCAAATGCAGGGAGGGTCAATGGCATCAGTCTTGGTGTATGCAGCAGGAGCTGGACCAATCCTGGAAAAGTCTGCCTATATTTTTATATATGCCTGATTCTGGAGATTGGCCTGACTAAAGACTGAATGTACATCAGGACAGATGCTGAATTTTCGCTGATCATTCAGAAGTTCATAATTTCAGTTGCAGAAATCTTTTTGCGTAATTTTTTCCCTATCAGAGAGATGGAAAGATCAGAGGGCTTTGTGTTAGCCTCAATCACACTTCACTCTTGTTCAGGACCAAGCAAGAGCAGCTGCTGTATGTAATGTTAACAAGAGGCTGGTTGAGTAGCACTGAGCTCAGGAAAGCTGCCTGCAGGAGCCTGGCAAAAGAAACTGTTCCTGATCAGATCCACAAAGTGTTAGTGAATCACTCAAATGTTTCAGGCCCAGTCACTTTAATGACATTCTTCCTTCTTCCTCTCCATGTGCATGTACACACAGTGTTGTATAAAACACAGATAGGTGCCCAAATTTCAGCTCAGTATAGCTCATTAAAGAATGTTATGTATGCATTTTGCCTGTCATGACTAAGAAAAGGCATTAGCTTGTTAGTGCTGTACTTATACACAAGACAGTAATCATCAGAGAGGTGAGGAAGACACAAAATTAAAACCAAGATGAAATGTATTTGGTCTTATGTTTCCCACTGTTTTGTTGTCTTTCATTGCAGCTTTAGGTTCATTGTGGTATGAATAATAATACACCTTATTTTCCATCATTTGCAAAGTCAGAAATAACTGTTTATATTATTAGAGATTATTAAAATTTATTAGAGATTTCTGTGCATCTCTTTTTTTTTTTCTTTAAATTTGGATTCTGCATGTTATGTTTGGAGAGCAGCTAATACTAGCTTTTTAGTTTAGAGTAAAGGAAATCTAAGTGGTTTAACTGCAGCTTGAAAAGAAAGGTGATAAAGGTGATAAAGAGGTGCAAGAGCCCATTTTAAAGCTATTCTTGTGAAGATCAGTTAATTTAAGTGGGTGTTAAAAAACTCACCACAGAAACTCCTCTAAAGAACATTCACTGTTTTGACCTAAATAAGATCTATAACCTGACATTAGAAATGTTGGGATAGGAGAAATATCCTATGTATACACAATTGAAAGGGAAACACTGCCAGAAAATGCTACTAGGAAGGATAATAGAAGATAATATAAACCCAGTAATTTTTTTAGAGACCTCCAGTGTGGACAAACTTGGAAATATAAAAAGGTAGGTATTCCATTTGATAGCAACATGTTCTGAAACTCAGTGGCAAAACTTCTGCTTTGCAAAGCTGCTAACACTTACTTAGAGTTCAGACTGATAAAGAGCCTTGTCAAGTACTGCATCTTTTTGGAACTAATTTAGTGATTGTTAGAAGATCCCATAGTTTTCATTTTCATCTTCTTAATTTTTTTTTTTTTATGTTAAAAGCCATAAACACTATTAGATCATGTTGGTGACCTCTTAGGACACTGAAAGCCAGTAAACTACAGCTACTTTACCATTTTTACCTGGCTTAGGCTTAGTCACACACCTACTTCGATTCACTTTTTCCCAGCTTACATGTGCCAGGATCTCATTAACTATTTTGGCTATGGAAAATACATTAGGAAAATACAACAACTTCTTGTACTTACTCCTTAAGTCATTTTCAGCCTCTACTAGAAGCCCATGTCCCATTTCACCCAAAGAAGCTGTAGCTACTGCCTCCCTGGAAGTTTTCAAGACCAGGTTGGATGGGGCTTGGAGCAACCTGTTCTAGTGGGAGGTGTCTCTGCCCATGTAGGGGGGGTTGGAACTAGAAGATCCCTTCCAACCCAAACCAGTCTGTGATTCTGTGATTCACTGACACAGCTCATCCTCTTGTTATCCTAAGTGTATAGGCTAGCCTTTGACATATTTTGTTTGAACCTTTTGCTTGAATTATTCCAATTTAGTAGCTGTCCAGCTCTTCATTTTATCTGTTCCATCCTCATAATTGTATTTGTCTTTGAGTCATCTACATATTTAGTCATCCATGATTTTATATTTACTTATGTAACATTGATGTAAATGTTGGGTATTTTCAGGCTAACTATCATATGTTGAATTTCACAAGAAAATTTAACATTTGATAGTTATTCACCATCATGATAATTTTGGAAAGTGTTTGTTTCTTTAATTGAAAGTCATACCAAATTAAATGAAATATCTTGCTAAACTGTAGCTTTGTCAAAAAATGAATAACTGTTTCATTCTTAAGATCATTTTTTCAGAAAAGCAATAGGGTTGGCTTGAGTTGCCATACATTCTCTTTCTTTATTATTTGTCTGTTGAATTCTGTGCTATGTTTTCCATTCTTTTGTCTGTAATAGATGTCAGGCTACCCAATCTAAGTGACTTGCAGAATCACAGAATCACAGAATCACAGAATCCTAGGGGTTGGACAGGACCTTGAAAGATCATCCAGTCCAACCCCCCTGCCAGAGCAGGATCACCCAGAGCACATCACACAGGAACGTGTCCAGGCAGGTTTTGGATGTCTCCAGAGGAGACTCTACAGCCTCTCTGGGCAGCCTGTTCCAGTGCTCTGTCACTCTCACAGGAAAGAAGTTCTTCCTGATATTCACATGGAACCTCCTATGCTCCAGTTTGTACCCATTGCCCCTTGTCCTGTCACTGGACATCACTGAACAAAGCCTGGCTCCATCCTCCTGACACTGCCCTGAACGTGTCTGTAACCATGGATGAGGTCACCCCTCAGTCTCCTCCAAGCTCAAGAGACCCAGCTCCCTCAGTGTTTCCTCATCAGGGAGATGTTCGACTCCCTTCATCATCTTTGTGGCTCTGCACTGGGCTCTTTCAAGCAGTTCCCTGTCCTTCTGGAACTGAGGGGCCCAGAACTGGGCACAATATTTCAGATGCAGTCTCACCAAGGCAGAATAGAGGGGGAAGAGAACCTCCCTTGACCTACTAACCACACCCCTTCTAATGCACCCCAGGATGCCATCGGCCTTCTTGGCCACAAGGGCACACTGCTGGCTCATGGTCATCCTCCTGTCCACCAGGACCCCCAGGTCCCTTTCTCCTGCACTACCCTCCAGCAGGTCAGCCCCCAACCTGTACTGGTCCATGGGTTTGTTCTTCCCCAGATGCAGGACTCTACACTTGCCCTTGTTGAATTTCATCAAGTTTCTCCCTGCACAGCTCTCCAGCCTGTCCAGGTCTCTCTGAATGGCAGCACAGCCTTCTGGTCTGTCAGCCAGTCCTCCCAGTTTAGTGTCATCAGCAAACTTGCTGAGGGCACACTCTGTTCCCTCATCCAGGTCATTGATGAAAATACTGAACAACACCGGTCCCAGTACTGACCCCTGAGGGACTCCACTAGTCACAGACCTCCAACTAGATTCTGTCCCATTGACCACAGCTCTCTGACTTCTTCCTTTCAACTGGTTCCCTTCTTAAATATTTGCACAGCATTAACCCTGTTCTAATCTCTTGTTAGCTGGTTCAGTATTAATCAGTGAGTCAAATTCCTCTTTTACTAGCTTGTCTCATTACTGGGTACAAGTTAAATGGGCCTGCAGATTTAAAAATGTTTGTCCTTGAATAGATGTAGTTTGATATAATTCTTGGTTATTAATGGACTGAAAAAAAAAAATATTTCCTGTGAAATAATTGTGTTATCCTAGTTATTTTCAGAAACCAGAACAAAAATTTTTACTGAACACTTTGGCCTTTACTATAAAATTATTAACAATTTTGCCATATCCATCAAGTAAGTAGCTTTATGGTTGCTCAGTTTAGTAGGTTTCAACACAGTTTAAAAATACTCTATTGTTCTTTGGTTTTTTTTTTCCACCCTTGTATTTTTTTCTTCATGTCCTCAGCCTCCTTTATCAACTCTCTGCATGGTCTTAGATTTATATAGATTACTTTCTGATTCCCTATTGTTCTGGGGTGTTATAGATTGCTTTTTTATTTCTGCTTATTGTTTTATTTTGACACTGAATGAAGAGGTCCTTTTGTCAAAGTCTCATCCTCTTTCATCATTGTGGGATGACTGGAAGAATGACTTGAATTTAGAAGTAGACCACTGATATGGCTGCTTCTTTAACTGCTAGAAAGCAGGTCGAGGTTGTATATCCAGAAGACTAATCTTTGAGTTTGCATCAGTGTGCCACGAAACCACACATTAGTCACATAACATCACAATTAGCTCTTTAGATGCCTAATCCTTTCTTAAACTTAAGAAAAACACAAGGAGGGATGAGTTTAATTCTGTTTGTGTTGTGGGTTTGTTTTTTTTTTTTTAAATGGTAAGATATGGGCTCTCAGCTTTTATAAGCTTTTACCAGTTGCTTTTAGTGAGTTTTTAGAGTTGCTGTAAGCCCCCAGAAAAGAAAACAACAGCATACTGCCACCAAAAGTGCTGGCCTTGCCTTTATGACAGTGGCACAGATGTGCTGCTGTAATCTTCATTTCATGGCTTAGATTGACCTTTGCACACAGACACTGGAAAGGAATCACTTTTGCAGATCTCACTGTCTATGAGAAGGACTTCTCTTCTAGTCCATGGTTTTATGTCATGATAATTAGTGTGAAGTAACATAATTTAATTGCAGTTACGTGGAGACAGAAAGAAATATTTCCCATTAATAGGCTTGTTTTCAGTGGTTTTAGATACCATGCATTTTTGTGGGTATCTAGTTGTAAGAGTAGGCTCAGTTAGGGATGTCACTGACTGAAAAATATTCCTCAGTTATAGTTTATTGTTTCTCTCCCATCCTAGCATAAATTAGAAGGTGGCTTCAAAGCCTGATTTGCAGCTAGGTCATACATTTCTGTTGGAAATGTGCAGTGATGCATTCTCTAAGGTTTCTTACCTGTAGTTAAAGTTGAGCTATGTGGAGATATACATCTTTGTAGCCTTAAGTGAAGTGTTGTTGTTAAGTATACTACCTAGGTAACATACTAGATGACCTGTAAAATAAAGAACAAGAAGTCCAAACCACTCTTTCCTTCTGTGACATGATTTCAACACCTCTGTTTATGCTGAAACTTAAAAGCTCCAAAAGGACCATTTACAGAGTTTATTTCAAGATATCAGAATCTGATGCTCAACAGTTAGGCAGTTAGAGGTTACTGAAGCTCTGTGTTTCAGTGAAAAGTGACCATCACCAGCTTTCCCTATTTTCCACTTTATTTGATTTTATCATACCTTAATTTCCACACCTGTCCTTATTGCAGTCAGAAGTTTTTGCTTAGAAAGATGATGAGAACATCATATGTTAGCTGTTTTCAAAGCAGCACCATTTCAAGCAGCACCATTGCACCTTGCTTGCCTAGTACAACTGTAGCATCACTTCATTGTGCAAAGAGGCTCTTTAAAAAGCAAAGCCAAACAAGGCAGTTAGCAGAGATGATGGCTATGCTTACACTGAGTATATCAAAAGAAACTCTAATTGGGCTATCAGTGCAGAAGGATTTCGTTTAATTATGGCAGAAATGATAATGAAATTAAGCATCAAAATTACTTCCTGAGGCTTTTGGTGAAAAAAAAAAAATAAACCCCACAATCTAAGCATAATGATAATCCAAACAGCATGAATCCAAGTCAGTAACAGTTTATTTATATTAGTATACCTTTTCCAATCAGGCTGGAACATGCACTGTTCCAGTTTGTGAAACATGTATGTGGGAAACAT
Organism: Apus apus; assembly: GCF_020740795.1. NCBI lineage: Eukaryota > Metazoa > Chordata > Aves > Apodiformes > Apodidae > Apus > Apus apus. The sequence goes on along the minus strand of NC_067282.1, from coordinate 4,249,647 downwards.
TCTGGGCATCCAGCTGTTCCAGAATGGGTGCATTTCTCTACTGTTAAAGTCTTACATATCATCACACTCAAACTGTCTGTTGAGAATGATCTCTGGTCCTTGCTAGCTGAACTGTGCACAGGAATTCAGGAGCTGGCTGCCCAGAGCCAAAATCACAGTAGAGTCCCTTCTAACAACGAAGTGGTATAGACTGTAAAGTTACTTTGCTTGGTACTGTTTAATTCATTGCTATCAACATAGTCTTCAGGGATGAAGGCACAAGACAGTGTGCGTCCCTGAGCAAGCCCTTCGATACATTGACATGTAACAATGAAACAAAATTATCATGGCCTAAGTAATCTGGAGCAAACATGCTCTAGACTTGTGACAGTAGGGGTCTGGATGCCTGCTCTCAGTGTATTCATTCACTTATGCAAAAATTTGCTGTTTGCTCTGCTGTTATTTTAGATTTATGTTGCAGAAGCTTGGAGGTAATGGGGGATCATGACACCTCTTTTCTATTAGAAAGAACAAACAATACCGTGTGCTTTATCATATCCCTGATCCACCCAGAGCTGGCTGCAACAAAAGCAGAAAATCTGAGTTCACTCAGTAGGGACCTATTTAGAGTGCAGTAGCAGAATTGTCTGCACTGAGTGTATTCTTTCCCTTTCCAACCCCCTCCTAATGCTACCGACCAGCCTGCACATATGGCATCCCTAGAAAGCAATTGAACATGCTACACTGCTGAAGTTGCCAGGGTTGAGTGGCAATTTCTGTGCAATTGTTCTGCTCAGCATCAGGCCAGGGGAAAAAAAAATAGCCTGTGATGAGGGAATTAAAGGCTATTACAGAGTAACATATGCATAGAGTGGCTGATCTAAAATCACACAAGCAATCTTAATTCTGCTCTTTGCTCACTTTTGAGTGCTTGACTGGCGAACTTTGAGTTTCTTTAGCAAGTGCTTTTTTTAGGTGTAATTAAATATAAAGATGTCTGTGGGGCTTTTAAGAGAATACTGTGGGTTGCACTTGCCAGCACTTCCCTTAATCTATGTGCTGGATTTAATTCTAAGTCCAAGGGAACAAATCATCAGGTTGTGTTAAGTTTCATTATTGAGAGAGCTTTCCACACTGATCTGAACCATTCACTTAGATTTATAGTACCTGAAAGTACTGTGCTGGATTTTGCCCATGGTTTCTGGACAGAAAGAAAATGTCTAGTGTCAATAATTGTGCTTTGTCACCCACTTTATCGGCTTTCTCAGATTGGACAATTGTATCCATTTGCCAAGCATTTCTACAAGGAAAAAGAAATAAAAATCCCCGTTCAAATGAACTGTTGGAACAATCTGCTTGTTTTTCAAGCTTATGATTCTATGTAAAGAAAAATTAGAAAATAAATTAACATGTTACTAGCCTGCTTTAAACGTATCTGTGCGTTTGTCGTCTGAAGCAGTTAAAACAAGATGCTCCTAAATACGTGTACAGTAAATTGTTTCAGATCTCTTCAGAAAGTCACCAAATCAATAGGATTCTGCTTTAGAGTTCAGTTGTGATGATACTGATGAACCTTGATTTACAAAATGTGTGAATTTGTACTGAATTTGAAGCACCTCCATCATGCTCTTGAAGTTGCTAGATTTACTCAGCCTAAGTAAAGCTCAAGTTAAACTTTGAGCATCACGGGATTCAGAGATTGTAATTCTGTTAATTTTTCTTACATCAACTAGCACAGCCCAACTGGGGATCTGGTGCTCTTAGAACGTGTGTGGTGACTAATAACTCTAATGCTTTTTTCAGCTGATTTTAGGATTAAACCACAAGCAGCACTCTCAAATAATTTATTTGTCTTTATAATAAAATCACGTTCATGTTCAGAGGGACAGATGAGCAGGCAGCCATCTGAGAGATCAGCTCACACATCAAATTCTACAACAATATTTAGAATTTAACCCTTGAAATGGGATACCAGATTTAAACTCTGATCCCACCTCTGTTGTGCTGGGATGACAGAAGATGATGGATATTGTTGGTGACTTTTAAACAGCAAACAGTATTTCTAAGACTTTAAGCAACCTGTTATATTAATTTGGGAAAGCAGGTTTTCTGACAATATCTGGTAGAGATAATAAGGAAGGAAGCAAATGAGAGGTTGTTGATCTGCCTATGTAAATTACACCCTTTTAAATTAGGGTCTCACAGTCTATATGAGTGTAATGAAAGAGCATTTGTAAAATTATACTGTCCACAACAGGCTAATCCAGATTTTTAGTAATTGCAAAGCAAGGTAGGAGGCCCTCTGGTAGGGCTGCCTGTCCTCATTTCTCTAATTGAAGTGAGTACCCCAATGGGAAAACAATTATTTCTAATATTATATACACAAATTAAAACTCCATTTAGAGGTACAGTGGAACCATCTTATAATTGACTTTGATCTTGGAGAGATATCTCAGTAATTTTTATAGCAATATGGTCTCTGCCAGAAAGGGGATCTAGGAGGGAAAATAGTATTTTACTGAGAAAGGCCTGAGCATGTGTAACACCAAATTTACTAGGGCTATGGGGACTGAAATTAGTTTCTTTGGTGCAATATGCTGTCTAGTAGCAGCAAAGTGTTGCTGAGGTCCATCTTTCAACTTCCTATTGTACTTTCACAATGGTGTAAATGGTGAAGGGAATCACAGATTATATTGAAGCAGGGAGCTCCTTGGATAAGCCACACCACCTTTATATCTATTTTTTTTCTATAGACTGACACATTAGTCACCACCCACCATGACTGGTGACTTAAATTCTCTATAATTATTTCCCTCTCATAAATTAGCAACTGAAATAATAATTAAAAAAAATCCCACAAAAACAAACAAACAAACAAACAAACCAACCAAACCAAACCAACAAAAAACAACACAAAAAACCCCTAACCAAACAAAAAACATCAAAAAAACCCCAACATCACCACCAATAAAAACAAACTACAAAAAACACCAAAAAAACCCCAAACCCAACCCAACAAATATCCATAGAAATATTTAAATATACTGATTTAAAAATGGCTTTTCCCTTTCCTGCAGGAAATTGCAAGCATCCAGAAAGCCACTATAGCACTGGAGGGGCCAGTGATCATCTATTAGCAGTTTGAATGGACAGGCAATCACTTGAAAGTCTTTGATCCCCAGAAGTAATTAGGAAGACATTGAATAGGAAGTGCTGACTCTTTGCATTGAACAAACACTGAGTTTAACTGCTTCATTTTATAACATGTCTTTCTAGTCACTTTCTTGAAGGTTTCAAAGAAATGTGATGCTTCAGCTGGAAGCTTTTTCCCTTCCCTATTAAGAGCAATTTGGAACTAAATTAAAATATAAACTGTTCTCCTAAGAAGGAACTAACACTATTTGGTAGACCACTTGTTTCTATTTTGGAAATCTTTGATAGAGCTCTTCAGTCAGGAGGGGTCAGAGAATAACTGATTTTTGTCAAATACAACAAGTAAATGCATTTGAAGCCAGGTTTTTAGGTGATGACAACAATGCTGTCTTCCTGAGAGGCAGTTCCCACTCTGGTGGCAAAATTTTTAAAAGTAGGAATATCTCCATCATTTGAATTCCTGCTTTGCACATGGTGATTCTGATTGAGGGAAGGAAGAAACCTGAATTATCTCTGAAAGGAACGCTTCTGGTACTTGCATAGTTTAAGCTTTCTTTGAACATGGAGGGAATGGTCAAGCAGCAGGCAGAGTCCCAGGTATTACTCATAACTGAGCTGGCTGTGAAAGCATCTGCTTCCTAGTTTATGACTTTTGAGGTCCTTAAAAAACCACAAACAAACACAACACAGCTATCTCTCTGTTTTCTCATCTAAATCCTTCATACTGATCCCTTCACCCAGGGATAAGTGGATACATATTGTCCAGTTCTCAGCTTGAAGAACTCCCAGCCCAGCAGAGTGGCTTTATCCTGTCTATGAAGGCAGCTGGTAAACCCTTTTTTCTTGTTGAAGGTGGATCACAGAGCAGTCAGGAAAAGGGCCAGATGGGGAATTTACAATACTGAGCGTTACCCTAAATGTCCCTCTTTGTACCTTTTTTTATATTTCTAAGCTATTGTCTTGTGTCAAATAAATCAGCAGGCCAGGAAGCAGAGCCATGGGACCTCCCAGCCACAAGCTGAGAGTCTTCACTGAAACACCAGGTAGTCAGGCTGCCTTTTTTTATTTTTTTGGGCTCCGTTCCTTTGTGACCTATTAATTTTACATTTCTAACGGCACAGCAGCCCCAGTCCTGCTGGATTGTAGAGAGCACTGTGTGCATTCATTCAGGCAGAAGATGATTTCAGAAGTCAGTTTTTCATTCCTTGAATAAGACCTTTAAGCCATGGAAGGGGAGTATTTTTTTCACAGGAAATAATTTTAGATGTTAGAAACACAGAGTACTGTGCTGAGTTTTCAGTCACAAGGTAACTGCTAAAGTCCATGCAAGAACTGGCCTTGCAGGAATCCCTCTCTCCTTGTCCCACAACCTCTGGTTTAGTGACCTGGGTATGTATGTGTAAATGGTGTGAATTCATGATATTATGGACCATTGGAATCTTCAGTCAGGATCCTAGACTAGGATCTAATGAATGTTAGATCCTCAGACACTCAAAATGTCCAGTGCCCTTAGATTAACATCAGTTTGGATCTGTCTGGTCCAGGACTTGATCTTAAAAATGAGGAGAATGGGTACAAAATACTGCATCCAGGCTTACTGCTTTTACCCTCTTCTGACACCAGAAGGACCATAAAAGCCACTTCAATCCTTGTCTCTTGCTGTGTTGGTATGCTCTGCCATGCTGGGACACAGAAGCCTTGTCCAACATTGATATTGAACAGCAGTGTATGAGAAAAAAAACAACCTGCTTGATTTATTTCTTCAATGTTTGTTTTACTGTTTCTATTCTTAATCTTGTGTGCTCTTCCTTGATTTATTGAAGATTGACAAACTAGTGATTATTTCATGCTGAAAGTCTCCTTTTCATAACATTGAATGTCACAAAAATATGATTAACTGTGTAACAGTCAATTCTTCCACTTCTACAGAAATAATATAATTTCAGTGTAGAGAGAGACAGTTATCCAGATAATTACAGTCAAGTTTATTCCTGAGACAGGAGTGAAAGCAATACATTCACTTGAGTCAAAATTAGCCCTGAGTAATTCAGTAGTGGAATCTAGCATTTTTTCAATTAGGAAAAAAAGCAAAACTCAGGTCTCATTTTAGAGTGTGTGTTATTATAAGTCAGCCTGTCAAATCTGTAGGTGAAAAAGGAATATGTAAGCACCACGAACCTAATGCTTGATTCCACTAAAAGAGGGCAGAGCAAAGAAACAAGCTATTTAAATTTCTTTTCAACCACTGACTGAGCTCCAGCTCCTATTCTAAGTCGCTTTTACTTTTTTTCAGCTTTCTCTTGCTCTTTCCTAACCTTCTTGTTTTTTTTCTCAGTTTCTCTCATTCTGTATTTTTCCCACTTTCCCATTCTTTCTCATTTTTATTCTTGTTCATTTTGGCTTCCCAGTGTCTCAGCTGTCCCTTCTCATGCTGTCTTTACCCATTTTCTCCTTTGCTTCACACTGCACTGACGGCTTTGGAAAATCATTCTCCCTATCAGGAGTGGTCTTTTGGCTTGTGTTGGCTTTGGCTTTGCTGTCACCAGTTCAGAGAGGTGTTGTAGAAAGCAGTGGAGTAGTGGAGCCAAACTCTTCTCCAGATTGGGCTGAGCTGAGGATGGTAGGGTGGCTGTTCAGAGAAGCCTGGCTTTTCCAAAGCTTGTGCTCTCCCCTGTGTTCTTTATGCAAAATATCCTGATGTTAGGGAAATATGAATTCAAAATATAATCTTACTAGGAAGAAACTGACTAGGTGTTTCAAATGAGAAGCTCATAAGTCTCTGCATACCATTTACTCTCTGCACTTTCTGTACATCCAGGCTATGCACCATGCTCTTGGGGGTGATGATTAACTCGGTGGTTTTCTTGAGCTTCCATTCTGAGAAACTCTTTTTCCATTGCTCAGGGCAAGACCAGTTGTTAACTGTTATTTTATTCATTGCTTAGCTTCTCTAGGATCTTCATCTGGGTGAGGAATCACCAGGCCAGCAGCAGTACCTGCAGGACTTAGCTCTGAGAGGACAGGCAAGAAGGCAGCAGCAGAGCCTGTGAGCTGCTCTCAGAGCACTTTTAACAAACCCTATGGAAGCAGCTGGTGGCTTCAGCCATAGCCTTAATTTCAAACATCATAATTGATTGGTTTGGTTATTTATTACGCTTAGCTTGCTGCTTTGGGCAAAGCAACAAGCTAATAAAGGGCCAGCAGTGTGTTCTTTCATTTTTTTTGCTGACTGGTGTGGTTTCTGGGGGTCTCATATGCTTCAGTAAGCGTGTCTTGTCTTTTCTTCTCCCTGTGATCTATCACAATCATCTGCTTCTCTCTGCTAACTCCTTCACTCCATCAACCTGTCCCAAGGGATGTCCATGTTGTTGACCATGTGAAGTATTATCTTTGTTTGTCCTTTTTTACTCTCAGTGCTTCACCAGAGTCTTTGTTCTCTGCCCTGCTGAGTAAGCTGTTTTGACTTTAGTGTTTTGCTGTATCATAAGCAAGAGGCAATACTATTAAGATACCCAAAAGGCTGGGTCACTTCAAGACAAACTTTGAAACCATGTCCCTCTTTATTTGGCTTAGTAGCATCAGCAAATGTTGCTTATGGCCTGCACAAGCATCTGTGAAGTAAGAATAATGCAATACAGAAAGAGATAGTGTATTAATACTGAAATAATCATAATCCTGAATATTCAATCCTACCAATATGAACTTTAATTTATTTGGGTGTGTCATAGTTCAGCTGATGCTAATTTTTAAATTTTCTTTGCTAAAATAAATCTGAGTCTAGCAGATGAATAGTCACATCACACTGCCTTGGAATCAAACTCTGAAAGGACTGAAGTTTGGCTTCCTTCTTTTTCTCACCAAGAAGGCAGCCAGAGGTGATTTAGGACTGAGGATGTGCTGATTTATTCTGTTACCTGCTAAGCAAGTTTAAGGGCACCTCTTGCTAGCACTTAGCTACATTTTTTCCATGCCAAGTGAAGGCAGACAAGAGTTTTATTAGCCATGGGAAGTATAACCAAAGCTCCTGCAAAGAGCATGTCATGAGGCTTCCTAGGCAGTGAAAGCAACATGGTATTTTACGAAAGGGTACACTTTAATGATTGTTAATTGCAGTGTGCTCTTTCAATACATGGGGAGCCTTCAATACCTGAATATCTACCTAGTATCATGTTGGGGAGGGAGAGGGAGAAGGACATGGGGGCTTTTAGGAGGGCATTTACACTTTGTGAGAGACATCTTATGTCTAGCTGAGCAAAGGGGGGAAAAAAAGCCAGAGAAAATGTCAACAGTGGGTTCAATTGACCTGGATACTGAGAACGTCAGGAATCTCAAACTATTGCTTTGCTTTTAGGAACATTAACACTTCAAAGTGCGTGATTGCACCTCGCATCTATGGTTCCAGGGTTGTTCCCTGATTATGGTCTTTTTGTTTTGTTTTATTTCCCCCAAGAAAGAACCATTTAGCACAGAACAAAGTTGACTTTTGCCTCTCCTAAAACCTTTAAACAACTGCTTGCATGAACAATTTTACACATCCCACTGAGCTGTAGAGACCCAAAACATCCACTGCTTTTGCTGCTTGACTTTTTAGCATGAGTATGGCAGTTAGGGGAAGCAAGCAGAAGAATGAGCTTTCCACCAGCTTGCCAATTAGACACAATTGGTATTGAGAAGATAGTCATTATTAACAATCAGGTTATTTCCTAATAGCATACCCATTACTAAAGTGTTCTTCAAAAGTAAATCAGACTCTTTGTTCTGTTTTCCGAAAGGCTTTCATGGTTATTACCTACCTGCAGCAGAAATAGCATGATTTCTGGTTGGGAATGTTTATAAGCTTTTATTTTGTTCTTAGAAACATCAAATCAAAACCCCTTAATAGAGCACCAGCTCTGAGCTTTTGTGCTCCATTTTCTGAATAACAAAATGCTTTTCAAATAATTCTTTCTCAGATTTTTGGACTTTGGTATGTATGGTGTGCATGGATCTCATTCTCATGGGTCATTGTCAGAGAACTTCTTACAGCTTTTCAATACTAAAAGGGAGCTTATAAGAAAGATGGAGACTTTTTACCAGGCCCTGTAATGACAGGAGAAGGGGTAATGGCTTTAAATGAAAACAGATAGTTTAGATTTGTTATAAGGTATTCTTTCCTGTGAGGGTGGTGAAACACTGGAACAGGTTGCTCAGAGAAGTTGTGGATGCCCCATCCCTGGAAGAGCTTTGAGCAACCTGGTCTGGTGGAAAATATCCCTGTCTGTGGCAGGCGAGTTGGACTAGATGATCTTTAAAGGTCCCTTGCAATCCAAAGAATTCTATGATTCTTTCATTCTGTGACCTATGTGATGATGGGATCAAGGTACACAAGAAGCTTTTTGCTTTAGACAAAATCTATTAAACAAAGACAAAAGTTAACATACTAATATGAGTCTTTTATCTTTGTGTGATAACACAGTATCTATGCTACAGAAAATTCTGTCATTTTTTTTTCTGTTGGGACATTGTAGGACACTTTGCAAACATTTAGGAATTAATGGTGAATGGAATGGTCGATTCAGTTGCTCAAGGGGGTGGATAAAGTACAGAAAAGCCACAGCACTTCCAGGCTGCTAGCTCTGTCATTACACTGAAGGAAGATGTTCCTTTCATAAGACATTTCCTTTCAGGTATTCTTAAACGCATTTTACATGCCTGGAAGAAATTCTTATAGCTTTCTTGCTTCATCCCAAACCATCCTGAGTTCTTCATTTTCTTGTAGTAAATACTGATCTACAGGCAACGAATTCCTCCTAAGCAGAGGAGGGGAAACTATGTCCTTTTGGGAAAACTATGTCCTTTCAGTGTCTTCCTGAGAGTTTTTGTGGCACTTACACTGAAATCCAAAGGACAGAGCAAGTCAAATGGTGCAGAGAATTAAAAAAAATTCACTGGGTCAATTCGAGCCTGAACCTGTTACGCCCAGTATAAGATCATGTAAGTCATAGTAATATGAAGATGTCTCGTAGATGAAATTTGGATTAAGCACTCAGGACCATCAGAGGCATCTGTGCTGCTTGCTGTCTAGGATTGCTTGAGCTTGGAAGAGCAAATAGTACAGTTTTAATTCTGCTTGGAACTACAGATATCCATGTGGTTAAACATGGGAACTTGCACCTGCTCAGAGCACCCAGCCCCTGAGCTCTGTAACAGCTCAGCAGCACCTGGGTAACACTCAAGTCCGTGCTGAGGTACAGTCGGAATGGCATTTCAGGCAGTGTCTAGTACTGAGCTTGGAACAAAGACTGGTGACAGAGGGATGCATGAAATGCCTTTTACAGCTTATGAACATGTGAACATAGAGTAAGTTAAGTCATTTAACACACAGTGGCTTTTTAGTGCCCAAACAAGTGAACCAAGTGAGTCCTTTAATCTGCTGTAGTTCTCCTTTTCCTTTCTGTGAAGTAGAAATAGCAGATTCCTGCCTGCTGAGGTTTTCTGAGGTTAATAGCTATGAAGTGCCCAAGCATCTGATGATGAGGGCTGTATAAACACAAAGTTATTATGCGAGCATAGCAATGCCAAATGCTTGATGCAAATTCCTTGCTCCCGGTCTGATTTCCTCTCTTCTCTTGCACATTTTCTCTGCCAAGTAAATATACTCCTTTCAGATGAAATTACTGGCCATTCAGCCTCAAGTATCCTGGTTGAATTACCAGTTGTGATGGTGGAATTCCTTCTTGGTATGTGTACCCGTATAAAAATGTTGGAGTTTCGAACAGCTCATTGGGAGACTTTCTTTGCTTTGCTTCCTTGCTGTCTGGGAGGGTTTGGAAACTATTTTCTTTCCTAATGATTAAGACTTTGTTGACAAACGCAGTCCCTTCTTACATGGCAAAAGGAGTTTTGCCCGAGTTGTGTTCTGTGATATTGCAGTAGTGCAAAGACAAGGTTGTTCCTGTTAGTAAATGGTAGATGCTCTAATTGAGTCTGAAGTGGAAAAAAAAAAAAATCACTGATTTTGCTAAATTGCCAAAACATGCTGGTTTGGGAGAACTACTCAGATTACTTTCCAATCCTCTTGAAAAGATTGTTCCTGATGCACAAGTTTAAATAAACTAACGTGGACCTGACAGTGTTTACCAAGCTCAGATGTATCTTTGTGAATAAAATGAGAAGGAGGAGCAATGGAAATGCTCTATTTCTTTACTGATTTTTGGTTTGTTGTTCTTTTCTTGTTTTTTTATGCTAAATAGCTGTGATGCTAGTGACATTGTACAGTTTCTTGGAGAAGTTAGAGTGTAAAACACCAAGGCTTTCCCTTAAAAAAGAAATGTTGTTGCAAGTGTAGGAAAAATCGGATCATTTAACTGTGTGGAGCCTGAAGTTAAGCTGGGTACTGATTGAGTATGAAATGTTTATGTTGAGGATGGAGGAATTGATATTGGAAGCCACGTTCTTTTGCTTTTTATATTCAAGGGGCAAGTATTGTACATGATTTTCCATACTCCTCGTACGTGTACTTGCTTTTTAAATATTCTGTCTTGTTCCTTAACTTCACTTGTCTTTCTGTAATGCCTTGAAATAGATTCATGTGTGCAGTAGATGGTTTTGCACGGCCCAGAAACCTACAGAGAGCTATGCCCTGGTATCACACAAACCTCAACAGTGCTGCTTGTTTTCAAATTTTGAGGATGTATCTTCAATCTGAATAGGAGAAGCTGAGTTGTACTAAGTCGGGCTCAGTCATAGTGGCTCACATTTGTGGTGCTGGATACAAAGGCATGTGTGCAAGATGGATCTTAAATTGCTGTAGTTTTTACTTGGTCTTATTCAAAAAAATCTGTCAGAGATGTCTATAAGATTTTATGTGTTTAATTGGCAGGATAACAATAATAATAACAATAATAATAAAACACTATGAATACAGCAAAACAATTCAGTGGGCAGTTTCCTGGGATCTCTTTGTACATTGATAAATAATAGACCTTGTACTTCTGTGTGCACCACATTGTCACCCCAGCCTTGGGAGATTCTGAAACACTGTACCTGGTTGTTCTGTCATGCAGACAGGTCAGAAGTAGTTCTACTGAAAGAAACAGAGTGGATGGGTACAGGTGATCCAAAATAAGTTTAAGTGGGTGGAAAGACTTAGGGAGTTGGTACTGTAGAAGCAGCAGGGGCCGTTAATTACATTAATCCCATTCTTCTCCTAAAGCAATCACTACTAATTGGGCAGTGAAGCGAGAGGGTTTAGAAAGTGCCCCTGTAGTTCTGAAACTCTCCCAAACAGAAAAAGATGACTTTTCTCATTGCTCACCACAGCCATGCACCTGTTTGGCCTAAACTGGCACCTGCAGCCGATGGAAGGGCAGATGTATGAAATCACGGAGGACACAGCCAGCAGTTGGCCAGTGCCAACGGACGTCTCCTTATATCCTTCGGGGGGCACAGGGTTAGAGTTACCTGACAGGAAAGGCAAAGGAACCAGTGAAGGTATGGTTGGTGTGTGTCCATGTTGTGAGTCTTCTGTCTGCCTCTGAACTCCAGACATCCAATCTCATGTTCCATTACCCTCAATGCTGCCATCATCAGGTGCTTTTTCCAGTCTTTCACGTCTCAAACTACTAGTTGTCAGTCTTGTTTCTGTATGTTTCTAAGTTTCGTACCCTTCTGATGTCCACTAATGTGATAAACTCTCTGCAACCCTCACCACACATCTAAATCATTCTCAAGGTGGAACCGTCTGTACTGTATCTCACAGGGTACAGAAGTCCATTACGAAAAACCCTTCCTCAAGTGGCTGTTTTCATGGGAAAATATTGTATCTTGAAAATTAAATTACTCCTGGAGCATTGGATCAGGCTTTCTCTAGAACAGTACAAAAATGTTTGCCTACTCATTGCCACCTGATACCAAATGTTTTGAGGACCAAAATATTTAGTAAGAGCTATTTCACTATGAGCTTTGGCACTCCAGAGTTGGACAGTTCTTTCCAAAAGTAGCCAGATAAAAGGCCTAATCTCCACAAAGTGTCATGATGTCGACAGCTTGCAATTTTAATTGAAGTTCAAAGCAACTGATGGGTCATCAGTTCAGCAGTGCATTATGTGGCAGCTTTACATCTTACTGTGCTTTGTATAGAGGCAGCACTGCCAAAAGTGCAAAGCTCTGCAAAGGAGAGGTGTTTTATTCCTCCCAAGACTTAGCTGGAGAAATGCAAAATTCAAATTTTCAACAAGCTCTTTTGTTTGTGTGTCAAGCTTCTTTATACAAGGTTAATAGATTCTAATAAAATTCAAGTCATTGACTATTTTTGGTAGTTTTTTTGAGGGGAGAAGTTTTGTGGATAAGAGATAAGAAGTCTGCTACTGTTTGGGCAATACATTGAACTCAAAAGTTGCTGCAGAGTTCCCTAGACTTTAGCTAATAGCCTATGTTTAGATGTTTAATTTGAATCAATTGTAGTGTTGTTTTTTCTTTAACAGCTTATCTGTATTTATTAGTCCAAATAAAGGCCATAATTATGTGTGTTCTTTAAAACTGTGTATTCACTAGCAACTGATGTCTGAAAAATCAGCTAAGTGGGTTATTCTCAGCAAACCTTACTAGTCAGTACAACAAGCTGCAGATATTCCTGCTGTTGTATTCAAAAATGCTTCATGAGAGATCCTTTTTTTCCCCCAACTTGCCATATGTTTCATTTTTGAAACATCACGTTTTGATCTGTCCCTTTCCTTTTAAAAGTCAAAATGAAAATAAAAAGATGTATCCCAAGCTGCCATCCAAGTCAAAGACCTTCACTGATTTCTTTCTCAGCCATGCTGAGAGTGAAATCAGTACTTTTGATTGCTCCCAAAAAGCTCTGTTGAAAGATAAATCTGGGGAATACCCTAGTTCTGTCATTAGAAGACCTCTCCAGTTTAGAGAAGAAAATCTTGTCCTCACTAAAAAACACTTCAAGATGTTTTTATTGCAGGAGACACTCTCCCCCTCAGGCGACTATGCAACTAATTCTGGACTAGCAGGGTTGTGTGGCTGCTGCTCTAAACCAGAATTATGTGACTGAAAATTATTTTAAAATGGAAATGCATTTTAAGATCTTCTTGATCACGATGTAGGCTGTGATGTGTTAGACCATCCTTACAGCTGATCTGAATGAATCATTACCAAAGTCTGGACAATTCTCAGTATTAGTCTTTCCTTCTCATCTGGGCCTGTGCTCCAGCACAGCATTTACCTGTGTTTAAACCCATCCCTGTTTAGCAAAGCACTTAATCACATGCTTCCATTTAAGCATGTAATAAACTGTGATTGAAGTCGGAGAAACATGAGTGTGTTTTTAAGCCACATTGCTGTCAAAAATACAAGCAGATTCAGCAAAGGCTGAAATGACAGAGTTTGTTTGGATATCCAAATAAATAAGGAATAGTTGCTACAGCAACAAAAAAATTCAATGTAAGGTGTGGAAAGAACAAAGTAATTGACAGCCCAATTAAGAATTCAGACCTGAAGATGATTTTGAGGAGTCAGATATTCTCATTAAAATCTAATTTATGACATAAAAGCTGAAATTGCTTTCTTATTTCACTTGCTTTATGAAGTATCCAGTTCATAGGGCCCGATCCTACTGAAGTTTTTAATCTAAACTAAATTCAGCCTGGACTTCTGTATCAGGATAAATGTCAACCACTGGCAACATGATAAAACAGCCCTTAGGATATCAGCTTCTCAAACATACAGCTGTCCACCAAAAGGAGATAAAAAATGTATATTTGTGCATAAAACCAATTATTTCTGTGTAATTGTCTCTTGCAATCACAGAAGCATTTTTGCTTGCACGAGCAAGCGCTGCTCTCTGTACAGGCAGAAGTTTCATACCATGCTCATTTTCTCCAGGCTGTCTCTTGCATAGCAACATCATCTATCATATTAAATTCTCACCATCACTGATTCACTCCAATGTACAATTTTTATTAATGAACAATCAGGGCACATACCAAGTACTTTATGTTTTCATTTGCTTTCTAAAAATCTATAAAACATGTCAGTAGTAATCAGAAATATATATCCTTCGTCAAACCAAAACGTGATATCTTTAGCTCTTTTTAATAGAATCCTGAATCTTTTCATACAATATTGTAATAATAAACTTTACATGAAGACATGGGAACTGTTTCCTTTAATCCTGACAGTGTGAAAAGGAATTTTTGGTATGCCAAATAAATATTAACAATCCAGTTGATAAAGCAATCTCCTTCAGAATAAAGCTAGTTGTTTTTCATTGTACGATTGTACTTTATCAGCACAAAATGATTCAGAAAGAATGTCCATTTACCTAAGCTGCTCCTGATCATCTCTAATAATACACACTTAGACTAAAAAAAGAATAAAATCCCAGCAGATTTTCCCCCTATATTTATCTGAATGTGATTAATAAAGTGAGTATCTTATAAAATTACCAGTGGCTTTTTTTCTATGGACATGTCTACATCTTTTGCTTTCTACAATGTGGCAAAGTAAATTTCTGCCACAAGATAGCACAGAATTGAAACATGCCATCAAGTTCTGCTCCAGCAGTGTACTTCACCAGTTGCTAACTTTAAATCAGGGATTAGTCTTATTTGGATCAAAATTTCTGCTGAAATATTTTACATAAGTAAGAAGAAAAAAAAACAAGAGAGAAAATTTCTCCATCCTACAGAGAAACAACTTCAGAGACTGCTTTTGTTAATAGTTACTATGCATATAATTTCTATATGGATTTTACAGAGATGGCTAACAACTTACATCTGTTTCTCCTGGAGATTTTATGTTGGAATAGTGTATGGAGAAGTTTAAGGAAATATAATTTTATAATGTTAAAGGAAATATAATTTGAAACAATACAATAAAAGGTTGCTCTACCATCACCTTTCCAACAGGGCAAGTACATTCTAACACCATTTGACTTGAATTTATGATGAGTGGGAAAAGATATTTTTGTTTCCTATTTCACAAGTGTAGTTTCTGGAAGAAAAAATCTGAGAATGTGATTTTCCTACAAAATATTGTATGTTGCTGAAAGTTACCTTCTCCTTTTGCTAGAATTGCTTGATCTGTGAAACACAGAGTAGTATGCTGTGATGGCATGATGATGAGGTAGCCAATGTATTTGAGTTTCTAAAATTAATAATTAGTCATTGTTGGTGACACGATGCTCCATATTAAGGTCAACATCAGGTGATACTACTGCATACTTTTCAACTAGAAGTGTCCTTAATTAAAGGCTGTTTGCTAAGTAGTTTATCATCTTTATGCACTGCAGGTGAAACTGTGGCTACTGCTTGTACACAGTGGTTTCTAAGGCAAACAAACTGAAAAGACAGAATTCTGGGATTTTATTTTTATTCTACCCCTCATTCCCTGGGCTTTGTTTGGGTCCAGGTGTTTTCAAGCAGCCACCAGTTTTGAAAACTGTGAGTGTATGAATTTCTAACCTGGAATTTCTCAGGTGTGTTTTCCAGGGATGCCGAGCTCCCTGCTGGCTCCATTGGACATCATGGCATGTAATGATGGCCATCCAGATACCCAGGCTTTCCAACATGCTGGTTGCCTCCATTTGCTTGCCTTCTGAAATAAGATGGATAATCATAACAGGCTTTACAGAGTGTATTGAAACCCAGTTGAAACCTCTCGTGTTTCTTAGTAGATATTACTCAAGTGCAGGGTATGATTAGCTTCATTTTGCTCAGTCCTTTTTTTCTTCAGCTTTTTTTTGGACTGCTGAATGAATTCCAAGTACTATTACCACTGTCAAGAATTAATTTCATAGAGAAACATTTTCCTTTCCCCACTTAGGTATTGTTCATGCTGCTGTTCTCCACACTGCCATTCCATTCTGTGATACGTCTACCTCACTATTACTACACTTCTCTTTGCTAATTTAATGATGATTTCTCCATCCGTGAACTTATATTCATTTAGGATATAATGTCAGATGGTTTATTCTTATCTTCAGAATGTAAATACACACTTTCTGATGTTACAACTCAAACAAAAGGCCGTTTTTCTCCAGGTTGCTCTTCCCATGTTCATGTTTTCAAACAAAACAGTAACTGAATCCAGGAATAACCCTACCGGTTTTCCTCCCATAATCATATGGATTGGCTAGACAAAGAACTCTGAAGGCCTCAGGACATTAATGAACTGTTTCTCAAGATCAATGTCAGGATACCAGCATGACTGGATTACTTTTAGGCTCTAAAGCTAATTCAAGATTTTTGTTCCTGTGTTTTGGCAGGAAAGCCCAGTAATTTCTTTCCAGATGACAGTTTTATAGACTCTGGAGAAATTGATGTTGGCAGAAGAGCCACACAGAAGATCCCTCCTGGTACCTTTTGGAGATCTCAGGTGTTCATCGATCACCCAGTGCATCTGAAATTCAATGTGTCTTTGGGAAAGGCTGCTCTGGTTGGCATCTATGGCAGAAAAGGCCTCCCACCATCGCATACACAGGTAATGAGACCTCCTTTTAATTAAATAATACTTGTCTTTTATGGCTTTTTTTTAATTATTATTTCCGCTATTTCTTTTCAAGAATTTGTGGCATGCTTGAAAGATGTGAATTGTCTATCCAGAGAAAGATAATCAAGTGACAACTGCAAGATATTTACACAGGCAAAACAATCAGTTGCTTCAAGCAGCAAGCTGCTAGAGGAGGAAAAGGGTTTTGTGGGCTGGTGGTCACTGAGGGTATCACCTGGTTACTCCTAGAAGCATGAGATACCTTCTCCATCCAATGCCCCTTGCAGCAGCAGCAGCCACACTCAAACTATATCAAAAAGAATAAACTCTTAAGCAGTTTTGTGTATCTCAGGACTTCCTCCCCCTTTCAGCATCTACCTTTCCCTTCTCATGGTAAGAGCAACAAGACCCAAGTCTCTCAGCTTCATGGGAGCAAGGTTCACTTTTGTCTTCTGTGCTGAAGTGCCTTGAGCCAACTCTTCATATTATGCATGTTGACTGTCAGATTAGACTGAGATTGGTCAAGGTCTAACCAAATTAAATCACGTTCTTACAAAAATCCACTGGCTTACTTAAGCAGTAATCAAGGTGCAGTTAGGACTAAAATGAAAGTGGTTGCTTTTCTTGACACTCTTGGCAAAAGTCAGGTCAAGAAATCACCTTCTGGGAAAAGCTCTGAAGAACCATCCCCTTAAATAAGGATTTTGTACCTTATTTTATCTACTTTTCATTTCAGTTTCTAAGCTGCTCTTAACCAGATTCATTAATACATTAGGGTATAACTCTCATTGGCAATGCAAAACACCTTATTCTCACTTGCATCAGCAATTTATCAAAGTATTACCAAGTTTCTATTAAAGTTGTAACTTACCCTTGCCCTGCACTATGAACTGAAAAGCTAACACAACTATTTGAGATTTAAAGAAATACCCTGCCTTGATTTTCTTTATGAACAAACAAATGTGTTTATTACAAGCTTTTTGAGTAATATCATATTTTCCACATAGTAACACCTGCAATTTATTTATCTCAAAGTGTCATAAATCTGCACTTTCTCTGCAGAATTAAAATATTTTAATAGGATCAGCAGGTCATAGATTCAGTGACACAGTAGTACTGTTATTGCCCATTTTTAATCAGTCATTTTACAGGGAGATTTAAACATTTAAACCTTACAACTCCTGTATTATTTAAGTGAAAATCCAAGTCATAGTCACATAATACTAACTGTAGATTAGAACTCTGTGTTGTTTTTACTTGTTTATTATCATTGTTCATTTCTGTTATGGAACAGGAGTTATTCCATTAATAGTTTCAACTGCTTAAGTAACAAATGTAAAATTTAACACCTAAACCTCAAGTCTATTGAACTGAATGCAAAATCTTTCAATGTAGCAGCCACTACACCCAACCATAGTAATGTTTTAAACAACTAAGAAGCCCACACTCGCTTCACCATTGCTGCTGGGTTTTTTTAACCTCATTTTTGCTAGGATATTCTCAGTGATTTGTCAGTACCAGAACTTTCTCCATTTAAAGCAGCATGGTTGTGTATCAGTTGAAGCCTCAGCTGAGGGTAAGATGTTGAATGTGGGATGTGGCAGAGGTTTGTCAATATTACCTGCTGGAAAAGGTGATGCACTGGCTCAGAATCCATGTGAGTGCTGCTTTGTGTGTAGCCACTAACTGAGAGCTGCCAAGTATGTAAAAAAAAAATATTATTTGGACCAAAAATATCACCAAAAATCCCCAGAGGGACATTTTTATTAAAACAATAAAAATTATGGTACACTAATAGAAGCTGATCACGAGTTCCACCCTGTTCTGAAGAAATAATGTGAAGCTGCAGGCATTGAAGTGATATTGATTTATTACTTCTTAATATTTAATTTAGTTTTAAAATTATGTATTTTCCTAAATTTATTATTCTAGAACCTGCTGTCCATTAAAACATTGTTCTCCTTCTGTATGTTTTTATATGATGTTTAATCTCACTGTGGTTTATTAGCCTTAGGAGTCATTAAATAGGTAACCTGTTTTCTATGTTGACATTGTAAACTTGCCTCTCAGAGTTAAGACCTTTTACTCAAATCTCTTACTTTGTTTCATATAGTCTAGAGTATCTGCTGCACCCAATGAGTTTTATATTTCCAAATTTTGTAAGGAATTTCATAAACAAGACTTTGACAAAATACAGGCTTAGAGCAGTGATACAGTCTTCCCCATAATAATTTAATAAAGGCTCAATGATTTTTCCTCACCTATATAGTTGATGTCACTAGTAAAATTCTATCATCTGATAATCAAATTTCCTGTGTTAGATATTTAGGTATTTCTTCTGTTTGGATAATCTATTTTCTGTAGTGTCTCTTAACATTGTCTATTCACTTTCAGGATTTTTTTATTGATCCTCAGGCTGATTCTTATTAAATATTCCTGAGTTTGGTAAAATGTCAAAAAGTTGTATTCAGCCATGATAACTCCATGCTATTCCAGATTTTCTTTGGGAAATTTTCTCTGCTTGTGGTGATTTGTCTTCTAGTCAAGGTTAACAACAATCGTGGAAACTAATAAGTAGGAAGAAAAAGCAAACTCCAGATTTCTGTAATCTTAAAAACAGAGCCTGTAGAAGCCTACAGTAATTTGCTGCTAGCTAAAGGCATTTCTTCACATTCTTCTCAACAAATCATAATAAAAGTTAGATAATTTTATTATGGTCTATTAGATTTAATCTTCCTAGATCAAATAATTTTTCAAGTGTTTTTAACATAGGACAAATTTTCTTTAATCATAAATAGTAGGGATTGGCCCTCATAGCCTGTGGGAGGCATTTTTCCATTTGTACAATTTGAATTGATTAACATGGTATTTTATCTACAATTTCCTTGCTTGCAATAACTCTAAATGCATATTAAAAGTATCTGAATGTATTGAAATGCAGTAAAGTACAGTCCATTTGTGGTTCAATTAATATTTACAATTAGTAACTAGTCACTTTGCAAAGTCATCAACACCCACAACAGCATGTTGCAAATATTTATAAAAAATAAACTTTTACTTTTGGCAGGAATGCCCAAATAAGCATAACCCAGACTGGACTGTAACAACAGCAGTTCACTGTAGCTGGATACCTTGCCATTGGTGTCATCTCACTAGGCTTTAAGCATCTACCTCTGTCAAGAAGTGGGTACTTGTAAAGCACAATCCACAGGACATTTCTAGATGTGAACATCAGGATGAGGCAAACTGGAGTCTAGAAGTGTCTCTTTCTCTAACTACAACCCAGTGGTTCTAGAAAACAAATTCAAGCTGCCATGGAGATGTCAGCATTTGGTGAGATGAACCTCACCTATGATGTCTGCAGTTACCTTTTAAAAATTGTGTCAGTCTGGTTAATCTTGCTCCAAAATGGAAATATGCAGGTTTTTCTCTTACTGTTTTTAACTCTGATGTCCTCTGTCACTGCCCTTCTCAGCTGTGTCAGTCATGGCCACACTGAGAACTGATGAGGACTCAGCCTTGGCAACGGCTCCTCCTCAGAGTGGCTACAAATACCTGGCTCACAAAGCCTCATTCAGACCAACCACTCACTCATGTCCTCTTAAGCTTAAAAGAGTCCTATTTTTTCCAAAACACAAGCTTACATTTTAAGTAATAAATTTTATATTTTCTATTTACAGTATATTTTTAGAATTTATATTTTTGTATTGACTGTTTTAATAATTTGTATTTACATTCTGCTTTTTTCAAAAGAGAAACTCTGACAAAGCCTTTTGCAGGTGTGTCAGCTTTTATGTTCTCAAAAGACACTTCAGCACCAAATCTGAGAGATCTATATTTTGAAATATAGCAAAAAAATTAAAGCAAGGCTCAAAAATTATTTCATGTAAATAAATAATTAAAATACAGTAATTAAAATACTCCAGGGACAAATTCTGTTGTTTCATGTGCAAGCTATCTCATGTATAGCTTGTTTGTCAAAATGTTGTTGGAAATAAACACTGTTAATTTATTTTAACTTAGCAAGTTAACCACAAAGAACACGTCATCAAGTCCTTATCTTGGCTGACTTTGAAGATCATACCAGACAATTTAATAATATAACAGAAGTACCCAAATTTTGCTATCAGTAAAGTCAAAAGGGATAAGAATCCTAAATATTGTTGCCACACTCAGCCAACACTCGGCAACCATTCAGTGCAGCAACATTTACTGGTACAACAATATGTAGTATTGGTTCTTTCTGCCTGTTTTTGTCCTTCCTGCCAAAAGCTACAAGCTTCTTTGGCCAACTGGGTGAGAAAGGCAAAACCAAGTGAAATGAGAGAACAGAAAAGCTAAGCTGGGCTTCAGCTGCTGGATCCTGCTCACATGGTGTCCTGTTCACCTAAACACACTATAAAAGACAGATTAGATAAGGTTCATTTAACGTTTGTGTTGTTTATTCAGCTTGTATCTGTCTCATCCCATTAATAGATTATCAGATAAAATACAATTATTGCAGAAAGTCAGTGGAAAGTTATTTAAATGGGTAGTTGCAACACTAGTAGCAAAAACAAAGCTGTTGTTCAGCTGAAGTTACCCTGGCAAAAACAGGAATGTGTCCTTTCAAGGGAAGCTTCCAAAAGCCACCCTCTAAATGGGACTTTTATGTATTACTTCATCTCTTTTCCATCTTCATCTTCTATGATCTTTTAACCACTTTTGCTGTTTCTTTAACATAAAACCCTTGCTGGCTAAACAAAATACTTCTGCCAGAATTTACTTACAAATACTCTTATCTATTCCTTGGTGACCCATAGCAATTCTGGCAAACAACCTGGTTAGGCTAAATACAGTTTTCTTTCTATTTTCCTTTTTAGCCAAGACATGAAGAAGCTAACAAATAACCTTCTTAGCATCATGCTTACAGTGCAGTTTAAGCATAGTTCTGGACCTCATGTTCCCCTGCCTATGTTTCTACAGAATGAGAACACATCAGTAGGGTCGATATGCCCCAAGTCCCATTCTAAGTAAAGGTATTTTCTTGATGCATGTCATTACAGAAAAATACATTCCTATACTAGCTATTTACAAAATGGTTACTTGCAGGTAGTCCAGGAACATACTGGAATTACCAGAGAAAGTCCTGTTTATGACGCTTCTGTGGGTATATTTTTCTAATCCTTGATATGAAGTATGTGTGTCTTCCACATAAGACAGACACAGAGCAAGAGACTAAGCTTGAGGAAGCCTGAGATACACACAAATATCACTCTTTTTTATGTTTCAGTTTGACTTTGTGGAGCTTCTTGATGGAAGACGTCTGCTGACACAGGAGGCGAGAAGCTTAGAAGGACCTCAGCGGCAACACAGAGCTTTCGTGCCCTTGGCCAGCCATGAGACAGGGTTTATCCAGTATCTAGATTCAGGAATATGGCATTTAGCCTTCTACAATGATGGCAAGGAGTCAGAAGTGGTTTCGTTTCTTACTACTGCTATTGGTAAGGATTTCCTGTATTATTCCTAAATTCCTGAATGTGCCTTGAGGCCAGGTATTAACAAACAGAGTCAAATTGCATGGCAGCTTGGTGTGGTTTTGGAGAGGGTGCATGTAGGACATGTTTAGCAACATGCTGAATGCTATTAGGCCCTGAGTATCTAACAAAATATGTATAGACCTTTATGTAACTATATCCATAGTGAGATTCTACCCAGTGCCAAAAGTGGATTACAAGCTTAGAATTCCCTGCTTCGTTTTCTTCCTTTGAGCTTCTCTTTATACAGTTTGGTTAGTTGATTCATTATTTTTTGTCTTCTTTCTGGAGTAAGGTATAGGAATGATTGTGGAGCACAATGCAGCCTCATGCAACAGTTTTTGGTGTGACAGAGAGTCCTGCCTTTGAGCCCTGTCAGAATTACTCAAGCTGGAGTTCAAACAGAGTACTAGGGTTAAAACGCCAATAAAGAGCACAGAAAACTTGGTAGCAGGATCAACAAAAGCAGGACTCTCAGTTTCTCTTTGCTTACATAAAGAAGCTGGTATTTCTTAAGAAGAAAAAATTAACTAAACAAGTCTCTCAGTTTCTCTGTCAGTTTAGTACAACAGCAATGATTTATTGCAGTCCAAGGAGGAAAGATGCTCCCAGTGGGCTGCCTGACAGCCTTGCACACTGGATATTCTTCCTCATCCACCCTGTAAATATTGGAATCTGTTTCTGATTCAATAATTTTTAATTATAAATTCAACTGACTTGTAGAAACTGTTCATATACCCAAATTCAGTAAGGCTCTCAGAGCAGAAAGCACTTTTAAAGCACAGTCACAAGTTGCTGTGTTGTTCAAAGTGATGCTAAGTGTTCTAGCCAGACTTTTCTCTTGGCCTCATTGCACTAACATGAGGGTGGGGGAAGAAGACAAAACATTCTTAATTTGCCTTTAACAGTCGGGAATGTTGTGGGTGAGCAGTATGTCGGAATATCTTTTAGGCAATCCTAATTTTTTTTTGTTTATACTCTGCTGTACCTTCATAATAAGCAGACCAGTCCATGATGTATATCCTATTATATATTCTATATATCCCCTGTTGACCTTGAACCATTCTGTGTTTCAGTACAAGGAAGTTTTCTTCTGCTGTACAAGAAAGAGCTTTGCCCCATACGTGGGAATCACTTTGCTCACTGGCAGCTGTACAGCACCACAAAACTGTAGTGTACAGGAAAAACTAGGTACAAGCAATGCACTTTGAAACTCACTTGAGATAAACACAAATTTGAGATAGGAAGATGTGACTTCTTGGTTAGAATTTAGCTAGAGAAGTGCAGCACTTTTGTAAGTACCATAAAAAAAAATGTAGTAGCCTTAACGAGTTAGTACCTTTCTTCTTAGTCCAAATTTCAGCAGCCTACTTAAAAAACCAAACTGACAAAGAACGCACAAAACACAATGAAACAAGGCAGATGTTTTGTGTAAAAGTACTCTAAACCTTCAGAACCTTTCTGGTGTATTTGTGAGGTCTGGCAAGACATGGCTGCTAGATTTTAAGTCTGTATATACTATACCAATGTAGTGTTACAATTTTTGTCAGTGCCAGAGTAAAGAGGATACAGCAACTTGATACAGTGTTTAAGACCCAGGGTGTAAAATTGCCATGCCAAACAAATAAATCAAGTCACACGTGATAGGGGCCTTAGATCTATCTGTGTGGGGTGAGGAACCTGCAGAGTTGTGTTGACTGTCAGAGGTGAGCTGCCATTTGATTTGATTTCTGTGGCAGGAGCACATAGACAAATCTCCCTTAATTATTGCACTGACATAGGGCTTAGAGTGAGAGCGTGTTTGAAAAGCATAGCTGTGATACAGGAAGAAGTAGGATCTGGTGATCTGAGAAGAGGACCAGCAGGCTGGAACTCCTGAATTCCAATTGATTTGATTCTGATTGCTAATTCTGACCCAGCCCAGGGTCATGTTTCAGCTGCTCACCATGTAAAATTGAGGAGAGTGACATCTCCCCAGAGGTGCGGTGAGGGTGATAAGAACTGCTGAGAAAATGCATTAAGCATTAATTAATGATCATGGATAACAGTAGAAAGCACAAAATTGATAATGGGGATCATAATGATAATTCAAAAAGCCAAACTGTGCAGTTGTTCCTCAGGCAAAACTCCCCTGTGAGTAAGCACTCACCTGAGTAAAGGACCATAGCTTTTACTTCAATAATAAAAATGGTGAGTGCTGATTTTCCAAGTATATTTGCATGTTCCAACAGACTGAACTTTTCAGAGCCAGGAAAATCACTGCAGCCTCTGTATGACAATATCATGTGCAATTACTATGCAGTGCTTGTCTGGAATGATTTGGCTTCCACTATTCTAGAGTAAACTGGGGTAAAATGGGAAAAAGTATCTGTATTCCCACTTTGAGAACAGACAGTTAATTTCATAAATTGTGAGGCTGTCCATCATACAGTTTTGGAATCCAATAGAGTTATAACTAAATCCACGCAGGGATGTTAGTACTGATTTTGAGGGCAGAAGGTGGCAGCTTAGCCTGTTTTCTAAAAGGATGTGAAATCATCATCACTAAAGAGTGAGGTGGTGTCAAAATGTGGGCCTGTTACGTGTCACTGCACGTAAACCTGGGGAGGACACAGCATCATAATTCCTGTCAAAGCTCATACTTCTGCATAATACAGGCAATTCAGGTGGAGGAAAAAAAAATATTATCCTGGGACATTTTTCATCTTTTAATAGCATTTTTATATCCCATTCCTCTGAATTACAACACAAGACATTATAAAGGAATGGACAATCAAGGTCTCTCAATAATAAATTAACCTTTTTGTAAATGACATTGGTGGCACTTTCTGAAATTTCTAATAGAAACACTTCTCTGAAAAGTGTCTTGTGGATTCACCTCTTTCTGAGAGTGGTAATTTATTCAGAGCAATCTTGTATAAGTGGAGCAAAATAGTAGGCTGAGGAATCAGCTGGAACCAGGAAATATGAGACAGATATGTTGGCCAAAAATCTGATCAGTAAAAGCAAGGAACATCTGAGAGCCTCAAAACAGTGTCTATATAGTCAGAGAGAAAGTGTCTTCCGGCAGCTGTTACTGCTGGGCTCAGCCAAGCTTGGCTGTGCAGGGCCACTGAGAAATCAAAAGAAAAACCAAAATGAGTTGGCTGTGAGAGGAGAGCATCTCTGTTTACCAGCACGACACCCAGCAAGCAGAAGGAAACTCATGTAGAACACCCGTGACAGGATGTAACTACACACAGTTCAACAAGGCCAAGTGCAAGGTCATGCCCATAGGTTGGGGCAATCCCAAGCACAAATACAAGCTGGGCAGAGAATGGATTGAGAGCAGCCCTGAGGACAAGGACATGGGGTGTTGGTTGATGAAAAGCTCAACATGAACTGGCAATGTGTGCTGGCAGCCCAGAAACCGTGTCCTGGGCTGCATCACCAGCAGTGTGGCCAGCAGATCAAGGGACGGGATTCTCCCTTTCTACTCTGCTCTCATGAGACCCCATCTGGTTTGCTGTGTCCAGCTTTGGAGCCCCCAACATAAAGAGGACATGGAGCTGCTGGAGTGAGTCCAAAGGAGGGCCACGAAGATGATCAGAAGGCTGGAGCACCTTTGCTATGGAGTCAGGTTGTGAGAGGTGGGGCTGCTCATTCTGGAGAAGAGAGGGTTCCAAGGAGACCTTAGAGCACCTTCCAGTGCCTGAGCAGACTTCAGGAAAACTGGGGAGGGACTTTTTACAAGGGCATGGAGTGACAGGACTAGGTGGAATGGTTTCAAACTGAACGAGAGGAGATTTAGATGAGATCTTAGGAAGAAATTATTTGCTGTGAGCGTGGCAAGACACTGGCCCAGGGCTGCCCAGAGAAGCTGTGGCTGCCCCATTCCTGGCAGTG
Source organism: Apus apus (assembly GCF_020740795.1). NCBI lineage: Eukaryota > Metazoa > Chordata > Aves > Apodiformes > Apodidae > Apus > Apus apus. The sequence goes on along the minus strand of NC_067282.1, from coordinate 4,223,632 downwards.
TTCAAGGCAAGGTTGGATGAGTCTTGGAGCAACCTGGTCTAGTGAAAGGTGTCCTTGCCCATGGCAGTGGGGTTGGACCTAGATGATCTTTAAGGTCTCTTCCAACCCAAACTGTTCTGTGATTCTATTATCTCACTTTTATCTTCTGCAAGAGACAACACTTAAGTTTAAGAAAGGGACCATTGTTCCTCCTGCCCCCTCTACTATCAATAAAGAAAACTATCATAACTGCTTTACTGCATCAAAGTGCAAAGTGAGCTGGCAGTGTTCTTTCTAAGGGGCTGCCAGCACAGATGGCACTGTGCAATATACATCAAAAGGCAAGCTCCCTTCCTGCAATAGTCTGAAATCCAACCACCCCCATACAGTCTCCAGGACAGTAGTTCACACACAAGGATACAGCAGAGGGGGAGCACTTCACATAGGACTGAGCTTGAGGGAGAGAGAAGAAATTGCAGGGCACAGAGACAAGCATGGGACTGGGAACTCTCCTGTGCGAGCAAGTGACAAGAATGACTCTTCCTTATCTCTGCCTTTAGTGTTTAGCTTGTTCTTGGTGAAGTGAAAAAGAAGAGCCTGAGTAGTTCAAATTTGTTTCTTTTTGCTGCCTATTTGTAGGCTAACTTAAGCTCTACCAAGTTCCAATTCAGTGGGGATGCATAAGTGTGATCCACTTACAGTCTCAAAGCCATTCACATTATTTGCACTTGTTTTGCTACTATGTGGAAAAGTCTACACTGGTTGCATGTAAATATCGAGGAGCCAGGGTACTGTGCAGACTAACATGGCGTGTTATCTGCTCTGGCACTTTCTTTTAGCTCCTTCATGCCTGAGTTACTTGACTTAAAACTCTCCCATGTACATTTAGCTCTTCAGGGCTCTGAATGAGGAAAAGTGGTTTTAATGCCCAATCTATCCTTTTCCAAACTTCTCCTTGGGCTATATCCAGTAAAAGAGGCTGAAAGCTGAGCAAGTAGTTTGCTGAATAGGACCCTTTAACTGCTTTAACTGGGATTCCAGCTGCTCCATGGAAGTGCTCAGTTACTACAAGTGTTGTTCTCCCTTGTTGCATGAGTATGGTCATCTCGCCCCTTTCACTGTTTCACAGAGGGACTTCAGGGCACTTCCACTCTGTGGTAACCCTCTACAGATAGTAAATTAGTAGCCTGTTCCTTCCTGGTCTCACAACCCTTTTCTTGCTCTACACAGAAAAAGAAATATAGTGCCATGTGAGACCCATGACAGGGAGGAAAATCAAAACTTTGCTTTTGATGTTATTGATCTCTCTCCTGCAAAATAACAGCAGAGCTTTGCACGCTCTGCAAATAGTTTTTTGCCTCCAGCTCTTTGTGTCCCATTACAAGCCTTTGCTTGACAGACACTCTGTCAGGCAGTCAGTGCCTTTTTTGATTACCCTCTTGTTTCTGCTGCCTCTTTTTTGATGCTGTTTCCTGCATTCAGCTCTTAGCCAGCTTCTCTGAGTGTGGTAAAGATTGTAAGGTCTCAGTTAGGTAGTATTTAGAAAAGATCCAGGCTCTCAATTCAGGCAGGAGGCAAAAAGGCATCTAAGAGTCCCCTCCAGGCAGTGTAAGTTTTTTCCCTTGTGAATTTGCTCTGACAATGTTGGGTTGACAGGTCTGTTTGACTGAAAACTTAGGGTTATTGACAGAGTAGATTCAGGTTGTGCTGCCACACTGAAAGGTGTCTTCCACTAAACATCCAGTTGGCCACAGGACTTAAGGTACTTTGGTGAGAGTTGAGTTAGTCCATGTAGAAGGATGGCAAGACGACAGGAGATTGTCATCTCCATGTTAAGCAAATCCAGCCTTGCTTGATAGGAAAGGCATCTCCTGGGGAGATGGAAATGTGGGGAGAACTTGGTCTGCCTGAGCTTTTAATGAGCTGCAAGAGTTCCTCTCCAAGCAGGTGTAGTTGTGTGCTTGGTGAGATTTCTCTTTTTCATCCAGCCTATGCATAAATCTAACCTGTTTGCTTTGTAGGGTTTATTAAAAAGCAGACATAGCTGAGTCTGGATCTGGAAATGTAAAGAGGGCTGTGTGGAGCTGAAACTTTTCACATTAGCTTACACTTCCTGTGGCCAGAATGTTTTTTTTTCATCTTCTTGGTAAGACAGAGATAAAGTTTTTTAGATGCATAGTGATACAAACCTTAACACCTGATCACCTAGAAATCAGCAATACCTTTATCAATGCCCCCTTAAGCTTTTCACCTTCTTCCCAAGGACCAATGAGCAGTCTCATTTCCCAGTGAAGTAAGGCAAGAGGATGAGAATGTCCCAGTGTTGGATTTTATCTCCCTGCCTGCCTTTTTGGACAACTAACAAATTAATCATTTCTTCTGGTTCTTAAATCCCCTTCAGCTTCAGTCAGTGATTTGGACTTGTTTCTGTGGCATACCCTTCCTCAAATGCTACCTGCAGCTTTCTGCCTGCTTCAGCTGGAGCTGCAGCAGTCCAAGAAACCTGAAGTCAGACCAATCTGTTAAAATCTACATGTTATTTGTGATGATCTTTTTTCTCCCTGCAAGTGTCTGAAACAATTGTTATGTAACAACCCTGCTTCCCAAGCCCTAATGGCAGGTAAAATTATTATTTCAGGGTTTTCTTTTGAAGATGTAAGGCATCTCTAATTAAGAGGAAATTAGGGACACATCTGAAAGATAGTGAAATAATAAGAAGCCTGTAAAGGTCAGATACTTGGCTGTAAAAACTTCCATAGCTGCTCCTTCCATACAGACTGTATCTCTTCATTGATGCTCTGTGAGTAAAATGTAACAGTAGAAATTTACAGAGTATAAAGCTAGTTTAACTTTAGAGCAGAGAGACAGTAATTTACTTAATGCTACTCTTGAGTTCTTTCTCTTTTCTCTTTGTTTGTGTTGTGTTTGTTTTTTTTTTAATATATTTGGTTTTATATATGTACACTCTTCTTTCAATAGATCTTATGATTACAAGTGATAATTTGGGTGGGGAAAATAGACAAGTGGACACATCTTTTCATTTATATTGTTGAACAAAACAAATTAAGCCATGTTTGTTAAGATAGCTTAGATGCCAGTAAGTATTCATCTCAGTAGAAGCTAGACATCTGAATGTCTTTAATGATCCAGATTTTGTCTGGTTTTGATCCTGCTTTAAAGTGGTAGAAAAAACGAAGGTAGATTTGTCTTTTTGAAAACCTTTGCCTACATCTGTATCACATGGACTGGTAGCCTTGAACTTGCTTGTCAGTGTGCTCTTTGCAGGCAGGCAAGTTCTCTTGATCTGACAGAGCTGGTACAAAAGGTTTATTGATTGATGTAATTACTTTAGTTTTAGGGTCAAGAAATGGTTTATTTAATACTGAAGTTAAAGCCTTTTTTTCTTGGTCTCTGTTATTTCTGTCCCCTTTTTCAGTTCAATCTTTTTTTCAGAACAGCAGAATTCTGCCTTAATAGCACAGCATATTGTGCTATCTGAGGGTTTCTGGAGAAATGTGTAAAACAGTGCATATGGTTTTTGTTTTTACACTTTTGTATATAGCTCTTTCCATGCACCCCAGACTGCAGGCTAATGTAAGCACAGCTTGTTTTATTCCTGTGTCCTATTACTGAGCTGCTAGAACAGCTCTGTGCAGACTTTTCATTCCCTGAATGCTCCCCTGCTAAAGCACAGAAATACACTTGTGGGAGTTACTCACTTTGACAAAAGGAGAACCCTTTCAGTACTAGAACAACAGACTTTTTAAAGACTTAATTTGTCCAAAGGCTGTATTCAAATGTATATACTTGCATGCAAGACCACAGAAGAGAACAACAATGGCACCTCAGGAGTTACTGGACCAATCTCTCCCTTTGCATGGGGGCCAAGTGGGATGAGAAGGGCATAGTCTGCACAGTAACTCCTGGCATATGTTGACTTTTTAGATGATAATGACTAGTCTGTGTATTAGATGTGTGGCTCCTTTCTTTATCTAAGGGCTACAGCAGTCTCAGAAAACGAGTTTAATAAATGATGCTAAACTGTTTTTTTTAGAGGGCTTGCTGGAGTGTCTGAGAAGGAACATGCTTTGACCAAGTTTGTGCAGCGAGTGTACTAGAGGCAGAAAAGGAGCAATGAGTTCTGCTTTTTTTTTTTGCCCCTGTGAATACCACTGAAGGCTGAAGGCAGTTGTCTGAGCACAGGCATCTAGTGGCACCTGAGATGCCCCAGGAAACTGAGGGCATCTCTACAGCAGGGCAGATCTGACATAAAAACTTGAGGAGACTCAGGCCCTTCTGCAGCAGTGGCTGGAGACCAAGTATGATACTTGAGAGTATGTCCCTAGCACCAGGCACTGACCTAACTGAACCTCAGACATCAGTCATTCCAGCCAGTGTGTACTCATCCTTTTTTATCAGGCTTGGATGTATTTGCTAAAGACTTTATGTAAAATGAAGGTTAATCTTTAATGCACCCATTAGAACATTGCCAAGGTTTCATGGCATTTGCTTGACCAAATGAGATCACATTTGAGATCCTCTCTGTGTGCAAGAAGGATTTGCTTTTTTTTCCTCTAAAATACAACAACTTACAACATCATTTCAAATGAAACTCAAGGCCAGCTTTAGCCTTGCCCTGAGCTACAAAAGTAGAAATTGTAATGTACTGAATGTGAAGTAACTTCCCAGTTGCTAGTACAGCTCCAGAAGTTGAACTCTGAAGGCTGAACAATTGTTATTTCCTATATTAGTTTGTATCAATTTATGAGAGTGGGAAGGAAAAAAAAAATCTTTGCAATCCCTTGGGCAAATTTGGGGATATCCAGTTCATTTACTGGAGTGACATTCAGGACTAAAAATATTCCAGCTGCAAGAAGGGGAAGCTAGGAGTAAAAAACATGTTCACAAGGTGTCTTTCTAGATCTCCACAGCACTGTCATATGGATGGTACAAGTATGGGGTTAAAGAGTTACTGGGCTTAGAAGTTGTGTTGTAGAAGGAAGAAGAAGGGTTCAGCACAACAGCTACTCTTTGTTTACAATACTTAATTGATTTTTTTTTTCCCAGCTAACTTCTAACCTGTGATCACATTTCAAGGCCCTTAAAACAGAGGGGGTTTTTCAGAGGGTCAATATACAGTTCCTTCAAAACTGTATTTCATAGATCCATTTGTGCTTTTAACATTGCTCACATTCTCAAGGAAGAAAACAGTGTTCCCTGTATATCCCTCTGAACAGCAGAAATGCATGAGAAAGACTTCATAAAAGTTGCCATCATTCTGATCCCAGTGAAGACAAAGGAGATTTAACCATTAACCTAAAAGGGAGTATACATAAGCCAGTGACCAAGAGCTTTTGAAATCCCATTGCATCTTATGCTTTCAGCCATCTGAGAGCTTTAGATTAAAAGGCATTCTGCACTGGAAAGATTTGTTCTTTAAAAGGAAGCAGTTACAGAAAGGAATGAATCAGTGAGATAAAGCTCTCTCTCAAAGGGTAATCCAAATTCAGACCAAATGTGGTAGAGGCTTCTGAAATATTTGGGCTTTTTCTCAACTTCATTTACTCCCCAAACTATTCCCACTCGGTCCCTGTTTCTGTAGTACAGAAGTTCAAAAATAGTGCACAAAAAAGCTGGGTTTTTTTTTAGTATTTCCAGCTGGGCTTGGAGTCAAATGTGCTTGAAATAGTGTGAGAAGGACTGACATTATTGCAGTGAGAGCCATTTGAGTACCTGGATAGAGATCTCAAGCCAGGCCTAGAAGGAAAAGTCCAGACATCTCAAGGGGGAATGTGTTCACATGATGTACTGTCAAATTTGGCAAACTCAACAGCTCTTGATGGTTTAATAAGCAATCCAAACTGATCTGAACACCAAACCTTTCGTGCTTCACCATCACCTTTAACAAGGATTCAGCCTCTAGAGTCACTGCTGGCTGGAGCAGGTATTTGCTGTCAGTGCACTGATGGAGATGTGGGGTGTCTGTAATTGCAAAGTGCTTTTTTAGAAACAAAAGGAAGTTTCTTCTTACAGAAGAGTGAGGGGAGAATAACATGCAATTAGATACTATGATTTCTGTACTTCACTCTGGTTTTCCAGAATCAGGAGTGGTTTAAGGAGCTGTTTAAGGGACTGCTTGCCTGGTGCCCTTCCTCTAATTTAGCATCCTGATACCTGCCTGTGAAGGTTGGAATTCGAGTGGGATAAGAGAGCAAAACAGGGTGTTATGCATGGATCTTTAATTAAAACAGACCTCCCAGCCTTCAGAAAAAGAAAAAAAATAAGTCAAAATCTGCCACAAGATCAAGTGGCATTAGCAGGATCAGCATCACACTAGGTGCCCTCCAGAAACGGGAACTGTGAAAGAGCACTCAGAAATAGCAAGTGCGTTTCCATGATGCTGTCAAGGCTTTCACATCCCTGGTTGCCAGGTGTGGATTGCTTGAGCTAGAAATGTAAAAGCCTTCTAAAACACAAATGAAGCAGCAAAACCAAAATCTCAGCAGGTGAGGATGTACTATAAGAAGGAACCAGTCCTTTCAAACTTCAGCTGGGGAAGGAAGAGGAGGAGCAAGAGAATATCTGACCCAGCATTTCAACATTTCCTTTATTTCCAGGGCTTTCCACACACACACACACACACACACATACACCACCCTCACCCCCCTTTCTTTTTTCTTTTGGCTCATAGTGTCAAATCTGATGGTTTGAGATGTCTGAAACCTGTTTTATTCCCTCTCACCTCCATGTCTCCCTTGGGATTGTTATCACAATTACAAGGGCAAGTGACTTTTCTCTAGACTTAGAATCCAACCCACCCTGCAGTGAAATTCAATTGAGTGGCATCATTTCTTTGAAAAATAAACAAGACTGCAAGCTCTGCAACTGGGAAGCAAATTAAATATGTTCACAGAGCCTTAGAATTTTCTTTGCCTTTCATGTTATACTGCATGACTTCCTATTAAAATTATTGCTAACATAGTTGGGGCAGTGACAGGGATCATTTTTGTAAAAGAGAGATATTCTTGCAATCAGCTTGTAGGTGACGGCTTTATCCTGATAAGCAGGTCTAGAAGAAAGAATATGTGGCATGCTAAGGTTGCTCTGGTGCAGCAGCAGAAAATAATGTGAAATAATGTGCTATCCCTTCACTCTCCCATGGGGTGTAGTTCCTTGTAGGGTGAGAGGGATGCTGTGCACTCCTCATGGCTCTTTTTCATTGACATGTCTCACACAGAGGATTTCAAAGTTAGATATGAGCTATGGAGTCTAACTACCTGCTGCCCTCCTCCGTGAGTGCTCCTTTCCTCACAGCAAACCATCTTCTTTAGCCAGGGGAACATGATTAGGGAGAAATAGGTCAGTGGACAGTCAGGAACATTTTTTTTCAGTGTGACAATACATATATTAATTGATTTGATACAGCAAACAATTCTCTGAGTGTTTGATTTACCTCAAATTTTTTATTTATTGGCTATTCTTAAATTAATGCATGTGCATATACAGAGGGTTGAGATTTATAAGGAACGGACAGAACCTTTTGTTACACCTGTCGATCCGTATCTCCCCAGGTTGGTAGACTGGAAGATGTGGCAATTTACTTCAGGTTCAGGAGCTTCATGTGTCTTCTCACCAGCACAAAGCAAAAGATTTTTAGGCCATTTCTTGTGTAAAGGTGGAGTAGACTGCTAGGTGAAGAGACCAAACAGTGAGGTTACCTAAAAAAACCCTTATTTTTTTCTTTGTATCTCACTTCTAATATTGAACATTCTCATTGTGACATGTTTCATTTTCTTTGAACCTTTATTCCAGGAACTGAGATTAGCATTGATTCAGAGGAAGAAGTTCTTTACTGTGAGGGTGGTGAGACAGTGACACAGGTTGCCCAGAGAAGCTGTGGCTTCCCCATCCCTGGAAGGGTTCAAGGCCAGGTTGGATGGGGCTTGGAGCAACCTAATTAAGTGGAAGGTGTCCCTCTGTGGTGGGGGATTGGAACAGGATGATCTTTAAGGTCCCTTCCAACCCAAACCATTCTATGATTAAAATATAGTTCTTCTACTGTAGCACTATTCCTACATGTTACTGACAACAAACACTGCCAGTTCCAGAAGAGCTCTTTGAGGTTATTGTATAAAATAGCTACATTTGAATTCATACAACCGCACTGCACTGAATGGCATTTCGTCAGTTCTTAGAAAGCAGTCCTGGTGCTTATTAACTCCCAGGAAAGCTACTGCCTTCAATTGCCAGCTAAATAACTATTTTTTCCTTGCCAATAGATAGTTGCCTCTAAATGCCAAAGAAATGATGATGCTGGGTGGCAAGTTTAGGCTATAAAATATTTATCTTTAACACACAATTGTGTTACTGCAGCCTCTAATAGGATTTGGTGTCAGGCAAACATCTGCCTTGGCCTCTGGCCCAAAGATATCGAAACAAGCTATTAAGCTGAATGTTGCATAGTAAATAAATAAGGCAGAAATAGTGTTAAAGTAGCTGTACCACTGACCAACAAACTGGTTGAGTACATAAAAGAGAAGTCCATCAAGAGTCTAACAGTTTGTCTGCCTCCTTAATATGTTTATTGTATTTCATCTGGATAAAGGTAATTCATGTAGGTAATTGTAAGCCAGGCTGATGGATCTTTATAGAGCTCACCACAGTAGAGGTGGCTTTCACAGGGCTTTTTGTCAGCAGTAAAGTGGTCCCCTGAGCAGGCCATTAGCCTGAGAGCTTTGTTGCTGTCACATGCGTCAGTTTATGATATGAAGCAAGCAGTGTATTTGCCTCAGATTACCAGACTAAAAAAAAAAAGGAAATTGTAACAATTAGCATTTTCTTGTTGAGCTTGGTAATATTCTTAAATGAAAGAAAGTGTAGTGTGAAGTCTCATTATGGGTAGGGGCAGGATCATGCCGGTTTATAGCTTCTGTCAGGGTAAGGAGTGACTGCAGTGGGGAAACAAGCAGTGAGATAAAGTTTCCAGCCAAGTTTCCCTCAAAATCTACCAGCTGTGAGATTACTTGTGCTGAAAAAAGCCTCTTTAGACTAATGGCAAACATCACATCCTCAGCAGCTGTAAATCAACATGGTGCATGAAGTAAAGCTGGTTTGCTCCAGACCATCATTTATTTATTTATCTGATTTGATAATTAAAGCTCTTGAGCTGAAAGTACCATAAAGAATACTTCAGAAGAAGAGTTTTGCTCTTGCAGAAGTCTAGGCTTTCACACTTAATGAATCTTTTCCATCTCTCATTTTGATGCATCTAGAAACACTTTTGTACATCCTTCTTTTCCTGAGTGAGGTAGGTGGGACTAGGGTAGGGAATACCTGCTATGTCAGGCAAAGGTGTTTCTGTACTGTTTTCCAAAATGAGACAGTGTGGAATTGAAGACCTTGTGTCTCATTATGGTGTTTACTCCTTCTTTCAGAAGAGATCTGGATGGTTACAATACTTATTGAGGAAATGATTTGTTTTTTTCAGTTGCTAATTAGGTTTTGAAGCTGGCAGGACAATTACCTTGATATATAACTTTCTGCAATTCCTATTAAAAGCCACACCACCTTGGCTTTTGCAGGTTTATCCCCAGTGTGAATTGTTTCCTTTCAGCAGGTCAGCTCCTGTTGCTGTTGGTTTTTGGAAGGTGCTATGGGAGCTGCATTTTGAATGTCCTCTTTGGATACGATAGCAAAACCATATGAAAGCATCATGCATGATCCATTGGCTGACCCTCCAATTAATAATCTTTGCCCTTACCAGCTGGTGTCAATCAGATCACTTCAGAGATTTGGAAGCCAAGAGAAAGCTGTGGGAGTCAGACTGAAAACAAAGAACCTATAATTCTTTCTAACATAGTGAACTTTAATAATTAAACAAAACAAAACATTGTCATTGTTCTCTAAATCAGTTCCCATGGCACTATTCATAAAACACCATATGGAATTCTGTATATTTTGGAAAATATCCTGTTATTTACACAATCAACTTACAGAATAAGCTGTAGAATAAAGACTAGAACCTAGCCATAACTGCAGTGGCCTGTTTTTACTTATGGATTGACAGTTTGTCAGCTCTATAGCCATGTCAACTGTGGACATACTGAGAAGACAGACAGTTGCTTTGTGACACTAATTTAGGGGCTCCCTGAATGTTAATGAGTTTGATGTCTTCTGTCATCTAAGCCCCATTAGATAATAATTTGGCTAAGTCCTTGCTTCTGAAAATCTGTCAATTTGATTTTTCATTTTTTCTAGGGTTCCCTCATCATGACTCCCTAATTTCTTATGGCAAGTCACCCACCTTCTCCTGTTTATCTTGAAATTTAGGTATTAGAGCAGTGTGGAAAGATATATATACACATTATGTGTGCATTTCAGAAGGGCAAGAAAATCAACTCAGCTGTCCAACTGGTGCAGTCTGTAACCACTTATATGAAATTCAGTCCCAGGATGAAGAAAGGTTTTTATAGGAAGTCTTAAGTGAGTCTGACTTGCTAATGCCTGCAATCTTCAAAGTAAAAAGAAAATCCAGTTTATGATTGTACCTAAGAATGAAAATAGGACCAGGCTCAGTATCACAGACACAGCTCTCAGACTTGTTGCTCACAAGCCTAAGTCACAAGCCTTTTTTGTTCTCATTACCTCTGGAGCTCATGAGAGAAAAAAAATAAAAGATAAAAAAAGGCAGGTTAATTTAACACTTCCTTTATGGAGGTTTGTTTTTAAGCTGTTTGGAAGCAGCTTTGAGACGTGTACTGCATGAATCTTCATCGCTTTTCAGAGTTTATTCTCAGCAGTGAAAAACTTTGGGGGGTGTGCAGAGACCTTAATTGCCCTGAGTCACACCAGGGAAGTTAGTATCCCTAACTGCAAAAAATGTTAAGTGGCATGTGCCACTGGAGGGGAAGAGGTTTTTTTCCTTTTTACTTCAGCTCGTCTCCACCAGGCAGCTTATTCCAGGGCAAAGTGTAAAATGCAAGCACCTTAGAAATGTTACTTTTAACTGTAATAGGAAAACAAGCAGTGAAGTAGGATGAAGGAATTTTTAAGGTCTTACTGTATTATTAATAGTATAGGGTGGTCAGGCCACAATTAGTTATTGAAGTCCATTAGTGATGAAGTTACAATGGGTTTCATACATCTGTTTTTTATTCCTTTTATGTTGGCCACAACATGTTATGATGAAGTTCAGGCAAACTTGCAAACAAGGGGCTGGGAAATCAAGGACCAAGGGAATAGTAAGATATGAACAGATGTGTGCATATTAGCACTGCATTTTTGCAAATTAAAGTGGCAGTTCTGTACATGAACCACAAAATATACGTGAATATTTTTTGACATGCAATAACGTCGGTCACTGTGGATGGGATCTGACCAATTACAGGTGTCTTTGATGACAATATCTATGCCTGAACGAGTCAGAGGAGGAAAGGGAGCACCATGGGAGTAAATGGGTTTACCCTAAGAGTCAGGAAATTTTGGTTACCTAAACACAGGTATGCTCCATTTCTGTGGTCACTTTAAACTTTTGGGTCCCATTGCACATAGCCAGTGTAGTGGATGAGAGTCATTCAGTTTAACCTACAGCAGAAGTCTAGTTGGTGTACTGAGTCTTGCCTGTCTTATTCTAGACATCACAGGTACATCAGGTGAACCACACTATAAATGCAAAATATGATTTCCAGTAACAAAGACTTCCCTTTAGCTGATGTGGTGCATTGTTACACTTTGGAACAGCTGCTGTGCCTGAGGTTACATTGTTTTTTAGAGGTTGCTTTGATTTTTTATTGTTTTGCACACATAAACATACCAAAACAGTTGTATGGATATTTTACTCCTTTTCAAAGACTTAATTTAGACTTGTAGAGCAAAAGCTTAAAAAAAAAAAAAACTTCTAAAAGAAAAAATTAATATACTATAGGTAGTTGTCATAACACTGGGAGTCTGTCCTACATCAAGCACTGACATAGCTATTCCCATTCCCTGCAAAGGTCATGGATATGTAACCTCTAATGCTGCAGCTTGCAGTCCTGACCCAGCAGGACAGTGGGAGGTTTCATGAGACATCTTGCATCCTGTGCTGATGCTGAGTATTGTGGCCCTATTCCTTCTACTCCCAGTTTTCAGGCAGTAGAAAACAATTAACTTGGTTTTTTTCTCAGCTGCATTGTTCTTTTTTTGTGCTCTGCACCTTCTGAGCCTAACCAACTCATTGAAACATCTAGCAAGTGCCAGAACCAGTACAAGAAGACAGTGCTTAGGCTTGTACATAAGATGAGAGGAGAGATTAGAGGAAAAGGAGTGAACTTTCAGCAACAGGAGCTGTTAAATATTCTTGCCTGCCTCATTATCGTGTTTCACAGTATTAATGGTCTGTATGTTCTTCATATATGTAAGTATGTGTATGTGCACCAATGAATAACTTATTTTTTCTAAATTTCTAAATGTGTTTCTTGAAGGCAAGAAGGATATAAACATTGTAAAAAATAGCATTAAAAATGCATAAAGCATTTTTTTTTACTTTTCAGCAGTGAAAACATTACAAAGTTCTGAAGCTTGTATACATACAGGTTAATTTTTCATGTACAGGGTAGAGTTGTGTTTATACTTGCTATTAAGTGAGAGTTAGTGTACTATATATCAGCTTAAATGCACAAGGCCTGACTTGCTATTTCTTTATTCTAGGAAGGGTGGCTGGTTGAACTAACGGTGGTAGCTCAAGTCCCATGTGTTGTCTCCATGCTGTGGTTGTATTTCCATATGCCATAAAGTGAATGTTTGCTTAACTATAGAGCTTAAGTCTTAGAAAACTGACTGCAGTTCCTTGTACTTCCCTTGTGTGGATCTATCTGGTTGTGAGATGTCTGATGCCAAGACTTAAAACATAAATGCTTGAAATTGTTTTTATTATTTAAAACTGCTGTTACTCTTTATGAATGATTAAATTACACCACAGCCTTTAAAATGTCCTTCAGAAACCTCTGTTGTTTGGAGAACACCCACCCAGAAACAGGCCTCCTTTCATTTGTGATTAGAAACTAATCTGCACATCTCTGCTGCAGCTGTTTCTCTTCACTTGCATGGATAGGAAGTTTACAAATATCTTTGCTACCACAAGGCCTCCTGAAGCACATCTATGAAAGCACAGTCATTATTCACATGGCTGAGATTTCCACCCCTCTCCATTATAGATGTTCCACCGATGCCCCCCCTGTATAACTGAATCCAGTTTTAATCTGATATGCATCTCCCTCAGAGAAAATGGGAAATACGAGTGTGGAATGAACCATGGTATTCCATCGTCTTTCCTAGCCCCACTCACATTTACTCAATCTTCACTCACAGTTTAATAAAGAAAATAAAATTGTTTAAATTCTCTTTTTGATATGTAAAGTTTACCAGCTTGTGTTCTTTTATGAAAGGTAATTTTTAGCCCCAGTATTCTGAACTGTCCTCAAAATAAAAGTGCTAGATGACATTTTGCTTACCTCCTAACTTTCCTTGAAGGGTGAATAGCCAGTGTTTTTGCCAAAGTCAGGGAATTTAGGATGATAACTAGAGACAGGAGAAAGTGTGGAATAGTCCCATTCCTGTTCCACCAAGATACAATAATAGCCCCAGCAGTTTGGGCTGTTTGTATATTATTGCAGAATGAACTAGAAGACATAGGATTGGAAATAATTCTTCTTCAGGCAGACAGGATGAACTGGGGTTCTGTGTTCCATGAACTTCATAGGGGAACTTTTCTCTCATAGCTCAGCTCTTTTTGGCATAAATAAATGCCTCAAGTTCACTTCTCCCAGCCAACAAAATTCGAAAAAAAAGATACATGTTCTGCCATGAGAACAGTGCACGTCGCTTCTCTCCAATAAATTCAGAGGGAAAATGGTAAGAAAAATAAGACAAAAGAAAAGAGATTTGGAAGTTTTCAGGTACTGAGTGAGGACAAAGCCTGGTGGGTACTGAGCAGCTGCAATTTAATTTTAGGATTTGCAGGCAGTCTGCACTGATGTGTTACAGTTGAGCTGTCCATTGGTGTAAATGGATGAGCTCTGTTTAGTGGAGCTCAGACTAATGCTTTAGCTCCAAGAGCACTGACTGATTCGAGGTTCCACCTGTCCTGCTATCCAGAGCCCTCTCAAACTCAGAGGTGTTTTCTTGCCTAAACAAGTATACGAATTCTCTTTTGTTTTCCAGAATCGGTGGATAATTGTCCCAGTAATTGCTATGGGAATGGAGACTGCGTGTCTGGGACTTGCCATTGCTTCCTTGGCTTTCTGGGACCTGACTGTGGCAGAGGTAGGAATTTATACTTTATTTACTCTTCCCCTCTGTCCTTCAGTTAACATTTTTCTTATTGAAATGATATTCCTGCCTGTGCCTTTTGCAAAGTATGCCTCACCCAGCCTAGGGATGCTCCAGTAGAATAGAACAGGTTGGATCTGTGGATTTGTTTGCTAGCAGTCTTCATTTCTGTGACCTTAGCAGCAATACCACCCCACAGCTACAGATGGAGAGTCAAAGTGTCACATTGGGAATTTTCCCCCTGGGAGCAACTTTAGAAAACACGACTCAAAAATGTGGCATTGTTGTTTGTTCAGCAGAGCACTGGATCACTGTGTGGCATGAACCTATGATGTTACTTTATTTAAATTCACTGATTATACAAAAATTAAGTACCTTTTTCGTTGCTGCAGGCCCCACAAGTCTACCTGAGCTCTGAATGATCACTGACAGCCTGGCTGTGGGGAATGGGGCAGGGTTAGAGTGAGGCTAGGAGCAGAGTAATGGCAAGAAGAATTGGGTATTCTAGCCAAAAGTGAAAATGTTTGGACAACTGGGAAGAAGGCCTAGCCCAGCAAGCAATACGTTTTTTGTACTCAAGTAAAAAATATTTTTAATAAATGTTTTTTCGAAGGATTTTCATTTGACCTGATTTTTAAACATTTAAAAAGCAAACTGAAGTACTTTTAGTAAGAACACATTTCAGACCAAGAAATCAAAATGTTGCATGTGGGAAATCCTAGAATGCTGTGCATCAACCTTTTCAAGGCCTTTTTTGGCTGAAACAGTCCTACAAACTAAGTGCAGATTTATACATTTGGAGAGAGAAGTAGTGTAAAAAGTTAGTGCCCACACAAGAAGCTTTGCTAAGGCAACAGGTCAGGCCTTTACCCCAGCCCACTGCTTCTTGGGAAAGCAGCCTGGCTCCTTCCCAAGATACAGAGCTAAACTCTGTCCAACCCCACGTCCTCTCCTCCTCCAGCTGAGCTGGGGTCACATCACCGTAGCCCAGCCAAAAGATAAGGCTGGCTACACACCCTGTGGGGAGCTCCCTGCTTAGGGAGTGTGGTCCAGGCTAAAATCCCAGAGGTGTTTCAGAGTTCACAGCCCAGTAAGATGGATGTGGCAGTCTGCATCCTTGAGAGCTGTTATGTCAAGCTTCTTGCTGACTCAGGTTACACTTGGTTTGCATTTCCTTACACGTGGTTTGCATTTCCAAGCTCCTTTTCAAATCTTTAGAGCTGGAGACAAAAGGAGGTTTTTTTCCATCTCCCTTAGAATAGTCTCATCTCCTAACTTAAGGTAGGGGCAGAATTTCAGGGTTTGTTCCCCCTAAAGTTTCCTGCAGAGTCAGTGGAGGAGAAGTTCCTTCACTGTGAGGCAAGATATTTAAACTTTTGTTCTGAATCCACTTCCAGAGGACCTTACCTCCCTTCAAGGGTTATATACTTAGCTTTCTCAGGCACTTCAGTTGAGCCACATGAGTATGTCTCATTTCACAAAAGAGTGCTTACTCTGACTGATATGAACACCTTTGATTCAGAATCACCTGGCTTCAGATCACAGATTAATCTCTACCTTTAGGAGGACAGATTAATGTCTGGAGTGTCAAAATGCTATTTGTGTATGTATTTCTGCCCAGTGAGCTTGTTAAATGGATCATCTTTCCATGAGCGTGAGATGCAAGGGCCTCAGTGTTGGCTTCCTGTTGGTTTTCAGGGGAAGCTAAGATGCTACTTTTGACCTACAAAACCCTTAGAGGGCAACTTGTGTAAGGCTGCTACAGTGTCTGTCTGCAGCCACGTCTCAGTCCGTGTACTGAGCAGTAATCTTTAAATAAGCATCTCTGCCCACATGAATATTTCTAGGTCATAGATTCCTGGGTTTTTCTTTGTTTCAATTCACCCTCATAATTCACCATCCAAATGGGTGGGAAACTGTGGCATAAAAGCCCTTCTGTTTTTAATAATGGTTACTTATTAATGTATTATTAACCAATTATTTTACACCAGGTAAATGCAAACAAATCACCAGAGGTGTATTCATGGGCCTCTTGAAGACCCCCCTTAAAGATGGGAGATGGTGTTTTGATGTTGTTCTTTATAAAGTGAACAAACACACAAATGATCTTGCTCTCTGATGATAACTAAACTTTACAAGAAAAGTGATCTATATGTTAGGTTTGTTGGAATCTGAATGAACAGACAACAATTATATATCTTTATATATATATCTTTATATGGAAAAGAGCTGCCCAAGTAGCAGTGGAAAAATTCCAGAATCTTCTTTTGTCTTTATTCATTATTGTATGCTACAAAGGATGTCTTGTCCTTTGCCATTGCCTTGACATTGTCAGTGGCACTTTCCAGGTTGTGTTGAAGGTGTTCTCCACAGACAGCTCTTTAGAGTATTGGTCTTATTGCAGATGGCCAGTAATTTATCTGATCTTGTACTGAGTGATCAGCTGTCTTGTCAGAAAACATGTAAGTCTTTTTCAGCAACCTCTCCCTGGTTAAAGGCAATTATTCTTTCTTCTTGTTGAAAAGAGCTGCAGACGAACCTCTTCCAGTGCCTTGAAAGAACAGGCTCCACTACTGAGCATTTGAAATTTGAGATGGGGGTGGGGTGGAAAATTCCACCAGCTAGCTGAAAAGTGAAATTGCAGAGTGAATTTGCTGTGGACCATATACACAACATAGTGTATCTTAAACAATGTATGTTTTGTATTGTATAGGTAGACACCGCCTTGGAAATGATGTACTTGAAACAGACCACAGCAATATGCTTCCTTTGAAGTGAACAGAGGGCTCCTTAGTAATGACAGTTGCCAAATTCCTTTCTTTTCTAAACCCCTTTTATCTTGGTCAGACAAATGTAGTTCACTGCATATCAGACTGACTTAACATTCAGAGCTGGCAATACTTCGTGTTGCTTGAGGTTGCTGTAATTCTGTAACACTCCAAACAACTTGTCTACAAGGACACATGGAAACAGCATAGATTGGGCACTGTGCAATTACTGTCTGAAAAGGCCCTAAGAGAAGGAGGGGATTGTTGCCCTTAACCATGTTAATACCTCTTCCTGCATATACTCAGAGTTAGGAATGAAACAAAAGAGAGTATTAATCACATGACTAATGCAGTGAAGTTAAGCAGCCACCTGGAATATCCCTTTGACATTTGCCCTGTGTAAAAATGTTCATAAATTGCCTTTTGGAGGGGCACATGAGAAGCCCAGGTGCACTTCCCCATGATAATGTCCAACAGTGAAGGAGGCAAGTCTGTGTTGAATATATGTCCTTGCAGCTGAGTTTCAGCAAAATGAAATGGAAGAGAATAGTGCTTAAGCAAGAAGGAATTTCAAGGGATAGTGAACAGGGGGAGGACATTGTTTTTGAGGGACAGAAATTAGCAGCTTCCTTGGAAAAATCAAAAGGAGCATAAGGTGGCAGGTATGGAGATTGGAAAAGGGAGAAGGCATCATCAGAGAGGAGCTGAAGGATGCTTAGAGAGCAGTGATTACCAAAGCTTTGGCCATAGAGGCTGGGCTTCTGGTCCTTGATGCCCTCTCCTTCCTTGGGTAGTCTGATCCGTATCCTTTAGTTCATCCCATTCCACTCTGACATTTTCCAAATTTAGCTCAGAAAATGCTTAATCCTGGGATCCATCATGCCACAGCTTGAGATTGTCTTCTTTCTCTTCTGCCCTTTATCACCGGGAAGAAATCTTGTAGCTGGTTGGCCTTGAGAATCAGCTGATTTTGCCAAAAACAAGGACAATTTAAAAATCCTTTTTAGATTGATATAAAGAACAAATTTGGAGAACTTTTATTACAAGGAGCTTGGAAAGACCAGTGGCCAGTGTTTCATGGTGTCTGATTAGTAATGGAGTTCAGCAGAGGTGGACCAAAAAAAAAATGGGGCTGGATATTCATTTGATGGCATCACATGAGCTTAACTGGGGAGACAGTCTCAATGTGGCATTCTGGACTCTGAACAAAGCAATTGAAACCCATAAAGTTGAGAACTGCAACAGAAAAATGTAGGAGTGATTTGTGTCTAGCTAAGGTCCACAGAAGGGGCAGCATCAAGGAAAGTATGAAATCTGGCAGCAGGTCAGGGACAGTGATAAGCAATCTAAGATCAGTGGTGCTGCTGAAACAAGACACCAGTACATTGAAAAGTCAGAATACAAGAAAATTCTGAGTTTGGTTAGTGAAAAAAAAAAAGCATCAGAGACACAAAGCAAGGGGATTTTCTAACTCAAGAGTGCAGTTTGTTTGTTTTGAATGTTCACACAAGAATATAGTTAACAGCTGGGTGTCATCCATGTAAAATCATTGGTTTTGGCAAAGGAAAGAACAACATACCCCACTGAAAGCTGTGTATGAGGACCATAAATCCCATGCTGGACTCTTGTGCCCTTCTTTGAAGTGAGAGCCGTGTGCAATTGTGTTTGAATGTGATTCCTGTTATCCTTCCCCAGCGTCCTGCCCTGTGCTGTGCAGTGGGAATGGGCAGTACATGAAGGGGAGGTGCTTGTGCCACAGCGGCTGGAAAGGAGCAGAGTGTGATGTCCCAACAAACCAGTGCATTGATGTCTCCTGCAATAACCATGGCACGTGCATCATGGGGACCTGTATCTGCAACCCAGGGTACAAAGGAGAGAGCTGTGAAGAAGGTATTTGCAAGATACGTTAAATTAGCCTTTTGCTTTGATTGCCGTTGTATAATTACATGGATGGAGGAAATTCAGAATAGGCCTGGTGCTTAAACAGAGCAGTAATAAGCACTTTAGAGGTACAATAGATGGATGCAACATAAAAATGATATGTTGTAATAACCTGTCGTTAGCTATCATATTTGTTCAATAATTGGGTAAAGAGCCATCAAATGCTTCAGATAGACAAATCTAGTTGAAAGACCAGAACATCTAATCATATGTTCAAATGTTCTTATTAAAGCATCGTTTCCATTTTCACATCTAAACGTATAATTACTTTTACAGTGCTCTCTTCTCTGCTATGCTATACCAAGTGATTTCAGTTGCTTCCATCCAGAAAATGGTGGTGTGTGAGAGAAAGTCCCTGATTCTTGTCAGTTTTAAAAGCTTAGAAATGCTCAGGGCTTGAATTAAGTTCTGCTTCACAATCAGATACTATTTTAATGGCTCTTCCATAGCTTTTTTCTCACATTAGCCCCTAACCCTTTTTCATTTACATTTAGATTTGTGGCTCAGAAATGCAGTGGCTTTTAGCAGTTATCTTTAATCTTTTTGTATAGGAAGTCACCTGCCAACATAAACGTTTATCTTCCCAGGTCTGTGACTGCCAAATGAAAAAGTATACAGTTTTGTAAGTGTGCAAATTATTCAGACAGTCATAAAAATGCATCTAAAAGTGCTTGATTTACAGAATAATGTTCAGCACTTTTGAAAATTATTCTCAAAATTCTATGCAGAAGACCTGAAAGATAATTATGTTGAAATTATGCTTCTACAAATGCAAAGGCCTCTGCAGTGTCTGATAGACTTAGGACATCCATTTGATACACATATAAGAATCACAATGGCTTTAATGAATTATGGTTGTCTTCATGTATGCAGGATCAAGATTTATCTGAAATGGCTTTATTTTATGGGCAATGAAAGCAGACTGAATTGTATTCAGACATTCAAAAGGCATATAATCAGTCCTTTTGATGTGTTAAGTGTATTGGACTGGGACATCTCTGATGTAACATGGCTTCAGTGTCAGTAAATGTTGGAGATGAAGATAGCATCAGCTCTTGTGGCAACAAGGCATCTTTTGAGAAAGCTTCATTTTGGCTTAAGAAAGCAGAATTCAGTGAAGCTGTGGGGCATGCAAAACCCAAAGATGGTGACTCCGGAAGTATCTTTAAAGCATCTCCAGAAACCCTCTATTTCCTAGATCGTATCTTTACTGGATAAACAGAAAGGAAAACATCCTGATTTTGCCTCCAGCTAGACTTGTTTAATGTGTGTAAATCAGAGTAAGATTTGCCCTTTTTCTAACAGGAACCTTTATTCCCTGGTCACATTTAAAGCAGAAAAGCCAGACACTACTCAGTTATTTTATGTTATCCCTGTAGCAGGGAACAGTGTCAGTCCCAATAGGTAAAAACTAGAAAAATAATGAAGAACAAAGAGAACATGATTTTTCTTATGAAATCTTTAGTCTTTTTCCAAGTGTGCATTTGTTTTTCATATTGAAGGCATAATTTGTATTGTGTTGTGAGGGGGGGAAGTAACTCAGAAATATGCCATGTGGGAAATCTTCAGGGCAGAAATACATATGTATTTATACTATTTTTTAGAATGCTTTTACTTTTTAATTTCTCTACTAAGAAGGACCATCTGGTATTGATTACTTTTTATTATTTCTCAATTCTCATAGCTTCACCGCTTAGTCCATGTTTATAATGGGCTTTCTTTCCTGGGTTTCTTCTGTCTTTTCCCCCCATAGAAGTTCAGCAATGTTTATAAAACATCAGCCAACAATCTTACAGGAGGTTTTCTTTTCTCCTTCCTTAGGTTATTAGCCCATATTTTATAAGGCATGGGCAAAACCAGCGAGACATTAAAGAGAGGGGAGCAAATTTAACCAGTGAAAAATGAGAAGTTACTCTTTGGGTACCAAAAAAAGCCTAATAACTTGTGTGCCCAGTGAAGCATGAAGCATATTGGGGAAGAGTGTGGAAGAGGCACTAGCCTTGCTTGCTGCATGATTTATCTCCCTAGCAAAGGTTCTGCACAAGGCTGAATTATAAATGGGGCATTTTCCAACCAAAAATTAGACTATTTGGAACATTTTCCAAGCAGCAACACAGATTTATGCAAAACACTTTTTTTTTTTTTCCTTTTTTTTTGGTAACTATACAAGATTTTGTCAGCTCTGTTCACTTGCCCCACTCCCCATCTCCACTTCTCCCAGAGTTGAGCCACTAAATTTGTCAAGCAGAACTCCCTAAAAATACACCATTGTACTCCAAATCTACTAAGCAATTGATTAGGAAGAAAGCAGAAGCCCATAATCCTGTCCCAGGGCCCTTCCGATGGTGCAGAAAGCCTAAAGAGATACAGCTAGTGAGGCTGAGATTAAAGTAGCCATTGTGTGTGACATTTTCTGAAAGGGCTCATTTCAACATGAAAAATGGCCTTGGGATTATGATAAATGGGAGTTTCTGACATGCACATTCCCCTCCTATAATCATCTGTGTTAGAGCTGAGATAGCAGATTGTCTGCCTCCTGTGATGGAGCCCCCCTGTAAAACTCACCTTTTTCCCAGTTGACCTTCAGAGGGGATGATTAATTGCCTGGAGGTAGCCTCTTGTCAGTTAGCCTGTGATCTTTGTTCTCTATGTTCGAACCATCTGCTGAGAACCTACAAGGCTGCTACTCTGTTTCTTAGTCCTTTTCATACTTATTACTGGTGAGAAAGAACAGGGCCAGGGCTCCAAGGGTCTCATGCTAAAATTGGCACCTAGCTCCCAGCTCACTAACAGTGAAAGAGATTTATAGACTCATCCTTTCCAGCCTCTTACAGTTTTTGAGGATTGTTCCAACTACGAGCAGGGCTCCAGGAATCAAACAAAACAGAAAATTCTTTCACATGCCTTGGGATAGTAATTGCTGAGCCATTACTTGTCAGACTGAGGTTTTGAGAACTCAGGGAATTATCAGAGCAGCTGTTGTGTTTCTTTTTAAGGTTTCTGGATCTTAAACAAGTCGTTGGGATTCTTATTAGCTTTTACAGTAGGGGAAAAAAATTAACCACAAACCTGCTGTGTGTGCTGTGGCCATGCTCTGCTCTTCTGTATTAGAGCCAGGAGCTGGACAGCTTTCCTCTTGCTGTTAAACCAGACTGACACTTGTCACCAATCCCCAGGGCACTGGCACACACCATTGCAAGAGATGGGAAGAATTTCTCTAGGCTGTCCTATATGCTTTTATATATAAATAGATTATCAACTCCTCCAGTCCTTTTCTGGGAAGGTGTCTGGTGTGTTTCATTTTTTTTGATTGCTGGGTGAAATTCCCCTGTGGGCAAAGGAGCTGACAGTTGCCTACAAAATACATACCTCAGGAATCAGGCAGCAACACATTTGGTCTTTTGGTGCACACTTCTATACCATACACCTAACTGAATGGTCTCCAATCTTGTTAGGAAAGTGGCTTTTTGTGGGGAAGGGAAGAGGAGGGGAAAAGGGTATTGGTTGATGAAAAAGAAAACCAGAATACCAGTATCCAAAAATACATTATTTTGTTTTAATCCTTACTCAAGAAAACTGTCTAAGGATATGCTTAACATGAAAATATGTGCCTGTGAAACCTGTATAGATTTCAGCACCTTCTTCATTTTAGGCATGTAGTTTGCTGAATAAGGAAATCAGCTTCTGCTGAATGTTTATGTGAAATTCTCTCTTAAAAAACTAGAGCTTAGCTTTTAATTCATTAGTATTAGTAATTTAGGTTATTCTAATAGATAAATGGAGGCAAGATATGTGTAAGAGAATATTATTCATATACTATTCTTATTCATACTAGCCTGTTCTTACTAGAAAGATAGTTTATTAGTGTAGGCCTGGATTTAATAATTAGAATTTTCCCTGATTTTCATGTAAGTATTTTGTATCTCAGTGCCTTTTTGGGACAGTATCTTCTTGCATGAAGCATCTGTTTTATGCACAGCGGGGCTTTGCTTTCTGGTTAGAGCCTTGAGATACTATATGAAGAAGTCTGTGTTTCTGACAGTCTGATAGCTTTTTTTTTTTCCTGAAATTCCCATTTGCTTTCCCCATCTGTTTCCTTTTCCTTCTCACATGTAGTGGACTGCATGGATCCTACCTGCTCGGGACGAGGCGTGTGCGTGAGAGGAGAATGTCACTGTTCGGTTGGCTGGGGAGGAACAAATTGTGAGACCCCAAGAGCCACTTGTCTGGACCAATGCTCAGGTCACGGGACTTTCCTCCCAGACACTGGACTCTGCAGCTGTGATCCCAACTGGACTGGACACGATTGCTCAATCGGTAACGTCAGCAGTGACTTCTTGTTGCTTTTAATTTTATTTAAACTTTGTAAAATATTCAGACTTCAATCTGCAAGAATAGCACTACACGTGTTCCAGTAAAGCCCATGTAGGGCGTGACTGGAAGCAGAAATGCCACAGCTCAACTACATAAATAATTCTGCTTCCACTGCTGAGCATAGAGTAATATAATAAATAACCCCATTAAAGCCACCTAGGCTTGCTATTGTTCATTATATTGTGATGAATGTAATTGATGGTCTACATATAACTGCTTGTTCTGGTGTTAGTTCTTGATGAATCCCAGTAGCCACCAAAGGGTCTATTTTGATTTTTAGGAGATGACTAAATATTCTTTAGGTGTCTGTAAACAAGAAGGAAAAGGTGTCACTCCTTCAGGTCTCATTTCCCTTCTGAATTTAAAGACTGTGTTTTTCTAGGCTCAGCTAAAGGCAGATGAGTTGTAGATGAGGTTTGTATGAAAAGACTGTAAACACTGTCCTCTGTTAAGTAAAAAGTAAGTTTACTGAGTGGAAGTATTTAAAAGCATGAGCATCTACATAAACCACAAATTTTTATGGGCAGTTTTGTGTAGAGTTTTGAAACTGCAGTCTTCTTCATCCCTCAGCTCAATGGGCATCTTGCTCAAAATCTGCATCAGGTATGTGAAATGAAGGCTAAAGAAAAATTATTCAGGTGTCTCTCCTTTTCTTCCAAATGCCATTAGCTTTCAGAGGCCACACTGAGTAATCCTATAATGCATTAAATAGTCAGAATCTATGAAACATAAGTCTTTGGGCTTTTGTGCTGTGTGCTGTGCTCACAAACAATAGACAACAGCAATAACAGCTTCTTTACCTTGCACAGCTGGGGTGGAACTAGGCCAAAAAATCCAGGGCAGCTCAGTATAGGCAATGAAATGGAATGAATTTTCAGCAAAGCAGCAACAACAACAACAAAATTATAGGAGAGAGGGTATAGTAGAAAAATTACATAAATGACATTTTCACTGAGGATTTACTATCATGTGTAAAGAAAACTAGGTTAACAACTTGTGGGTATTTTCAGAGAGCAGCTTCCAAGGATGGAGCAAACTGACTAAACTGACTAAACCTTTTCTGCAACCATTATTTATGTTAGGTATTAGGAAGTTTGTCATAAAGTAAAAATTGACTGCGCTGAGGAATAATCAGAAGGGGAGGCCGACTTGCCTGGGGCTAAGACTAAGTTGATCAAAACTTTTGCAGATGTAGGGAGGGAAGCTTTCCTGTATTAACAGGAGGATAAATTTGGTATCAGGCTTTTCCTTTCCTCATATGAACATCTTCAATTCCATACTCTGTGAGTTCATTTTTAAGACCACTGTAAGGGGAAAGGTAGTAGTGTATTTCTAGTGATTTTGCAGCATAGCTTGTAATTGAGCCATTATTCTGAGTTTATTTGGAGGTTTGGAGATTGCAGGGATGGATTTGGAAAAATGTTCATTCCTACACGCTAAGGGAATTCACTTTCCCTTTGGTAACCTGGAGGGTCATGTGCAGCTGATTTATAAGCTTTCCTTATACTGATTTCATAAATCCATCTACTGCAAACTTTATTTGGCAATGTGAGGTTATTTGAGACAAACTTGAGTGTCATTTCAAGTTCTTTTTCCTCACTGAGCTGCTTGTAACGTTCAGGTTATTGTGCCTCCGAGCTAAAATCACCGCTAAGGTGATTTGTAAACTTCCATTTCTAACCCAAACCTTTCCACTGAATTGATGACTTGATTTGAAGGACAGATTTACTCACAGAATGAATGATACTCTTCTTGCATTATTAAAATAGAGTGAGTAACCATGTTAGTAAACGTAACAACATACTGCCCAACCCTGTGGGGTGGAGGTTTTGCAAAAGGGAATAAAGGGGCCTGATTTTTATTGTCCTATAAAACTGGAACAAACAGAACAGAAGAATTATTAAGTGAGAGAATTAAGTACTTGCATAAATCAGCCTTCAGCTCAGCAAAGCAGTTAGGACTGTGTTCAGTCCCAGTGAAATATATAGAACTGTGCTTACGTGGACTAGTGCCGAGGACAGCCCCCTTCATAAACCACATTGAGAAGCAGACCCTGGGAACCCCATAGTTAACTGGAAACACAGTAAAAGATGAGAAAGCAGAGTGAATTTCCCAGCTTTAAGCACCTTTTAAGCCAAGATTAATACCTATCTGAAATGCACTATGCTATATTCATTCAGAAGGTATCAGTCAGTAGGGAAGCAGCTAGGTTAAAGTTCGTGGATTGTCATGTGTAGAAAATAAGACTAGACCATCTTTGTACCTTAGACTCAGTCTTTCAGATAAGTAGGTAGATTTCACAGCTTTTAGCAGGAATCTTAGAGGAGCACAGATTGCTGGAGAAAACCCTCTGTTCTTCACAAGATGATAATATTACAGTGATTTCTGTTTCCTGTTTGTATTATGATTTTAATTGCACTTAGCCCGTGTCTTCGTAGACAATATTCAATTCAATATCTTGTGGATTCTACTCTGCCCTGTGTTGTAGGAAGAAGTAATTATATGGTTTGTTGTTTTTGGTTTGTTTTGTTCTGTTCTTCTTGATGTGTGTGCCCACTGCTGGTATAGCTTGAGATAGGGCTGCTGCCATACTACTCTAGATTTTTCATTCTGGAAAAATGCTTCTTAAACATGCGTTAGCCTTTCATGCAAGGGATAGTTTCTTAGGATCTCCTTTCCCTAAGTGTGTGCTTCTTTTTTGGTAGATTCCCAAATATAGAGAAAAGTCTTTTAGTGAAAGTTGCACAGGTAAGTCCCGAGATCACTGGTGCTTATCAGCAAAAGGGACATTTTGATTTCTCCAAGGGATAATTAAATCCTTTCCCTTTTGCATCCTACCACTGTTACACAAGCAAATACAAAAAGGTTCTTTATCACCCAGTTCAGCTAAAAAGTTCAAGGCAATGCTTAGTACAAGAAAGGTAATTAAGGAACCACTCATCAAAGGAACCCCTTTTCTCCAGGATGTGCCATCACAGATCCTCTGTATCCCAAGCTTCTGGCGTGCTATGTCCCTTCACCTCTTAATGAGCCCTAGCAAAGGGCTTCATTCTCCAAGCATAGCAACTAATGAAGCCATTATAAGGCACCTCTTTTAACCACTTATTGTCTGAGTATAGTGAGAAGAAGGAAATGGCCTGTGCTGCAACATGACACAGAGGTTAATATGTGTTTGAGTCTCACTCTTGACCTACTCAAACTGGACCAAGGATTTCTGACTAGTAAAGAGGCAACAAGACACATACCATAAGACACATTTCCTGAGTGCAGTGAAATGAATAGGTGAGTCAGGTTATCTGCATTTGTGGAATGTACCATCCCCGGAGGGATCTCACTGATGCATCAGTGTAATCACAGGCCCATCAAAACAGTATTATGCTTGGATGCAAAATCATTCTTAAAGGAATTAAGTTGTCTTATATTGTCCTTCACTCTCCTTAAATTTCAGTCAGTGGTGTTCACACTGTTCTCCATTTGGTAGTTGACATCTTGACATACATGATATTCACAAGAGTCATTTGAAAGGTGATTGTACAAAGCAGCAATAGAAATTATGTTCTCTGTGTAATAAGTGTACTGACTTTTTCTGGGCCATTAGCAGTGGTTGTTCATTGACCTGCATACAGATAAGGATCCCTTCCCAATCACTCGTTCATAATGACTTGCTTTATGCATGGTTGACATCCAGTGCAATACTTCAGACCTCTAAAAGTACACTGGAGAAGAGCAGTAACAGGAATAGTATTTTGTATATGGTGGTCCTAAATTGGCAGTGGAGATATAAAATAATGGGCTGTACATTTAATGGTAAGAGCTGGGAACTGGAAGCTGGATGTTAGTGAAGAAGTTAGAAGTTATGATGTTTTTCTTCACATTTTGAAAAAGCTAAGACAGCATGCCTGGTCAGAGGCTGGAGCTGAGCTTGCAGAACCATATCTTGTAAAATCTAGTAGTTTGGTATTATTCACAGCTTCTCTCACCAATTCTGCTGCCAACAGTGTTTTCTGAGGATATGCCTCTGTGACAGGGAGGAAATGCTGCTTCCCAGTGAATTGTTGCCAAACTTTGTTAATAAGGTCTATGATCACAAAGATATTTAGGCATTTAGGATTTACCTTAAGCAAATGCAGATCATCTAACTTTAATACAGTGTTGCAGAAAACCTCTTCTCAGCTTCTGAGACATTCCACTGTCTGCTACCTAAAGTTCCTAAATTTCTACTGTGACATGTACAGCACATTTCTCAGTCTGAGGAAGCAGACTTTCTTCTGTCTCATTTCTTGGGAGAATATCCCAACTGCCCGCTCGATGCAGATGCTACAAGCAGCCATCTCAAAGAAAAGAATTAACTGGCTGGGCTGATCCAAAGGGATGCCAAAATTGAGGACCTGAGTTTCATGCCCTGCACCTTAATGTCAGCTGGGCATTATTCTAAAGCCCAGAGTGCCTGTTGTTTGGGACAGAAGCAGAGTTTCAGACCATCAATCTCCTCGGCGTTTTCTGCACTGCAGCCCTCAGCCTTGCCACACTTATTCTGGCTAGAAATGTTATAAATGTCTTTAGTGGACAGAAATTAAAGAACTGTGGCATTTAAAAGAAAAAAATAATAATTAGAAAACCCTCTCTTAGCCTGTGTGATCAGTTAAAAACAGCTTAGGAGGGGCTTCAGAATGCCATGTAGTGATCACAATACTTGAAGACATGCCTAAGTAAACATGTCCTCCAAGCACAGTGGGGAAATAGTGTGGGTGTCCAGCAGTTGTAAAACAGTCCTCCATGGCTTCACTGCTTTTGATAGGCTGAGAAGCTGGATTTAAAGTAGAACTAGCATAGTGTGTGTATCCAGGTCTCTGACTGCAGGGAAGCCATATTCTTATAAAATATTGCACAGCACATTGAAGTCAATGTTTATGTTGCAGGAGTGTGGGTCAATTCATGTCCATTCACAAACAATGATTAGATTTAAGATTCTGTATCAGCTAATAGTAATGACTGAATTTTTTAGTTCCAATTTAGTTGTATAAATTAACAATGGAGAAAGTGTTTCAGATAGCACCCAACAGAGTTTCCCACCACAGAGCTGTAAAGTTCACTGAAACAGGCATATTTTCTGTATTCCAATTAGTAGATAAGGAGACCAAGAAGATGAATTTTGAAAGAGGAACACTAGAACAAATGCACCTTTATCTTCCAATGACATTTTCCATGAGGAATTTTACAGTAGAACATTGCACACACACAGACACACAGAAACACAGTTCTCATATATCTAAGCAGACAATATCATATCCTATTAGTCAAACAGCATCATGATTAACACGACATGTGTGATAAAAATTGAATTCCTTGGGTTTGTTGCTGTCAACCTTACAAAACAAAATCTCCTGTTAAATTCATGTCATGCCCAAGGCCACCAAGATAAAAATCTTTCCTTGGAAAATGTTGGTATGATCCCTCCTTTAAAACATTATTTTCTTCATTAAGGAGTAAAAGTGTTGCTGTAAAAGATGGATATTATATCAGCTGACACACGATACAGGCTTATACCTTTCTACAGACTAGGTCCCCCTTTAATGCCTAAGAGATTGCTGATTTTTCTTTTTCTTAGCTTTAAAACACGTGGGGAAGAACAAGAGAATACATTTCAGGATGCAACACTTTAAACTGATGAAAATCCATATATTTTCGATCTTAGTGTCTTAAAAAAAAGATACCAGGCACAGCTATGTAATCAAATGCCACTTAAAATGATCTTCCTTCTGCTTGTAACTTGTTCATCTCACTTCTTTTGCACTGCCCTGTAGTGAGAAACATTAGTCTGGGGCAATTGAAATTATGGGAGCACAAGATCTGCAAAGCCTTCAGAAGATATCATCAACATGTGTTCTGGTTCAATACTAACCTTGCAAATCCACTCCTGAAGGTCTTATCTTGGTCCTTTACCAGTCACTGAAAGTCAGGAAATGTTTTGTACCAGCAGGGATTTCATCCTCAGCCTTGCAGAACCAGAACATTGATTTGTGAATTTGTGATCTTCCCCATTTTATTTTGGTGGAGGGAAGTTTTCTCTGTAAGGGAATAAATTATGTGCAGCCCAGCACTGTTACACAAGGCTACCACAGGCCCTGCCTGGCAGGTATCTGCTTTGTGAATTGTGAAGGTATAAGTGAATTTGGAGAATCAACAGTGTTAACAAGAACTATCAGGATACAAAATGAGGGTCTTGAAGTAGCGGGGATTGTGAGTACAGATTTTAGCCTGCCCATCCCCAAGATGAATTTATTCTTTAAAGTCTTCTAAGCTTTCTCTTAAATTTGCAATAAAAGACTAAACCCAAAACATTTGAAATAAAAAGATTCAGGAAGGCTTTCATTTGAATACTTTTAGTCCCTTTCCCTTTGGTTTTTAAAAACGTTGTATAAGGAGACCTCGGTGTGGTGGAAATAAAGGTAGAAGTTGAGATGGGCTGTAGTTATTTTTTGGGGGAGTCCAGTTCTTCAGAAGTCCAAATATCTTTGTGGTCAGAAGATGAAAAGGACAGGCTGAAGGGAGGGCAAAACTCCCAGTGAGGCAGAAAGTATAACTTATTTTTCCAATACGCATTCCTGCTTACAAACTGATAGTTGAGAAATTGTCTTTGCACATTTCCCTGGCCAACCAGAGATCCATCAAACTTCAGCCAGCTTTGGGATCTGGTTAGGATCTTACTTTTAGCTACTTCTATTTGAAGCAGCCCATGCAGTCCTGGTCAGATACAATGACCAAGGGAGAAGGTGAAGGAACTGAAAACTTGCATTCTAGCTGTCATTTCAAACTTGGCCAAAACCAGTGGAAATGGTGATATCATCAGTCTGGCTCTGACCATTAGATCACATAACATTTGGTCAGATTAGGTCATGTCTCAGGCTGAAAACAGTGTATGTCCCGTGGTGTAACAAGCAACCCCTGGTCTTCACTGACCTTGTGATGAGCAAAGCTTCTTTCTCTCACATCATCTGTTCCAGCATCAGTGCCAATTCATGGGCCCCCCTTAAAGGGCAATGGGAAGCCTATCCCATTCCCTGTTTGTCTTCTACAACAATTAGGTCTAATTCCAAGCATGCCAATTTTAGTTCAGCATTCTTCCCTATCTCCAAATGTGACCTCAGCAGTCACACCATGAGCTCAAAAGTTCTTTATGTTTGAATGAATTATTCTTTGTGTTGTGGACTTTTCTGACTGAAAACAGCAATGATGTAACAGACTCTATGGGGTTCTTGTTAATTTGGCTAATTTGAAGGATTAGTTGCAACACAGGATATTGAGAAGGCTGAGGTCCTCAATGACTTCTTTGCTTCAGTCTTCTCTTGCAAGTGCTCCAACCTCAACTCAAAGGCCACAGAAAGTGAAAGCAGGGACTGGGAGAATGAATTACCCTCCACCATAGGTGTAGAGCAGGTTTGTGACCATCTAAAGAACCTGAAGGTGCATAAATCTATGGGACCTGATGGGATTCACCCATGGGTCCTGAGGGAGCTGGCAGATGCAATTGCTAAGGCTCTGTCCATCATATTTGAGAGGTCATGGCAGTCTGGTGGGGTTCCTGCTGATTGGAAAATGGGAACATAGCCCCTATTTTTAAAAAGGGGAAAAAGGAAGACCCAGTGAACTACAGGCAGGTCAGTCTCACCTCTGTGCCTGGCAAGGTCATGGAGCAGATCCTTCTGGAAAGTCTGCTAAGGCACATGGAAAATGAAGAGGTGATTGGTGACAGCCGACGTGGCTTCACTAAGGGCCAGTCATGCCTGACCAATCTGGTGGCCTTCTACAACAAGGCTACAGAGATGGTGGATGGTGGCAGAGCAACTGATGTCATCTACCTGGATTTGTGCAAGGCATTTGACACTGTCCCACATGACATCCTGGTCTCCAAACTGACAAGGCATGGATTTGACAGATGGACCACTCGGTGGATAAGAGAGTGGCTGGATGGCCACACCCAGAGAGTTGTGGTCAATGGCTCAATGTCCAAATGGAGGCAGGTGACGAGTGGTGTCCCTCAGGGATCAGTATTGGGACCAGTGCTGTTTAACATCTTTATTGGAGACATGGGCAGTGGGATTGAGTGTATCCTCAGCAAGTTTGCTGATGATACCAAGCTGTGTGGTGTGGTTGACACCCAAGAGGGAAGAGCTGCCATCCAGAGGGACCTTGACAGGCTGGAGAGGTGGGCCAGTGCCAACCTCATGAAGTTCAACAAGGCCAAGTGCAGGGTCCTGCAGCTGGGTCAGCACAACCCCAGACACAAATACAGGCTGGGGGGAGAATGGCTGGAGAGTAGTCCTGAGGAGAAGGACCTGGGGGTGTTAGTTGATGAGAAGATAGACATGAGCCACCAGTGAGTGCTGGAGCCCAGAGAGCAACTGCATCCTGGGCTGCATCAAGAGAAGTGTGGCCAGAGAGCCAGGGAGGGGATTCTGCCCCTCTGCTCTGCTCATGTAAGACCAGGTGGGGTGTACTCCAGGTGGGGAGTACTGTGTCCAGCTCTGAAATCCTCAGCACAAGAGGGAAATCGACCTGTTGGAACAAGTTTAGAGAATGGCCATAAAAATTATCCATGGACTTGAGCAGCTCTCCTATGAAGACAGGCTGAGAGAGCTGGCATTGTTCAACCTGGAGAGGAGAAGGTTCTGGGGAGACCTTACAGTGGCCTTCCTGTAGCTGAAGGGGCTCCAGGAAATCTGGGGAGGGTGTGTAGTGATAGGATGAGGGGCAATGGTCTTAAATTAAAGCAGGGTAGATTTATATTGAACTTTAGGAAAAAGTTCTTTGCTATGAGGGTGATAGAGGCCCCATCCATGGAAACATTCAAGGTCAGGCTTGCCCAGACTCTGAGCAACCTGATCGAGTCAAAAAGATCCCTGTGCATTGTGGGGGGGGCTAGACTAGATGATCTTTAAAGGTCCCTTCCAACCCCACGCATTCTATGATTCAATGATTCTAGATTAAATAATAAGGGAAAGAATCTATAGGTCAGTTGAACAGAATAGAGTTAAAAATGAGCAAGGAAAATTAATACTTAATTGCCATATAGTGAATCAGTTGCTATCAGAGACCAGAAACCCATGATTCAATAACCTGTCTGAAGTGGATGCACTGAATTCAGGATCACCTCTCTGCCCGCGTCCAAGCTGCAAGATGTTCATACTCTAAAAACTATCATCACAATTAGCACTAATAAGAACCTTTCTAATGATCTCTACAGATGAAAGTTTGAAAGGGCTTTGGCAATAGCTTTTCTTCCTTTCTGTAAAGGTGATCCTTCCAGCCTGGTGTTCAGGCATATGGACTGCACAGCAGACACAAAGCTTCTGGAGCAGCTGCTGCTGCATCCCATTGGTGTGGAGAGACAGACATCTAACTTCTGGATATCTCAAAGCAGCATGTTTCATACATGTTCTGTGCCTCCTTTTGAAAAAGATTAATAACAAAATGTCCAATTCCTTGGTGAAATGCTGGCTGAAGAAAAAGGAATCCTTGTTGGGACACTGTCTGTATAGTAGTGCCAAGCTCTGGAAAAGGGAATCCCAAGCAGATCTAGCTTGTGATTACTTCAGCATGCACATTGAAAATGCTCTGTTGATTTTATTTTAGACAAAAACAAACTTCAGAATTGGGAAAGAAATTAGTTCTTTTTAATGCCTGTAAGCATGAGCAAAATGCTTTTCTACTGTCACATTATCTCTTCCTTATGGATACAGAGAGGAACTGAAAATTAGTCCAAAGAAGAATCCTTGTTAAGAACTTCATTAACATGTCAGGAATTGTTTCTTCTCTGGGAAGCTTTAACTCACATCCCAGAAAAGCACAGAGATCCAATTAAGCATCAAAGAGAAAAACATAATCCTGCACTTTGGGATATTTATTTTTGTTCAACAAATCTCAGCTCCAGGACTGAAGTCCATCAATACCTGGCATTTCATGCCCTGCTATTCAACTTGCAACAGACAGTTTAAAATAAAGTTCAGAATAATAAATAAAGGGAAGATTGACATGAGTACAAAAGTAAATCACAGCTATAGAGAAGATGCTTTAGACACAATGTGATGGTCAATCCCTAGCATTTAAGGCAAGGTTGAAAATAGGTTATAAATATTGTAGAAACTAGAGGCTGATAAAAGGCTGCAGACCAGTTTAATGGAATTCATCTCACAGAGTTATAGCTTTTCAGTCAGGAGCTGGAAGATCTTTATGCAAATATGAAAAGCACTGAAATTGCACTTAGAAGTGAGACTTTTAATTTTTTTAAGAGACATCCCACCTGTACCACTGTACATTGTGCATCTGCACAGATTGGGTAAGAGCTGTGATCCATTAGCATGGGGATTGCTAAGGACTGCTCCTGTTTTTACTATTTCTAGCAAGAACTGCCAAGAGTCCCATTGTGCTGGGTGCTGCATGTTTAAAGAGTCAGAGGCTCAGACTTGGAGGACAGACATACATCAGCTGAAGCACGTCACTATAGCAAATTCATTCATTACTCATTTTAGAGATGGAAGATGGGTTCAGGGCAGTTCTGGGGCAGATCTCCTGGATCTGCTTAGCACCAGGTGAGCAGCTGTTCTGTGCACTCTTCATCTCCAAGTTAGGCAGCTCAGAGTTTCCTGGATTCCTGATTTGAATCTCCAGGGAGAGATGAGACCTAGAAGAGGATTTGCAGAAGCTTTTCGGTTAAGCACAAAGCTGCTTATGCAAGCAAAGAACTAAATACCAGGAGGAAAATGGGGGAAAGGGCTGAATGGGGTTAATCTTTTGCATCTACCTGAGGGCCAGAGATGGGTGCTTTCTTTTATTAGAGATTTCTACCAACCCTCCTCCTAGAGATAGACAACTAAGCCAGCTCAAACGCTTAGAGGAAAAAACTCTCCCCTGCTCTATCATGCACATGTTTTATACCTCCTTCGGGTATACCAAGTCTTTTCTGCAAATGCAGAGTTGTCCCTTCTGCACAAGTATGGAAGACCTGTACTTGGTCCTCCTTCTGCAGGGCCTGGCAGCATTTAGGCCAACTCAGGAATCCTGGTTAGGGCCAGGCCATAATGCAGGATGTGCCAGCCCCAGTGCAGGTGCTCCAGGAGCCTCTCTCAGGGCCTCAGTTTCAGTAGGTGAAAACTCGGGTGTCCTGAATCCCACTTTAAAACCATTGCTGAAGGTCAGTTGTTCTTCATGATGAGGGATGATAGCAAAGCTGATGGATTAATTTTCAGTCTCCAGAGAGCATCCTTTAATCTTGATTTCCTCATCCATGAAGAGAAAAGAAATTACTGTTACCTTTCAGATACATTCAGTTTGCTGAGCTATGTAAAATGCATTGAGATCCTTGAGTGGAGTGGATAGTTGTCTCTGTACCAGAAGCTTAATTACACTCATAAAGGCCAACAGGTTTTATATTTATTGACAGAAATTCTAATTATGATTTCTACATTAGTAATATTTACATAATTTATGTATGTAAAAAAAAAAAAGTTAAATGGAGTATTTGTATAAAGGCATTAAGTTGTGCAGACCTTGATTTTAGGATGCAATCTGTGAAGGAAAAAACACATGACCTTCAATGAGGGACACTGACACAAGCTGCACAACTGTTCCCCAGTTGCTACTTAAACAGGATGTTTTTCAGGGGGTTTCATGCTACAGATTTGTTACTGGCAAGGGCAGAAAATTCAGACCTCTCCTGTAAGGTTTTGTCTTGCTCCTTAGTTTGAACCTTTCCTTATAACATTTATTAAAAGGATGATTTCAGAAGGTAATGAGCTTTATGTCTTACTCAGTTCCAGGAGAGGAGTTCATATGTCACTACAGAGTTATCAAATCATGTAAATGAGAGTTTCCTAACACTGCAAAATGTGTTTCATTATGAAGAAGGTATTTAGCACTTCACTGCTGTCTAAATCATGCCGATCATGAACCTTCTGTTTTTTCCATCCATTACTTTATTTTATATTCTTTTCCCAGATATTTCCCATAGTTTGCCTTCTAGAGCAAATGAAGGTTGTGAAATCAAGGCTTATCTCCTCAAAGAACTCAGCCTTTTAGCTCTCCTCTGTGCTTCTCTTCTGGAAAAATCTCTCAGAGACTGGAAATTGCCTCAGATGAGCCAACTTGAAACTGGAAAATCCCAGCTAAGACAGATTTTTAATTATTAAATTTTCTATTAATACGTTGAAGGTCAGTAGAACTGCCCCAGTTTTCAGGAAGCTTTGAGCAATTTCACCTGATCTTATATTTTAGCACTAAATCCATATTTATTAAAGGATTTAACAGGCAGGTCAGAAGCAGCTAAATCTCTGATTCTTCATCACATGAATGCTAAAGAAAAATATTCATCTGCATTGCTCTTCTCTAAGCTGGAAAGCTTTAAACTGTTGTCAACCCAATTTTAGGATTTTGAGGGGATAGGGGTAAACATGTAAAAATGGATTTGCCATAAATGAAGCACAAATTGACATCATTATCCCTTTCCCAACCCAATTATTTAATGTAATGTGAAAATAATAAGAAATTCTGGATTATGCCACTTTCTAGTTTGGAAGCTACCGTGTCTGTTCTATCAATTAAAAATGGGCATGAACAAAGCCTTACACTGGTGGCTAGTGTTTGATAGGCTTCTTTTCCCACTTCTCTTCTGAAATATCAAAGGCAACATAGCAGACTTTTTGTTCTTAAGGGGACAGATTTGGGTCAGTTTTCAGCAGGGTATGAAAAAAAAAAAAAAAGGAAGAAAAAATCAGGTACAAGGTTTTTTATTTGGATGAGTAATTGCTTTAGTATTCTTACTTCTGAAGTGCTGTTAATGGACTGTGACCTCATTATACCTGGCACAGTGCAAACACAGAACAAAAAGGATAAATTTGGCCTCAGATAGCTGAGATTCTTAAGTGTTAAGTGAACAACAGACAGAGATGTGCTGGTGGAGGTTAGAATAAAATTACAACACAATTTTGGTCAATGCAATATGCAGAAGCTAAGGCACATCAGAGTCCACTGTCAAGATTTTGGCTAGGTTTTGATTTTAAGAGAGCCTTGAGGAACTTTAAGGCAGCCTTTGCTGACCAGAGGGAAATCTCTCCTCCAATCATGAGGGGATAATGAGGAAAAAAAAGGCACATTTGTTTAAAAATTAATCAGCAGGAAGTTGAAGCTGGCCTCATGGGCTGGTTCCAGGTGGGGAGCAGTGATGGAATAGAGCAGGTCCTGGAACTGAAGATGAGCAATTTCTTTTTTATTATCTGCCTGAAAAATAACCAGAATCCTGTTGGAATGGCATTATCCTTTTGCAAGGACAAAGTTTTATGATAAACCTGGGACCTCTGGGTGAACAACCCAAAACTCTACAGTGCCTTGAGCTCAGTCTGCTCCAGAAGTTCTCCATGAAAGAGGTTTCCAGTGAATTGTCCTCTGGAGCTACCTGTCTTTCCTCCTTGAGCCACAGAGGGCAATTAGGCTCAGTTCAGTTCTTCAGATAAAAGTGTGTCATAAGGTGAGATGAAATCCAGGCAATGGAAGACACTAATCCCAGACAGTAACATGACAAAAACCCAGATGGTAGAATAGAAATGAACTGAATTTCTTAGATAAAACCCTGCATCCATCTACCAGTTAAGATCCATCAGTGCCCTCTGGTAAGTGCAAGTGTCAGGGAACAAAATGCAGGCTATTACTCAAAGTCCAGGAATTTCCCACAGAGGTGCATGGACTGATTGTTCCTTCTGAGGTCAATAAGCCTCATATTTCCTCTTAGAACTGAGCACCAGATTGGTTTAGAGGATCCCCTTCCTTCAAGGAACTACAGGTGGCTTTGAGAGCTGCATGGCATGATGAAGTGAAAACCAATGCACCTCTGGGAAAGGATAAGGAATGGCTAAGCTGTTCATACAAACAGTGGAAGACATTAAAGATGAAAGGAAATATTTAGTCACCTTTTGGGAACAGCTGGTGTGAAAACATTTAACAGGCAGGTCTTTTATGCACAAGCACAGTGTTCTAAGTTTAAATAGGCAGGAGCAGTATAATGCAGCTGGCCAGTCTATGAATGCTGTAATGGGAGAATTAAAAGCTTTCCTTCTCATTTGCTTGTGCAGCTCAGATGGTAGCTAATCATGTCCTCTAATTTTAACAACAGAATTAGGAAATGTACCAAAAAAAATACAGCTTGTAATAAGAACAGAGGTGGCAAATTTTGTCCCTGGAACTGAACGATGAAGAAATTATTCACCTGCCCTTTCCTGTAAATCAGCCTCAGTCATCTTGATTAAGAGGAAACTTTATCTGAAATCCATTTTGATCATTTCTTTGAGTGCCACCAGAAAAGTAACAGCTACTCTGACTATTTAATCGCCCATTAGAAACCTGTGAGCATTTAAGAGCACCATGTTCTAAAGGGCTGGGTGTACAGCAGGATGTGTGTCGTAAGGCCATTTAAATTGTATGGTTCCCATCTATCTTTAAACTGGCAGCTAAATGGAAGATTTGGATTTGAGAGTTCATGGCTCCTGGTTCCCTGTCAGAAGTAATTAAACTACAGTTTAGAGAGACTGTCTTAAGTAGTTTGCTTCACAAGTAGTTTCCTCAGCTGAGGGTCTTTATTACAGCCCTTGGGAATCCAAACCATCTTGTATATCCAATATATAGGGATTATACATTCATAACCTGGAGCCTTCACTCTCTTACATGTGTGGGTGGTGGTATGGCTGGGGTCTCAGCTGGGTGGGAGATGAAATCCAAAATGTTCCCAGCGTTCCCTTTTGCATTAGCCTAAGATCTGTTTGGTTTAGATCATTCAGTGCATGTCCCTGGCCTGGGTGTGCAAAACTGTTCCTTGGCAGCATGTTGTCTGGGAAATATTTCAGTCGAGATGTAAATGTCCCAGTGGGTTTTTCGTCCCTCTTCATAGAAATGACTCCACAGAGATTCTGCCTTTCAGAAAGTGCTTTTTTTTTTTTTTTTCCTTCTCTTCACTGTTTTTGAATGTCACTCCATTATCGTAGTTTCACACCTTTGAATAACTCCAAGAAGGCTTCTGACTATCACTCAAAATGACTTTCCTTTGTCAATGTTGTTTTTTTTTCCCCTGCATCACCAACCTGATGTCTAACCTACTGTCATTTCCCTGGCTTATCAACAGGACACAGGACTGGATATCAGGACATCTAGGAGGTCCTGTGGCTGTCACAGAGCTCACGTATATTTGTAGACCCAAAACTTTAATTTCTTATGCCTTGTTTACTTCTTTTGTCAAAACAGAAATAACATCTTAACATCAAAAATAACCATTGGTACTCAGTCAGGCTCGTTAACGTTCTCAAACTAAAGATAAAATATTAAGTAAATTATAGTAAATTTCTTAAGATATTCACACGGACTTTGGAGACACAAGAGGCCAAGTCCTCCAGGGTGTCAGTTTTCCTGCCCATTGCTGGAGATATTTGTCTCTTTGGAATTTCAGAGCTTCATAGTCAGCAGTGCATGTCACTGGACTTGAGGATACCAGTGCTATCCCCATTTAGAGATGGGAACCT
Organism: Apus apus; assembly: GCF_020740795.1. Taxonomy (NCBI): domain Eukaryota; kingdom Metazoa; phylum Chordata; class Aves; order Apodiformes; family Apodidae; genus Apus; species Apus apus. The sequence continues at coordinate 4,184,706 of NC_067282.1, read as the reverse complement.
GGAGGTCAAAGCTGGGGAAAGGGACATAATGAAGATGTGAAGTAACTGAGCTGGCACTGTCTGGATTGCTTGGGGAACTGGGAGCAAGAAAAATTGCATGTAATTTAGTATTCTGAGGTGCAAAGTTCAACACATATGAGGAAATTAAGTAAACCAATAGTCTGGGAGTTGTTTCAATCCAACTCTAGAATAGACCTGCAGTGGAAGACTGCTGAGAAGCACTAGAGACTACAACAATACTTTTCTAGTTTGAGCTTAAATGCCAGCAATCTCAGACTTTGTCCTTTCTCAATGTGTTTCTTCTCAGTTTGTTGAAATTTTAGCACCATAGATCTAGGGTGGGTTTTTTTGTCTGCTGTTTCCTTTATCCTCCCCCAGACCTTGTTAATCAGGTCAGCCAAGAAGAGCTTTTTGTCTTTTTATTTTTTAATATATATATTTAAAAAAAATTATTTTTAGTGCAGCTTTATTGCTACATTAGCAATAAATGCAATTAGCATTGTAGGTCCTGTGTGTTCACATACCACCCTGACCAGCCCACCCTCCATTGTGGTGCTGTCTGACAGCTGGGGAAAGAGGTGGAAAACACACAAGACCAAGCCCCAACCCTTGCAAGTTAATAATTGCCCATCCCTTATGCACTGTAGTATGATATTACCTCCCTTGCATCTAGGAGCTGTGAAAATCTGTCTCTCAATGCCACATGGAAAGTAAAATCTTCTGACAGCAACTCAGGAGTTCTTCCTCAGCCATGTCTTAAGTGATAGTGTAACTTCTACTGACTTCCAATAAAGCTCACATTAGATTCTGTTACATTTAGGCTGCAAGTGGTTACGTGCACATCCTTGGTTTAAGCACCCATGGTGCTCAAATACTTTTGCAGATTTGACTCTAAATGGGGCAGACAAGTTCCTGAGTGTCTAAACCACATTTGAACTCCAGAATTGTCTCATTAGAAATTTATATATATATGAATAAATGCTTAAGAGTGTTTGAGGACATTGAAGGCTGCAGAAAAGGGAGTTCAACTGGAAGTTGTTGCACCACCCTGAGCTGTATAGTAAACAGGAGTATTGTGTTCATGTTGAACTTGGAAAATACTGGTATTTTCTAGACCTACAAAGCATTACTATTATTGCTTTAATAATTATCACTGTCTAAAGAACTCACTGATCTTTGGAGACAAGAATCCATGTCAGTGTAAGGAGCTGAAGACATTCCATCTCTCTCTTTCCTCGTGGAGTTGAAATGGATGTTCCAACCTTGTATCAAGGACTGTGTAAAAAGTCCCTAAGCTTCCTCTTACCGGTGGTATTAATCAGCAAAAGACCAAAGCCCACTTCAGTAGAGCTGAATTTCAGTCAGGTGGGATGTTAATGCAGGCTGAGTAGTTTTGAATATTTTATATGCAGCCAGTGACCCAAAGTAAATGTCTTGTATAATACCAGCCACCCCTCCACCACAAGCCTCGAAGCCTGAATCCTGCACTTAATATGCTCAGAGGCACAAAGAGAGGCACTGGAGATGGGCTGATGTCTGGGAGACTAATTCTGGGGTGCAGAGCTGGGGGAACTGACAGAAAATGTGCTCTGCAGAGTACTCTGGTACCCCTTTTTTGAGTATCCAGCCCAACCCTCTATAGCATTTTTCCATGCTTATCTTCTCTCCTCCATCCCCAAAAGGAACTGTGTCCCTACACTATAAAATCTATATAATGGCTCAGTCAAGCACAGGGCTTCAGTCCAAAATATTTGGGAAAGTTTGTTCCAATTTAGATGCACCAAGCAGAAGTCAGAGAGATGGGGGAAGACCTGATAGTCTGAAATATAGTCTGAATTGACTGCCCTTTGATTGAGGAGAGTGTGGCCATGGTTTATGAGAGACTGAAGAAGAAGAAATAGACTAATTTCGTTCCATCTGCAGTGTAATACCACATCAGTATTTAGTTGGTTTTTTTTTCTTCAAATCAGTTCTCTACAGTAATGTTGGTAACAGGCACTTACACACCTGACTCACAGGTACCTCTTCTCTACAAAATCTCAATTTTTCCAGATAATACAGTGCAGATGAAGCGTGGAGTCTCTTAAATTCATGCCAAGGGCATGCCAGGTTTTAGCCAAAAGCCTAGTGCTGGGCCAAAATATTAGGCATATATATGTTATCATGCCTATTGGGGCTCATGGAGGGTGGGAAAGGCAGCATTTCTGAGAAACAAATGTCCTTTATCTCTTCTCTATTTGGGAGGTAAGCACCAAGGTGCCCATCTGTGACTCCATGCTTCCGTTAACTCCAGTAAGACTTTGCTCCCCCTGGAGGTGTTCAAGGCCAGGTTGGATGGGGCCTTGAGCAACCTGATCTAGTGGAAGTTGTCCCTGCCCATGCAAGGGGGTTGGAACTAGATGGTCTTTAGGCTTGGAACTAGATGGTCTTTAAGGTCCTTTCCAAGCCAAACCATTCTGTGATTCTGTGACTTGGGAAGAAGCACCATCCTAGAAACTCCAGCTCACATAGGTCACAAAAAGAGCATGGTGATACCTTCAAATGCCTGAGAAGGGGTATTTAATAGGATGGTAGGAGAAAAGAAACATAGCAGATGTGCAGAATCAGTAGAAATAGCAATAATCAGTATTAATTTTAAAGAGATAAGATGAGTTTTAATGAATCCCATCCCCAGGACTGTGGGTTAACAAGCCATAAACAGGCTTTGCCCGCGCTTAACTTGGGCATAAGTAGTTTATCAGCACATTGTTTCCACACTTAACCAGATTTTAATTAAAAGTGACTTTTGTTCTGTTTATTGGAAGAGCCTTCCTCTTCGGATTTGGTGATCAACAAAAGCTCAAGGAGTGCAAGAGAATTAGAAAGCAAATAGGGGGATCAATCACAGCAGATCTCTGCAATCCATGTCCATCTCTTTTTTGTAATATACTTATTAGGTTCTTATTGTCAGGAAGGATTAGTGTTATGAGCCCCAGGAATTCCTTTCATTGCCCCGTAAGGCGAGGTACTGAAGTGTGGCTGCTTTTCTTAACAATAACACTCTGGATTTTCTCCCTTCCCCTTCTCTCCACCCATATCCCCTCCTCTCTCTTCTCCCCTCTCCCACAGAGATTTGCGCAGCGGACTGCGGAGGACACGGCGTTTGTGTTGGAGGCACCTGCCGCTGCGAGGAGGGCTGGATGGGCACAGCCTGTGATCAGAGAGCGTGTCACCCACGCTGCAATGAGCACGGGACATGCCGGGATGGCAAGTGTGAATGCAGCCCGGGCTGGAACGGAGAGCACTGCACTATTGGTAGGGAGAAAGAAAAAACGACTACTTTTAAAAGAATAATTGATGATCAGGGAGGAGAAAAGGTGCATGCTTAATTGAATCTGTGTGACTTAGTGTAGCATGAGCACCTTTGTTCTTGGATTTCAAGTTCTGACATCATACATTTTCATGTGGGAACAAGAAAAAATGTCCTTTCATTTGCTGATGACATGGGTCTATATATTTTTTATTATCAGACGTAAAGTATGCCCATGTGGGATTTGATCTTACAGAGAGAAAGCTGTCAAATGGCAGCTAGATGTTTTTAAAAACATCCTACTTTGCCTCTCTCAAAAGGTCTTTCTGTGGCCTCCAAGACTTCTCTTTACTATGGCAACAGCATCTTCAAACACATACATCTGATTGAAAGTTTTCACTCCTTTTATTTGCTCCATTGTTTGCACTGGTATTTAGTACTGTCTTGCTTATCCCATGTCTGCTCTGCAGCCTTTCTAACCATATCATTTTCCTTTGTCTTTATGCTTCTCATGCACCTGGCACTTATCTTGAGCTCTCAGTGTCCTAGCTATTATTATTATTAACAAGGTACCACCGATATGCTGAAATAATGCAAAGAGGTGCAGTTCCCACATTAAGCAATTTGCAGCATCATTAATGAACTGGCTTGATTTTACCTTCCTCCTTCATCTTACTGAACTCCTTGATGCATTTTTCCTTCTTCCTTTTTCTGACTGTCTTGTATTCAAACACTTTAGTCCCCATTCCATTCTAGTTATGCTATAAAATCAGTAGCATTAAAACTCCCCAGATGCCTTTATTATACATTAATGGAAAAGTAAGTAAGTGAATCCAGATTTGCTCTCAATAATGCCTGTGTGGACCTGAAAAAATTCAGTTGCCTTTAGAAGAGTTATTCCTGAATGAGAATCCTCGAGTCATTTTGTTTTAATTGGCTTCTTTCAAAGATAAGAAAATTTACCTCTATGTTGCTTTCATTATGCCATGATACTTATAACTCAGACTGCATCAAAATTAACCACTAGCAATACCTGGGCAAATATCAGCATAGTTATCCATGTGGATTATTAATTTAGTTATATGTCAACATCACTTTTTATTTTCTTGAACACCAGGTAAGTTTGCATACACAAAGACAGACATGGAATGAAGCCTGATCACACTATTTTAATTCCAGCACTAGGGTAATGGTACAAACCATATCTGTGGCTCAATTCTACTTATCATTTATTTATGCTAATGTCACTCTACCACATTATGGTCTCCACATGCATCCTCTAATGAAAAATATCTAGCTCTTAAAACTTCCTCTGTCTCATTAGACATGACATTCTGTTTTCTTTTCTATGTCCCTAGCAGCTTTCATTTCTTTTCATGAGGAAGGTATTAAAAAAAACCCACCTCCTTTCTTAAATGACTTTAACATAAAGAGAGACCAGTCCTGTGTTAATTGGAATTCTATGTTTCTATATTATTATTTTGTAGACTTGTGTACTACTGATTTGGAAAGCAACACAGATTAATGGAAAGGTCTTAAAAATAATTAAAAAAAAAATTCAGCAAATGTCCCCAGATCCAGATATGAAAGTCATTTATGCACAAAATAAACCTGATTCATACCCTCAGTGCCATTTTATTAGTTCTGCTGCAAAATCAAAATGTCACAAGTTCCGTATATGAGATATCTCCACAAGGCTGATATGCCCAGACTCTTTTTTGAACAACAAGCTTTTATCTTTCATGGTGATTAAATTTACCTCATTATTTATGGTATTCCTCAAAGTATAAAGAGTGTATGTCATGATGGGAGAGGCCAGCACCACCATGTAGACAGCATCAAGATTTTACTGCTGCATAGAATCATTTTGTGTGGTGCTACCTTCTCATTGCAGTCCTGCCTTGGTTTAGGTATAATTCTTTAATACTTCAAGTGCTGGAGCAATTTTGTTTCTTTTCACTCTCCTCCTCATCTTCTTGCATGGTGATTTAGCAACAAATTTGTACATAGTCTCATGCCTCTGAAGCTGTAAACCGTGTTTCTTACAGAATATTTCATTGATAAATGTGTAGAATGTAAAGAAGATTTGGCAAAGTCATAAATATCCAAGGAAATTGAATAGCTTTAGAAGGAGTAATAAGCTAGTTATATTGGCACAGATGAAAGGACATTGACTTGGAATTACATTAAGTATGTGGAAAGCATTCCCCTTGTCCTTGTGTAATTTCCCTGCATGGCAACTTGTTCTGTTGACAGTAATTCTTTTTATGTCTGTGTCATGGCCCGGTTTGCTTTAGCACCCACAAGCATAAAACCCCATTGCTGAAGTGATGCTTTAACAATATTGCCATGTGTGCAGGTAACATGGTAGAAATGGATGATACAAGTAAAGGACACTCCTTCCATTTCCTGTTGAGCATGTTTGAGAGTAAGAAATCCTTTTGGTTTGTAGGTCATAGGAGGCTCTTTCTTACAGTGTTCAAGGGAACTCTGATCCCAGTGGATTAATTTTGCTCATACAAAGACTCGTGTTACCAAATATACTAGCTTGATTGCTCACATTCAGAGATTTCATTAGAGGAACCCCAGTTAATTCCCAACCAGGAAATTGATGCAAAAGCTTACATTCATCATCTTAATTTAGCAAACTTAGTGCATCCAGGCAAAAGAGTAGAACAGAAAGTTGATTATATAACTGCAGGAATCCTGAAATCCAGCAGAATGGTTAAATAAATTTAATCTAATTTCTTAAAGGAAAAAAAAAGCACCATGACAACAGCCACAATGCAATATTCCTGTGTTGAGCTCTCCAGCATATTCCAAATTTGGCCCCACTTAGAAACACTGCAAGAACTGAAGTTTCTTCTGTTCTGGCCCAAACTACATCCAGGGAGCATGGTGGGGGTTAGGAGCATTGAGTTTAAAGGTAAAACAAACCCTCTTACTCTGGGCTCTGAAAGGCCAAATTACAACTCAGCTCTGTGGTAGGGCTACTCTGTGGGATTCATTCACAGGTAACACCACAGAAAATTTACTGGGTTTGATAAACAACTCCAAAAATTTCCAGGGCTGTAATGGCCTGGCCTCAAATTTTATACATTTGGTGACATGGCCTGGATAGTGCCCCAGGTGCTGTGCATCCCACCTCAGAGATGCAAAGTGAGACTTCACTCTGCCTACATGGACCTTGCACTGAGATTGGGAATCTCTCTGTATGATACTTTACTAGCAAAAAGCCGTAATCCTTTGGTTCATATTAGAGTTACTTAGAAAAATCATGACAGAGGGGACTTCCCTGTGTGGTGCAGTTCAGACATTCATCATCCTTGAACAGCCTGGACACAAAACCAAAGCCATCCCTTGAAGTTCAGTTGCTGCACCTGAATACTGCAGGGGCTGTAGAGCACTGAGGGACCAGCCGTTAGATCTCCAAACACACAACTGTCTACCTTGCCGGATATTCAAAGCACCTCAGTGCCTAATTCCCATTGATCTCTGCAAAAGCTACATACTTAATTCTTTTTGAAAATCTGGTCCTGGAACACACGGGTGATATATGCAGTGACAAATGCCTAGACAGACAGGCAGACAGCCCATCCCACACAGGCTTCTGCTTATGGCGCCATCAGGCTGGTTTTTGTTTTGCTTAGCAAAACTGATTTTTGAGAAATCTGCCCCTTTAAGTTTGCCTTTCATCAACCTTCCTGCATAAATAATCACATATGTTCTGAATAGCCAGAGTTGTAGTCAATCCCTCTTGGTTTCTGCTGGAGCAGCTGGAGTCCAGGCAAGGCACATTACAGGTGGATCCTGGTTTCTTTTCCCTGGCTTTCTAGCACATCACTTGTGCTATGTAAATCCATAAAGCAGCTCAGTCCATGTGCAGCCCAACATAAAATAAGCCCACCAGTGTCTGATGAAGGTTCTCACTACCTCAGTCCAGCAGAGTAGACAGTCAGCTCCCTGCAGCACTCAGGCATGTCTGCAGAAGAAGCTGAGGTATGTTTGACCCTCTGGCACCCACCCTGCCTGGTTGGGATGGCTACCTTTGGGCAAAAGAAGGCCATGGTTAAAGCAGTCAGTGGAAAATAAGTGGTTGCTGCTTTGTTGCAACATGATTTTGCATCAAGCTAAAGGTAATCTGGCCTTATATAGTTTGGCAGCATATTTGACAGTAAATATTAAGCACAGATTAACTTCAAAGACAGTCTTTTTCCCTGTCCCTTTGGCATAAACTTCTGTTGCCATCACTGGTTCAGCAATGAAGTGCTACTTTCTCCTCTCATTCAAATCTGTGCAATCTCAGTTTAACTCCAATGATTTCACAGAGGTTTTGTCCTCTTCACCCCGTGGGAAAAGTAAAGAGAAAAAGAATATTTAGAAAATGAAGAAGGAGAGTGTGCTGGGGAAGGAGTCCTATCCAAAGACCTGCTCCTAGCATCTCTCACTTCTCTCTTCCCTCCCTGTCTCTCTGTGAGCCAAAATAAATGCTCATGTTGTCCTTCCCAGTGTGTTTCAGACAAAACAAACCAAGTTAGCTCAGTCTGGTGAAATGAGGGGGTTTTCACACTGGAAAATGCTTACATGAGCCCACACGCCTTTGGGTGCAGGGACACCTTAGAAAAGAAACTTCTGAGTCCTTACATAACTCCTCACATGTCCCTCATGCCCACAGGGTTTCCAAAGGACTCGCTGTAGATAATAAGATGGTATTTTAATGTCAGAAGTATAGCATGGGAATGAGACTATATGAGTTTAGAGAAAAAAGATTCATGCTACTATGGAACATTGGTTGGACTCAATGATCTTCAGAGGTCCCTTCCAACCCCTGTGATTCTGTGATTCCCACAGAAAGCCTCCATTGTTTTTCAGATTACAGGAAAGCATGGACACAAAATTGACATATGGTTGGCATTGGCAACTGCCTCCACTGCCATCATTTGTACAGTGACTGCTGCCTGAATTTACAGCTTGGGCTGATCTGGATGCCAAAATCCAAGAGACACATTCCCAGGCTTCAGCCACCATCCAAGTGGCTGGTGATGCTGTGCTTCCTGCATCACTACCACTACACTGGGCTGATTAGTTAATCTCAGTACCAAGCCTAATAACTGCCCCACACTAGGTTAGCTCTGGCCCTCCCAGCCCTCCCCACTTACAATAGTGCTTTGATGGATCCATTATATTCACAGGATGGAAAAATAATTCCTGCAAGGGCTGTGACCTCCCAGGTGGGCGGTCTGTGTGAACCAGCCTGAAATAAAACCCTCTTCAAAAGGGTACCAGGGCACAACTGAGAGAGATTGCAGGGAGCGGACAAGAAAACAAGGGAAATAACATTTTAGCAGGTAATGAATGAGAGAAAAGCAAGACTTAGAGCCTTTTATTTATTAACAAAGACCGGCTTCTGTTAGGACAGAGAGTGCCGCCTGCTGGCATGAACAGGGCTGGCCGGGGCAGGGCTCCTGGCTTCTGCTGCTGTCTTTGCCACCAACTTTCTCCTTGACCCCAGAAAATAAATTAGAAGGCAGTTTTCTAAATTAATGTTCCATGGGAATTGGGCACATGAGTGCTCCCACTACATCTCTAACATACTTTTTTTTTTTTTTCTTCCTTGCCCCTCCGTAGAATGTGTATATTAATACTTTCCTATCTGGGAGAGCTGCCGTGAGGTTTATTTAATATGTGTAAATTAATTTGATTTGGGGCTAGAGGATGCTGTATAAATGCAATGTATTAGTATTAAGAAGATCCAGGGGAAAGCCTCTCCCAGTCTGGTAAGGTCAGAGGAGAACTGTACCTCTCTGAGTGGAAAAATAGAAGACAATCAGGTGAGGTGGAGCACTTTCAAAAGACTTTTTTTTTTTTTTCCTGGTGAAAAGATAAGCAGTCAGTGAAACACAGGAAACCTGTTGCAAGTGAGCAGAGCATTACAATATTCAGCTATATATATATATTTATACATATATATACCTATGTATATATAAACATATAAATATATATATTAAAAACTTCCCTGTTTTCTCTTCCTGATCTTAATGAGCAAAGATGACTGGATGCCTAAACACAGCCTTCTTGAGCTCTGTGACTGAGGAGGGCTGTGCACTACCCTTCTTCCTTTTTTCTCTCCTCATAATCAAGGTTTTTCTTTTCGTATCACAGTGAACTCTCCTTTGCCTTTCTAGCACCTGCACAGTCTCGTAGTAAGCTGCAATGCACTTATTCAATCCTACCTTAAATGTCCTGTCTTTTATCTCCCAAGCTCACTATCTGGATAAGGTAGTGAAAGGTATGCTCTTCCTTCCTATTTTTCCTATTGTCTTTGTGTTTCTTTAACAAAACAAAAAAATGCACCGTGAACATGCTGTGTTGAGGTTGCATCTCTTCCTCATTGTCACCAAAGTGCTCCCTAATGTCTGGAAGGGTGAACTTTCCAGTCATTTAGGTAGGAAATACCTTCTTAAGTGCTGTGACCCTGTGTTAACATCGTATCAGTGTTCCTACCCATCCCCTTGTCCCTGCCCTCCCCTCCAAATCATCTCTCATCCTCACCCCTCCTACCCAGGTAAGGCAAGTCAGGAGGAAACAAAAGTGTCTGTGAATACAGCAGGAGCTGTGCACAGGGATGTGTTTCAATTAAATGTCTATGATCCATTTTGTAACAAGCAGGTGAGTGCACATTCTGTGTGGAGTCTTCATGTTTTTAATCCATGACTGTTAAGTCTTAGATGGGAACTTTGCATAATGATTTTTTTTTTTCATAATACAAAAAAATGTTATGACCTCAAAGCCTCTGGTTGTATAAATCAACAAAATCTATTGAATTTGGTGATGTTGCATTACTGTACACTACAACAAAAGCCAACCCTATGTTCCTATTTGTAAAAGTTAAACCAAGTCTAGAACCAAGGTCTTTCTTCAACAGAGGAGAAAAAGAATTGAACTGTTACAGAATAGAGGTGATCTGCTATCTTAAAAAAATCTCAGTTGTTTATTAATCAGACCAATGAGCTAAACTGATTTAAGACTTTTAAATAGAAATAGACAGTCCCACAATGTACTTAGCTTTCTAAAAATATTGAAATGGCATACATCTAGTTAAATACAACAATGTGGCAATAAATATGATTGAGTTAGACACAAATATCTTTCTACATGGCTGATTTGACACTAACAGCAGCACAGTGCGGACACCACACAGCATCATATGTTTGCTGGTTAAACAAACCAAAAAATCAGGTTGAACAAATCAGTTTCTTCCATAGAATTACCCTCTTTCTCAGGTTGTGAGCAATCAGAAGTAGCAGCTGTGAGAGGCTGATGCAGAAGGACAGTTAAGCCAAAATGTTTGTCCAGTAAACAGTTAAAATAAAATCTCTACCGTATCGGGCTCTTGCAGTGTGACAAGAAACATGGTTGAAAAAAAAACCACCAAATATTAATTATAAGAAAGTGGCCACAGCTTAAACAAGGAGACTTTTTTTCTGTGGTGTAATGCAGCCACTGGCAGCTGTTCTTGGGCCCCTGATATAGATCAGTGCGTTGTACAGTGGTAGTTAGCTTTATCTCATGGCTTAGCATCAGTAAAATATGTTTGACTTATTTATATCAGGAGAAAAAGTGTAGTTTCATTCTTAATCAAGGAGAGACAGGTACTTTTGCCCTTATGGAGTAACAGTGGTGGCATCCTTAGAGGAAGATACAGGCCGTCACTAGGGAGTGCCATCAGAACCTCCTCTTCATGTTCCACATCTCAGTGCTTTGCATTTCAAAACCCCAGGACTCTTGCTTTTCATCTCAACTTGTATTGGAGAAAGTTTGATTGGAAGGTAGCAGACAAGCACCAAGGAGATGATAGGAAAGATGAGGAATCAGTCTTCTGTAGCTTTCATTTCCCCCCTGGATAGCCTTTTGACCCACCTGTATGCCCAAGAATAAAGACAGATTATAGTTAGTGGGTATTTCAGTGGGTGACATGTTTAGCAACCTACTAAGAAGAAAAGATTGTCTCATGCCATGCGTGGCCTCTTTTGGAAAGGTTAGCAATACCTGAACATTAAAAGTACATGGTTTACATGTTTTTTACTTGGATAACTGGATGGTGTGCATTTTTCAAAGCTAAATTACTCATGCCCTTTTGGCTTTCTTAATTATTAACATCTTTCTGGTTGAAATCCCGTCCCAGTAATCTTGTGTTGTCAAGGGTGAGCCTGATTTACTGCTGAGTCTTTCCTACAGCTTTAAAATAAACCAGTAAATCAGAGAAAATGCAGAATTGTTTCTAAATTGGAGGGCAAGTTTCAAGACCAAACATCAACATAATTAAACTGAGAAGCTCCAACTAGAATTGGAATGGAGTCTTCTAGACTAAGGCCTCATTTACACTGATAATGCTTAAAATGAAGAGTTGCCTACTGTTAAAGAAGTGCTGATTTTAGAGAGAGCTTCTCCATCCAGAATACCATTGGATCTGACAGTACATCAGCATAATTGATTTCTGTTGTTGGTTATCAGTTCTCATATGTGGTCTAGATGACCTTTAAAGGTCCCTTCCCAACCCCACACATTCTATGCTTCTAAAAAATAACCACATTAACAATGTAGTGGGGCATATAAACAAGTAGTCTGAAAATGTAGAGACACTGAACAATATTTGAATTCAGGCTGCATGGTGACTTGTTGGTTGCTCCTGAAGTCTGAGAAGCAGTGAGAAACCAAGGTCTAACCACAGCCAGTTCCCTCATTTGGGCAGTTATAAGCAATAGGAGCTCTGGCAAGTAAATATTTAATATTCTTTTTATATGATGTATCTGATAAATGGTATCTGAATTCCCACCATCACAAAACATCATGATGGTAGTTTAAGAGTTGAGTGTTTTTCAGGACACTGTACCAGTTTTCACATAATCTGCAGGGATCAGCTGACGCTCTGCTACTCCACTTCAGTCCTACAGAACTTCTGCAGGTCACTTACTGATTGATGTTCTCCCAAGGCCCAGGTGTTTGCATCCTCACACATTGCATTCAGCCATGTCCTACTCATTTCAGAGCCCAAACACTGTCTTTGGCACTTGCTAGAACATCCATCAGTGCTTTGCTACTGACAATGGAGGAAAGATAATAGTCTTATCTTTCAAGTCCAATTTCAAGTGGCAATGAGGCTTAGCTTGAAGAAAATGTCCACTGAACATTGTTTATAATTGGACTAATTAGAGAAGGCCTTAACTCTACAGATCATTAAGAGCAGATTATTTTCCCAACAGTCTTAAAATGGCAGGATAATTTCTTACTCTGGTGAGTCTTCTGTGCCCCTGACACTCTTTTCTTGTCTAGTTCAAAATTAGCCCGCTTTTTCTCTTTCTTCCCCTTCCTGTGTTGTCTTTTCCATAGCAGTTCTGACACCTTTGCAAACGTCCCACAGCATCATCATCTTTCAGCAGTGCTTTCATGTGCTTCAGTTGGAAACTCACATAAATGGAGTTCCCCCCTCCCCTTGAAAAACCCCTTTCATATATTTAATTCTCTTTGTCACCCACATACTGTTACCAAACACAAACAGCAATAATGGATCATTAGTGACTCTAGCTATGAAATATCAGAGCTCCAAGATTATGGTGGTGTAAATCCATGAGGATTAAGCCATCCTGCTGTGTTGATATTCAGCAGGGCTTTGGAGACAAGATGATCTTTTAGCTTTGTTCCCCAGCATGGGGGAAAGGAGAGGATAGAATTTATTTGCACTGTCTTTTTGTCAAGTGTTTCGAAGTGCACTTCTCATGGAATGGGCAATACTGTCCCTTCCTGTCCCCGTCGTGGTAGCGATGGTCAAGTCTTTATGCAATGCACTGGTTTAGACATGGTAGGTCCATTCTCCCAGATACATTGGTCTACACGTCCATGCTGTCTTCTAACTTTCTGAAGGTAGGAGTCCTCTGACAGCTGCTGTTTAATTGTGTTGCTTTCTGTTAGTGATTTCCTTTCTCATTATTTCTGAAAACTGTCCACTCTCCTACTATACTCATGACACAGGAGAGGTACAACTTCATCCTCACAGCATTGATACTTTGCTATATCTCATAATATAATGGTTAATATGTGAAAACTTACGTTCATGGATCCATGAAGAAGAGATTATGTCATTAGGAAACAGTTCTTTCTGACTTGTTGGAAGAGATTTATCTCATTACAAACCAGAGATGGATCTGCCCTTCGTGGGAAGGGTTGAACTTGCTTTTTCTAGACCTGAAAGATGCCAAGACAATAGACTATGACATTACAGGTGGGAGTTATCCCACTTTAGGTATCTACAGCATAGATGCTTATATGTCATCTAGTCACACTGGATTCCCTTTATAGTCAAGAAGAGACCAGACACTTCAGGAAGGCATAACCTCATGAGTCTCTGTCTCTCCTGTCATTCCTCTTCTGATGCTTTTCCTCTGTACACCTTCTGAGATGCTGGACCTAGTTTCTCTGGGCTTGACTTGGGTTCTCTGGGATTTCAAAGGAAATAATGGAAGTCCATGAAGATAATCTCAAAACACATATCATGGAGAAAAGGAATTTCACACAAAACTCAAAGACATAGGACTGGAAGAGATGTCCTCAGTTAGAGTCCAGTCTTCTGCTGTCAAAGGCAACCACATTGGGTAAAACTTTAGATAACTTTACTAAGCTCTATGGATAGATCAGGGAGGCTTCTTCTCCTTAACACTCCTACCACGAGGCTCTTCCAAAGCTTCATTCCTTTGATCCTGGAGAATTGTTCTGTTTTTTCTTTCTTATTTCCAGCCAGAATTTATTCATGCTTGGTTTAGGTCCATTTGTTCTTATGCCAGCAACATTCTCTTTAGGTTAAATATCTGCTTTCCCTTCTCACTTTTTATCTGTTTCATTAATTTGGGGGGAAAAAAAAAAATATTTTTTTTCAGACTTTGCTGTGCTAGAGTAGACAAATAAAGCTCTTATCATTTCTTCAGATGCAGAAAGTGCTGCCATCTTAATTATAGCAGCCATTTCCCACCACTCCAAATTCCCCCTTTCCTAAGCCTGGGAGAGCAGAGCACATGCAGTTCCACATTAGCTCCTGATTTCTACAGTTCTATTAGTTTTTCCTGATACCTGATGGACACTCTTCACATAAAACGTTTAGAGATAATTTTTTTCAGTCTCAGAGCACATGATCAATCACTACATTATCTTTTCTTGTGTAATAATGTTAGATCTTTGGTTTGGAGATCTTTGTTCCAAAGATCAAGAAATGCAAAATGTAGAATCCTAGAATCATAGAATCATAGGGGTTGGAAGGGACCTCGAAAGATCATCTAGTCCAACCCCTCCGCCAGAGCAGGGTCACCTAGAGCACATCACACAGGAAGGCGTAATGTAATTAGAACAAAAACTGTTAAATGAAATTACTCTTTTCCTTCTGAATTTTCTATATGTGAAACCTCATAGCCCTAACTTAAGCCATTTTCAGGATTCAGACCTGTTCCTACAGGTAATGGGTAATTTCAAGTAGCCTTGACTATAAATAGCACTTCTGTGGTATATAAATACCATTACAGTGTATAAATGCCAAAATACACACACACAAACATGCTCACATATACATGTTTTGTGACCCCCTCCTAAAATGCACATTTTAAAAGACTAAAATACAACAAATATATTTGTAAATGAAAAATTTAGTTCAGATGCTTTTAAAGGACTGTCCCTGACCACCTTTTTTTCCTTTTTCCACCTGTCACCTGTGAGAAAAACAATCCTAGAAAACACATTAAGTCTACCATGAAATAATTCTATAGTTATAAAACATTTCTGAGGGACATGACCCCAGCATAGGACACACAATGGCACAATGTACTGGCTCAGTAATTCTTGGGCAGACCCTCGTGCATCACGTCAGCCAGCTGTTCCAATGACATACACCTTTCAGTACTCTTCACCATCATGTTGTAGCCCTTTAGGACAGGAGAAGTCAGTGTTGGTTGCACAGTTTCACAAACAAACCTGTCTTACAAAGCAGAGGGCCTGAAGAATGTTGAACTGCATGTTAGGATTGCACAACGTGTGTGAACAGAGAGGGACTTAAGACAGGCCTCAGGAAGGAATTCTGCTCCTGGTATAATCAGTCCTGCTGGATGACCCTGACAGTCACTTCAATCCCTTGTATTTTATTTATTACTGTAAAATGTGGCTTACATTTCTGACTGCTTCTCAGTAAGGATTTTTGAGCTCTTCAGGTAAAAAGCCCCTGGAACCATACAAGTTAAACATACTCCCTCACACTGATGCTTACTGTGGAAATTACTCTGCTATTTTCTTGGAGGGGAGAGGGAGGGGAAAGAAACCTCAGTGGGAGGTCACCAGAAGAGAAAATCAAACCCTAGTTAGCAGACTGGGAGCTTGGGGTTCATCCTTCATGAGTTTTATCACCTATCCAAGAAACATCTGCCTCTGTGCTGGTTTCTCTCTAGTCAGTGGGGAGAAACAGGTGTTTCCAGAGTGTGCTTCAGCTCATCAGTGTGGGTATCTAGCACACATGGGGGATTTAAACCACAGGCCACTCTTTTTCTCTGCTGACTACAGAGTTGAAGGCACCTCCATTATAGATGAATTGCAAACAAATGAGATGCATCCCACCCAAAATGACTGCAGTAGAGAAGCTGGGTGTTCTCCAAATATTTTCTAACATAGGAAGTGCCTTCCCTTTCCAGCCAACTTTGCTTACCAGACTGAGGTCTCAGTATTGCTGAAAGCCAGTTGCTTCATCCCACGGGTTGTGGGGAACTTTAACCCTATGTGCAATTTAGGTAACCCCAAATCTTGGTCTTACAAAGCAAATGCTTTGAGAGACTCAGAGGACAGGGTGGGTTTTACAACCAGTGAGGCAGGAAAATCTCATTACCTCCCTGAAGCTCATCATCCCCTCGATCCAATTAGTGAGGCTGTGCTGTGAGGACCTCCTGGGAAACAGCAGCCCATTGAGTGGTCACCACCATTCCAATATCAAACCGGGACAGCTCGCTCCAGCTGGGAAGAAACCAAGTGGAGAAATAAACTGAAGGCAAAGCGTTGGCGGGGGAGGGGGGAAAAGAGTTATTTAATTAGCCTCTTTCAGGGCTGCATTGCTTTGTCTTTCTGACAAAATTTGAATGTTTGCCTTGCAGAGGGATGCCCTGGCTTGTGTAATGGCAATGGCAGATGCACTCTGGACATGAATGGCTGGCACTGTGTCTGCCAGCTGGGCTGGAGAGGAGCGGGCTGCGATACCTCCATGGAGACGGCGTGTGGCGATGGGAAGGACAACGATGGAGGTAGGACAGGAGCACATGTGGTATGTCAGGCTTCACAGAGCCTTCAAACCTTGCACAGTGATATGTTCAGCTGGGCTGGATTCTGCAGGGCAGATTGGTTTTTGACAGCTGGTGGAGAACAGACAGTGAAGTCTGCCAGGCTGAGTCAGCCAGAGTGGATTTGAATTCAAATGAAATGCGTTTGGACTTGGGGGTGCCAGGGCTGGAGAGGGAGGTTTGTTTATCCTCGAATGAGTCCTATCCCTCCGCCCCAGCTGTATGGCTCAGCAGTGACATGATGGGACCACTTCAGGGAGCAAATGTGCCTGACTGTTTGAACTTTGGCCTCCATGCCTGAAGTTTTCATCAAGGCTCTCTGGTAGGTCACTACTGACTTGGGGTGGATGTTTTGCAGAAACTTAGAGGCTTCAGTGACTGATCCCCATACCCACAAGCCATCCAATCCCTCTCAAACCATGTTTTATTGATTACAGTTCCATATGTAATGATGTCAGGTATGTGAATAATAGCCCTGCATAATGCAAACTTAATATTCAGAGTTATCTCATTACAAAGGAAACCCTGGTGCAGTGTGAAGGTTTGAATTAGAGGGTAGGAGATGAGATATTAAATTTAAGGCATAAGGGAGACTGCATAATTTGTTTTGTTGTCACTCAGCAAAAGGCTTTGTAAACCACAAGTCTGGGCCAGAACCCAGTCTGTGAAGTGGAGACTGCATTTTGGAAGCCTCCATTTTATCATATTCACAAGAACAGTACAGTTACAAAATACAAATAATAATAGCAAAGCCAAGACTGTGATTATCTGCTTCACAGCAACTGAGATTCTGATTGAATATTTAAAATACTTCTGCACATCTGGTGTGGCAAATGGACCAAATTATCCCATAAAAAATATGGAAAGAAATGTAGAACCATACAAAATATACACACTATGAGTGAACTTTGCCTCACATGAAAATTAATATCTCTCTACTCCTCTTTTCTATTTATAGCTGACACAGAGCATCAATAAAGTTCATCACATCAAATGTGTAAAAATATGTTAAATAGAGCCAGGGATAATCAGTTTCCATGGAAAAACAAAACAAAAAAAAGTTGATTTTTATACACATTTATGGTTCATTTATGCTGTATTTTTGGGATCAGATCTAGAATTTCAACATTTGAACATCCATAATGTCATTTAGGTTAGTACAGACCTCCAACAGTTGTCTAGTTCAACCCTCTGCTCAAAGCAGGTCTAATTACATCAGGTTGCTCAGGTCTGTGTCTAGTCAACTCAAGGATGGAGATTCCAGCTCTCTGGGCAACTTGCTCCAGTATATGATAATCCTCATAGTAAACATTTTCCTCCTAATATCTGATAATAATTTTCTGTCTTCCAATGTAATGTCTTTTGCCTTTTGTCTCTCAGAGACATCCTAGAGTAGCCCAGCTGGCTTCTGGCTTCCCCTTCACAGTAGCTTGGATCTGTAGTAGAGCCAATATATGTTTCATGTGTGGCAGCTGCCTTTAGATTTCTCAGATATCCAAAGGCAGGGTCAAATAACATCTGTGATTAGGGAGCAGAATTGAGCCTTTATTTGATGCAGCCAGCTTGTTGCCACAAACATTATACCTTGCAAACTGCTGTGCTTCAAAGTGCACTGAAGAGATATAGACCTGAGCTGCCTCTTGAAAGAACATGTAGTATGTGTATGAGCACTATGGCTTCTCCCTCTTTTGGGGTCATAGCACTGTCTCCAGAGTGATGCCTTCTCAGGGCTGGAAAAAGGTGGGGTTTTTGACAGTTCACCATAAAGGATTTCAGGGCTAGTTGCTGAATTTACATGCACATGAATGTATGCAATGGAAATAAGAGTCATTTCATGAAGCTTTAGAAGTCAAATACCTGAGTATACCCAATCATCGTGGGTACCATCAGCAGAGGGCAACAGATTTAGGGCATCATCTCTCTGAGCTGTTTCAAGTATCACCTCGTAGCTGTCTACTTCTGGTTGGTGACTACTGCCCTCCAAGTCACTTGCTCAAGTCAGCATCTCTCGAGGTTGAGACACTATGGTGGGGCCATCCATGCTTTGCAAGGGGGTTCACTCTGCCTGAGCTCATCGGAAGCTGGTTCCTGTGCTGTGGTTTCTTGTCTCTACTAATCAAGATCCCTGCAGCCGGAAATTCCTTGGGATAATGGGAGCTGAAGTCAGAATCTGTTTCATCTGATCCCAGCCTAATCATACCCTGAGGGAGACAAGTGCCAAATTACAGGGCGTGTTTGCCCGGAGGCTCTTCAGATAAACAATAACAAGCTAAAAAGAAGTCACTCAGAGTGAGACTTGGTGAAATGTAATCTCTGTTCAGTTTAGAAAAAGAGGTGTCTTGGAGAACAGTCATCTCTCCACACACAAGTGTCATTTGTCAAAGCTAGCACTTAGGTTTCACACCCAGGTTCACTTTATTTACACCTTTAAACACAAAGCCCATCAACTTGAAAGGAGTTGTAACAAGTGGCTGAGAGCAGGTGATCATCTAGTATCTGTCAAACAAAACCAGGGCAGTGACAGAGCTTTAACAATCTGGGGAGAAGGCTGGGATTTTGCACATTTGACCTAATAGGCCACCTGTATTACAACAAATGAAAGGTATTTCCTTAAAACAAGCTGAGAAATGTGGTTCTTGCCTCTCTTTGGCAGAAAATAACCTCTAATTCACGGCTGCAAACACTCAGTACCTGAGAGTAGTCCTTTCTCACCCCACAGTGTGTGCTCTGTCATGTGCTTGAAGAATAAGAAGTTTGAAGGTTTAAAAGACCAAGAAAATTATCTTCTGTGACAAGTTCTAGAAGTGGAGTTAATGGCATTTGATACAGCCTTGAGAAGAGGCTGATATTCCAAAGGTTGAATATGGGCTCCACTGCATTTGTAGACTCCTCTGTAAGGACAGTGTACAGGAAAAATGGAGGGGAAGAGAAGAGGATATTCATCACATTCTCACAGATACACTGTTGGGCATTGTCATGGTTTAACCCCAGCTTGCAACTAAGCACCATTTAGCCTTGTAAAATGTCCAGAAATGTCCACAAAATGTCCACTGTGTTCATTTAGTTCATGACATTGGGCTCTATATGTTACGGGGTCACTTAGGACAGGAGAAGTGGTGTGTTGCATGGAGTGTTGGCCACACCACACAGCTTGATGTCCCCAGCAAACTTAATGAGAGTTAATCATCTGTGCTCCAGAGAAAGGAAGCAGAAGAGACATAGACCTGTGGACCTGTTGGAGAGAGTCCAGAGGAGGGCCACAAAGATGATCAGAGGGATGGAACACCTCTGCTATAAAGAAAAGCTGAAAGAGTTGGGATTGTTCATCCTGGAGAAGAGAAGGTTCCTGGGAGAATTTATTGGAGCCCTTCAATATGAAAGGAGGCTTGTAAGAAAGATGAGGACAAACTGTCCAGCAGGGACTGTAGTGATAGGAGAAGGGGTGATGGTTTTATACTGAAAGAGGGAGATTTTAGACTAGATATAAATAAGAAATATTTTACCATGAGAGTGGTGAAACACTGGCACAGGTTGCCCAGAGAGGTGGTAGATGCCCCATCCCTGAAAACTTTCAAGATCAGGTGGGATGAGGCTTTAAGAAACCTGATCTAGTTGAAGATGTCCCTGCTCATTGCAGTGGTGTTGGACTAGATGACCTTTAAAGGTCACTTCCAGCCCAAACTATTCTGTGATTCTATGAAGTCATCTGACCATCTTACTCCCTCGATATTGAAAGCCAGAGAGCTGGCAAATTCATAGAATCATAGAATCATAGAATCCTAGGGGTTGGAAGGGACCTCGAAAGATCATCTAGTCCAACCCCCCTGCCAGAGCAGGGTCACCTAGAGTACATCACCATTTCATTGTCTGGCTACACCCCAGCTCTCTGAAACCATGAATTACAAATATTAATATTAAATATAAATTGCTCTTTTTGTCTAAAAGTTTGGTCTGATCAACACAGGCTCTTCATTTGAGGTTCCTTGTCATTGTTTTGGGCTTTTGCAGAGTAGTCAAGTCTTCCAGATAGGGTGAAGCTTGCTGTTCCTCTGGGAAGTTGAAATGACCCCATCCTTAATTTCTTGCTTTGAACAATTCCAGTTGCTAAACAGTTGCTGAACTCTGCTCAGAATAAGTCAATCTGTTTTGCTTATGAAAGGCAAGAGTCCTTCTCAGATGAACAATAAAACATTAATGTTCCTAATTTTATCTAACCCTTCCTATTAATTAGAGGTTGATGTTCAGTTGTCTGCTGGTCTGCTGCCTCTTTGCAATTTAAACACTTCCAAAGGCTTCTGTTAGCAATTACTGCCTGTGAATTTAAAGAGATACATAGACAGATGGATAGATAGAAAGACAGACAGATAATCTTTCCATTAAAATAATGCTGGCCTACCCTGAGGTGTATTTCACACCATTACATAGAAGTACAGCAGCTTCATTTTTCTTACATGCCACCTGCTTAATGATCTTTCTTTGATAGTGAAGTAGTAAAGCTTCTGCCCCTCATTTTATGTCTCCTTCCTGACAGCTACATAGAATCATAGAGTGTCTTGGGTTGGAAGAGTTTTATAAAGGTCATCTAGTCCAACCACCCTACAATAAGTGGGGACATCTCCAACTAGGCCAGATTGCTCAGAGCCCCATCAAGCCTGACCCTGAATGTCTCCAGGGATGGGGTCTCCACCGCCTCTCTAGGCAACCTGTTCCAGTGATCCACCACCCTCATATTAAAGAACTGCTTCCTAACGTTCAACCTAAGTCTACCTTTTTCTAGCTTAAAACCCAAAACCATCACCCCTTGTCCTATCGTTACATGCCTTTGTGAAAAGTTCTTCCCCAATGCCACGCATTTGGCCAAGCACAAACACAGGGTTGCAAGGTACACATGGCCCCATTTTGCCTTTGCAGGTTCAGACTGTGTCTGTGCTTCACCAGATGCTGCACAAGAGCTTCCAGGTGGAGCAATCCTGCTTTTCTTCCCTCTACCCTCCCAGGCCTGAGCAACTAAAAGCCTCCTTAGTCTTCAAACCGTGAAGCAATGAGCAGGTCAGAGCCACCAAGCCTCTGCACGTGGGAATTTTGCCTTTCTTTGCAGCCCTGAGTATTAGTTACTGCTGCCACAAGACACCAAGTCTTACTTCAGGGACAGTGTAATTCAGGAATGGGTTCCCTGAGGCGATTCATTGCTGTTTGTTTCACTGTGCATTAGTGCAAATCCAGACTAAAGCTTCTTGTCTTGTCTTGCCCCATTCAAGGATCAGGTAGTGCTTGTAGTAAGGTGGAGACTTGCATAATGCTTTGGGACAGCAGCATTTCAAATTCTTTGGCAAGAGAAATTTTGGCACTGCTCACTGGCCTTCTTAACACCCATGTGTCCACCATCTGTCCACCACATGCCAAATAATATGTTAGGGAGCTGGCAGGACTCTGCC
Source organism: Apus apus (assembly GCF_020740795.1). Lineage (NCBI taxonomy): Eukaryota > Metazoa > Chordata > Aves > Apodiformes > Apodidae > Apus > Apus apus. The sequence goes on along the minus strand of NC_067282.1, from coordinate 4,162,627 downwards.
TTGCTCTTTGCCAGTAACTAGGGTTATACCTGAAGGTAGCAGTAGGGTTGTAAAGGGAATTAGAAGGAATCCAGGAGAACCCCAAAACACAAACCTTTGTCGTCGCAAATGTTCAAGCTGCAGACAAGGTGGTGGGGTATTTCAGATGTTTGCTTTTTTATTTTTGCACACTGTTACAAACCTTTACCTCATGCCTGCAAGGCTTTTACAGCACAAGAAGATTGTCTCCTGGGCATGGTGTGGGAGTTGTCTGCTTCCTCGAAACCATAAAAAATGATGCATTAATGTGCTTGCTACATTTATGAAGGGAAGTGTTGAGATGTGAACGCACCTGGGGAAACAGCCTTCATCAATTAGCATTTACCATCACAGATAGATCCAGTCATACAGCAGGGTCGTCTTGGAGGAACCACAAAGCACTGCAAAAAAATGGGAGATTCTGCTGTACCTGAAAAGACTGGCTATCTGGTATAATTTGTTATAGATCACCCAGCTTCTCTTCCTCGGTTTTATGTTTAATGAAATGCCTTTGGATAATAGATTCTGAAAGAAACCATGAAAGTGTCCTCTGTGTCAAAAGAAACGTACCATTGTCTGCTGAAATGAGGGAAGTTACTGATGGGAAACAGGCACTGCTGGTATGTAAGATGTAATAGGAGGTGACATGAACCATCTTCATAAAAGAAAGGCTGGGACGTGCATTTCATAAAGCTTTTCTGCACCTGAAAAGATGCTTAAACAGAGCTTGAGCACCAATGCTTGAAGCAGAAAATCAGGAAAGCTCTTCCAGACCTGCTTTAGCACCTGAGGCAAACTCTTGCCTCCTTATTCAGGCAGAAAGTCCCCTTAAAAACCTAAGGTTTTGCCCCAAGTGTTCTTGGGATGCACAGAGTGCACAGCCACTTTCCTCTGGCCAGGACTTGAAAAACATGTCTCTGTTTCAGCTATCTGAGACCACTCTCCAAGCTGAGCTCAGATGAATGTGTGGATTGTCTTAGATTCAGTATGATAGGGTGAACTTTTCAGCAGTGTCTTCACACTTGCAGCAGTTGCCAGGAAAGCAAGAGACCTTGGTGACAAGGATATCTCAGCTGCTGAGAGTGTGAACCCATTGCTCTCACAAAAGAATTCTAAGCTCTGAGTCCCTTGTCTTTTAGAGGAATCACTTTTAAGAGGTACTTTAGCTCCTGAAGGAGGCAGTTTCAGATTCAGTCTTGCTTGCTCAAGGTAAGCAATCTATATACGTACTGCCCTGTGTGATTGTTAGTCTCTCCTCTGCTGGGAAGGGCCCTCACATGCTTTCCTCAGCTTCATGAATTTCACTCCAGACATAGATTGGTTTCTGTGGTGCTTTGCTGGTTGTGAAATGTGTAAGTCCTTTGTTAAAAGCCTGCCTGGAGAAGGAAAGAATCCCGTGAAGCTGGCTGCTTGAGCTGTATCTTGCAGAGCAATGCTGAACTGGGCGATGCTGTGAACTTCTAGGCTCTAAACACATTAGTATAGCTCTGCTTAGCACCCAGCTAGTGGTGATTATCATGTGCTTTCTGTCATTTCCTCCTTCCACTTCCCATCTTTTTATTTTTAGATTTTTTTTTTAAACAAGATGTAGCTCTGGGTTAGGATGAACTTTTTGCAGAGTATTTCTGTAATGACTAGCACTGCAAAGCTCTGCTTCTGCACTAGAGCCCAAGAACAGCTGTAATTCAAATACATTATTACTATTACATATGACTGTATTATTTTGAACTCAAAAACATGTGTTGAGCACCTAGAGAAAGATGTGAGGGCAGTTCCTTTCCCAAGCAGCCAGGATACAACCAGTGAGAACCTTATTCAGACAACACCAAAACAGAGCAGGTGGGATAGAATGAGAGCAAAGAGAACATTAATAACTAACATGGTCTCAGGACATTGCTATTCTTCCTTACATTTGTATTTTGTTTCCCTTTGATTCCTTACAGTGGGGCCAAAAGCTACCACTTGTTTGTTGAAAAGGTAAAATTGTTCTCTGACAAGTGCTGGAGTGAAATCTATTTATTCCCCAAATCTAACTGAAGTAAATTGAGTGTCAGTCCTCAACTCAGAGAAGAACATTATTGCTTTTGTAAACCTTCATCAGCACAAGTATTCACATGGACATGTTTGTGTTCTGTACAGAAGTACTGAGCCATTCCTTTAGTCTCTGTTTCACCAGCATTTAGACTAGAACTGGAAGGGTATAATTGTATTTCCTCCAGAGGAAGACAAACACTTTATTAGCTTTACCTTTGAGCAGCTGTATTTCAAACCCTGTCCATCCAAACTCTCCCAGTAATACAAAACAGTGTCCCCACAAAACATGGTAATGGTGTCTGGTGAATGACACAGAAAGTGAAAGAACTAGATAAGGTGAGAAATGCAAGTATAATCAGTGCATTTTTTGCTTTCACTGGCAGTGAAAATACTCCTGAAAGACAATTGGGTTTTATTGTTATTTTCTTTCTAGTTTTGCTTTGCCTAGCATGAATCCTCACAGAGGGTCTTCCTGCTGCAATCAGTGGCAAAAAGTCTCATGCTCTTCAGCAGGAGCAATCCTTGAGTTTTCCATGTATCTTTCCCAGATTTACCCTAATAAGGCTCCTTAGGCTCACACCCTGACTGCCTGTGTGTCTGGGGCTCCCAATGCACATCCTGCTCCACAAGAATGGTCTGTGCCTACAGACAGGTGTGTCCCTATGTGTGTCCTGCCTTCTCCAGCTCAACACTTTGACATGTAGCAAGTGTCAGAGTCTGCTTAAACACATAGTAACACCTCTGGCTGAAGGTTATTTGCATTCTGTTGTTGATGTTAGCATGACGGATTTTTGTTGCAGCATCCATAACTCTGTAGAAATGTTCAATTATTCAATCTCAGTGAGCTAAGGCACTGCCCGTTAAATCAGCCAACACAATTGTGGGGCCATGAAAAGTCACAGCTAATTTGAAATTTTATTAGCTCTCGGCTGATCTTGTTTACTGCAGGAGCAGCCTCTCAAAACCAGCCCTTTGCTTCTGTACAAATCTCTAATCCTTGACACCTTGTTGGCGCTGCGTGGCGGTGGGTGAGGGACGCGGAAGCCAAACTGCGTGAGGCTTGAAAGAGCAATGAGACTGCTGTTGGATTTGTGAGCACTTTGCAACCAGCAAGTGCAGCAGCAGCTCAAGGAATGCAGAGACAGGAGCCCCGTTGCTGCTGGAAAGTAACCCCTTTGCAATATAGTAGTGGCTGTGAATGTGACAAGTAGGTTTTGTTCTGGTGAGGGAATATGTCATGTTCACCTAAGCTTAATTTAGAAGTAAGCTAGAAGAGCTGCCTCTCTGAATAAGCAGTGGTGTCCAACAGTTCCTATCAGTTAATGGGTGGTTGTGTGGCTTAGGATCTTAGCCTGTTCCTGGCAAAGGAGGCTTTCAGGGAAGCTAGAGAGTCTGGTCTGGAAGGCTTGCACATGAGGAAAACAATTACAAAGCCCCTTTGGTTACTCAATGCCTGCTGCTTCCCAAGTGTCTGGGAGGGAAGGAATGTGTCCTATTTAACCAGCCACCTGGCAGATGTGGTGCTTGTCACACCAACCTTGTTTCTGTCCTAATACACCTGGAACGGGACGAGTTTGTTGGCTTTTTTGAGAAGAAATCCTCCAGCCCACCTGAAGTTCTGGTGGGCAGGGTAAGCAAAATACAGCCCTGAGTCCTCCACACTGACCCCAGTAGCTCCAGATTTTTTAAATTTCTGGTTGTTTTGGGTGGCTGTATTTTTTTTTTTCCTGCTAAGCCAAGTTCATTTCCTTCACGTCTGTTCCTCTCTGAAGGTAATGAGACAGAGCTCACAAGATGACCTCCAGAGGTCCCATCCAGCCTTACTTATTCTATGATTACATGAGCCTTAGTGAAGGGTGCAAACCATTGATCACATTGTTCATCAGACATAACAATGTCTTGCCAATGGCTGCTTTTTCACGAAGGCAATGATTTGATTTACCCAATGGTAACTCTGACATAATAAAATGTATTTATTTCATAGCGAATTGTACAAAGGAGGTTTTTCAAAAGAGTTTTATTTTTAGCAGCAATGCCAAAATGACATATGTGAATATAGGATGCATAAAATGTCTCAAAGACGTAAAAACTCATATTACATGGAAATAACAAGGAATACAAGAGATGGCTTAAAATCTGGCTCAGTGACAGATCTCTGAATTAATTTGTTAATTGGAATGCATCCATGATTGAAGTTGTTTCTCAAGGGATCCCTTGGAACTGGTTGTTGTATCCAACCCAATTCAGCATGTTTAACATTGTCTTAGAATGTAGTTTAAATCTCTCCTGAAAAAAACTTCAGGTCACCTGAGGCTTCATATAGTGGTAAATAGTGTACCCAGAACATTTTGATACAGAGTGATTTGACTCACATTGCTACGAGGTCACAGTCAAACAAAACGTGTCTTAATGCAGGAAAATGCAAGATAATGCCCCTGGGAACAAAGACAGCATGTTATACCTACAGGTTGGGAGACTCTTGAGAAGCAACAACTCAGAACAGGATTTAGAGGTTACTGGAGGTAATTGTCTCAACATGAGTTCTCAGTGTAAGGCTGTTGCTAAAAGGCTGCTGTGAACCTTAGAAGTATAAAAATCCAAATGTTGGGAAGTGGTTTCTCTTCTGTACCAAATATTGCTACCACAGCCATGTGTCCAGTGTTGGTGCCCATGCAGAAGAAAAGATGTGAAATTACTGGAAAGAGATCAAAGGGTGGCACAAACACACACACAAAACTCCAGCAACTGGAAAATAAACCTTATGATGGGAAGTTTAATCTTCCTCAGCTGTTCAGAGAAAAGATTTTGAATGTATTGTTGTTCTGTGTGGAGGGACTTGCACTTGGGAAAGACACCTGAGCATGCAGGGCAGAAGAAAATACTGGTAACCTTGCAAACGAAGGCCAAACAAGTTCCAGTGATGGGATATAGGAGTTAGACAAATTCAGCCTTGAAATAAGATGCAGTTTCCTAGCAGTAATTAAGAATTTGAATAGCTTACTGGAGGAAGTAGGGCACTCACTGTAATCAGCTGTCTTTGATATATGAGATATCTTTCTAAAAGACAGGCTCTAATTCAGTTCTGGGGGAAAAAAAATGAACAGTCTGTGTACATAAGAGGTCAGACCAGCTGATCGTAGTAGCTTCTCTGACCTTAAAGCACATGAATTACTGTAATCCCTCTGCACAGAACTTCCAAACTTGCATGGAGATAACTCAGCAATACATTTTTTTTCTCTGGTCTGAAGTGCCTTGGTTGTATTATGACTATATGTAGAATAAGGGAATTGCCACTTTTTAAAACCAAGAGCTGTATAAAAATGGCCAGAACTGAGAACTCATTGTGCTGCTTATCTGTCCTCTGGGAGCTAATGGAGTTAGGAATGCACACGTGGTTCATGGGTCTCTGTGGCTTTGCTGCTGCAAAACTTAGGGTGCAGAGCCACTGATCCCATGTTCTCCTTCTTTTACCTCTCTCTGAAAATTTTGTCAAGAGTTTTAAGGAAATTTCACCTTCCTGCTTTAAAAAATTCCAAAGGTGTCTTGTATTATGACTTCATATTGTTTTGTGGGATCGTGCCTTGCTGTATTTTCCTTTGCTGCTGGTGCTGGCTTCCTACATTGTTATTTTGTCTTTGTGGACCATTAAAACTTGAGTTTTATTTTGCTATGATTTTATTTTTCATTAATCCATGCAGTTCCCTTGCTCTTCATTGGTAGGCAACTTCTTGCAAACACCACTTAATCCTGAGTCTTCTGATGGAGCCAGTGAGAGATGCCAGGGCATGGGAATTCATAGCTGTGTACAGTTTAATTATATCTCCTTACTACTTAGTGTAGGGCATCACTGGATCACTTGGGGAACATAAAATAAGAAAACACAAGAAAACAATATTCAAGTGGAAACATCAGTATTTATGATCTGGTTATCTCACTGTTCTGCATGTCATGGACAAAAATAGCCTTTATATTTTCGAAGCTAAAGAAAGTCTTTGCCCTGAGACTGCTGTTGACATTAGAGGGAACTGAGCAGTTAGACCCCATTTAAGCTCCTGAGGACCTTAATGACTTTAAGATGTCAGTGACAAGCCTCTCTGGTGTGATTACCCCCAACTCCCTCCATACAGACCTGAAATATGTAAGTTGAAAGACTTACCTGCAGATGTGTCCTCAGCATTTCCACCCTTAGAAAATATTGTCCTGTACATCTGTTCTTCAAACATTTATCTATTGTTTCCTGCAAAGACAACATTTCCTTGCTGTCTTGCAGCTTCAGGTCCCAAAACACATTTCTAATGCCTGGAATAAAGACAGAGTAATGAAGAGCTGTGGTACAGCTGGTTTGCCATCCTCTTAGCAGAGTGTCTGTAGCCTTAGAGAAACATTATTGATGTGTGGGAGAAAATGACAACATTTTATCTTGCTTGAAGCTGCAGTCAATATAGTAACAAGGCTGGTTTGTTGTTTCTTTTCTGTCTCTCTTTATTTCTTTCCTGTTGTGTGGCTATAGATAAGTATATCAAATCTATGCTGGTCTTTAGTCTGTGAACAGTCTCTCAAACTCCATCTCAGATTTGACCGTCCAGAATCCTCCTGGCCTGATCATCAGCAAGTCACTTTTTGAATGGGCAAATAAAATGTAATTAGTTCTTTTTCATTATCACTAGTCATCAGGAGAAAAGGCAGATTGGTAGGTTTTGTGCCCGAGCTGATAAATTTTTGTGGCAATTTTGCAAGGTGTTCTAAAGATGTAGAAGTATCAGAGCAGACAGAGGTAAGGATAATGGAGGGGATTTTCAAAAGCCCTTTTGCTAATCTAACTCTGCTCCCATTATCATTAATGGCAGGTGCAGAGCACTTGTGAAAATGACTCGTGTGTGTCTGTGTGTCTCCATGGAGCAGATACTCGTTGCACTTTGACTCACACATAGACTGGAAGCTCTGGGAACGTCAAGCAGGCTTTTTGTTCAGTTTTCTGTGTATGGGTAGCCACGTGAAATGATGTTGCCAGTGATGTTTTGTAGCACTAAAATCTTCCAAGAGCAGCACAGGTGTATCTCAACTGAATCTTGGTCTGTGACATGTAAGTTATTGTAAGTACTACAGAACAATAAAGATCAGATTCTTGCCCTATTTATATTACAGTAAATTTAAAGTAATGCCAAGAACATTAGTGAAAGGACTTCTAATTCATACTGGTGTAAATGGGATGAAACTGAAATTCACCATCTATTATAATGACAAACTGTCTTGTTTTAATTCACTATCCTGACAACCCCAAATCTCATCCCACTTCAGGAGAAACCTACCTTTCAGGACAGTTTTTCTCCCCAAGCACATTCATTTCTTGGCTCTATGCTGAAGTCGTTAGCAGGGAGTTAGCTGTAAAGGTGATTTCTCTGATATATAGAGCTCCCAGGAACTACACTGAGACCAGCTACTCATTTCACACAGGTCTTTGAACAGACATCACATGGTAACAATTTTCATTTGCTATCAAAGTGTCTTGCTTAAACTGATGAGTTGGAAGTGAAGGGCTCCATATCCCATTACCCCAGAACAAAAACATCCAGTTCCCTTATCTGATTTAAAGATCTATGCCTGCTACATGCTAACAACTTTTATTTCTAAATGTGATGCTTCATCAAACCCCTTCTGAGCTTTTTTTTTTCTTTTTTTCTTTTTTTTTTCTTTTTTTTATTTCCTGTCACTTCTTTTTACTATGATGTTTGCAATGAGCAGTGGCATCTCAAAATGAGCTGGGGAATCTGCTATGGCAGTGGGAGGGAAAGTAGCTCTGTCTGTGCATCTGATGACTTGACAGATATGCAAACCCTCATTTTACTAGAGTGTGCTTGGCAAGCTTTTCTTGTGTGTTCTTCCTAGAGAAGGCTCCAGGGAGAGCACTTAGTGGCCTTTCAGTATCTGAAAGGGGCCTAAAGGAAGGCTGGGGAGGGGCTTTTTGTGAGGGCTTGTAGTGAGAGGGCAAAGAGTAATGGATTAAAACTGGAAGAGGGGAGATTTAGGTTAGACATTAGGAAGAAATTCTTTCCTGTGAGGGTGGTGAGACACTGGAACAGGTTGCCCAGAGAAGCTGTGGCTGCCCCATCCCTGGCAGTGTTGAAGGGCAGGTTGGATGAAGCTTGGAGCAGCCTGGGCTGCTGGGAGGTATCCCTGCCCGTGCAGGGGGTTTGGAACTAGATGATCTTTAAGGTCCTTTCCAACACAAGCCTTTCAATTATTTCATGATTCTATGTGTGTCCACTGTTACTGTTGTTATTATTAATTTAGTGCTGTTGAAAGTACAAGATTTATACCCTGAGAGTTTGAGGTAATCTGTTAATTTGTGTCTGCGTGGAATAGATGTGACTGAGGTAAAAAATAGATGGAACCTTCCCAGCAACATCTCCCTTACTTCTTCATCTATGTAGCTCAAATCTTTCGTGGGTTGCATGCACAGATCTCTCTGAAGTCATGATAGATATCATGGCTTTCTTCCTGCTGAAACTGACCCTGATAGCTTTGGTATGATGCCATGTGCTTGTGATTTGTACAAGGAACAGGACCAGTGTACAGAAGTCGTTGGTTTATGGACAGAAAAAAACCCAATCAACCAACCTCTGGAAACTCCAGAGTTATCTGAGTGACAGAGATGTGAAATGACATATCCCAGAATTAACCTCAAACATTCTTGTTTTAGCTTCTAATCTCATGTGTATGTGTGTGTTTTCATGTACACATCTTAATGAATACTTGAAGTGCTTTACTGGGGTTTTAAGGGAACTATGCAGGTGTGAATTCACGTTTTCTGTGGTTTGCGTTAGAAAGTGCTCTTGCACTCTGAAATCTGCAGCACTCCATGTTATCATAGCTCTAAGATCTTCCTTATCCTTCTGCAGATGGCCTGGTGGATTGCATGGACCCAGATTGCTGCTTGCAGCCCCTGTGCCACGTCAATGCGCTGTGCCTGGGCTCCCCAGACCCCCTGGATATCATCCAGGAGACACAAGCCCCTGTCTCCCAGCAGAGCTTGCATTCGTTCTACGATCGGATCAAGTTCCTGATTGGCAAGGACAGCACCCATGTCATCCCAGGAGACAATCCCTTTGAAGGAGGGTAAGTCAATTTTGGGTTTGTTTCAGTAAGAGGTGAAGCGTGAGCGTCTTGGTCATGGTAAGACATGGAATTGCAGCAAGATTTAGAATATGGAAGCTGTCTAAGGAAAGTAGGCATGAGAAGAATTTTGTGGCTGGTGTAGTTCTGACTGTCTCCTCACGTGCAGTGTCCTGCCAGCCAGTGAGAAAAGATGTTTCTCTCCCAATGCACATGGACAGTTGCATTTTTCTGCCTTCTCTTATTTCGAGGAGTGAAAACCATCCATTCAGCAGGCCTCTCCCAGTTCAAGTGACTGTCATTTTCCAGAATTATCTAATAAACACCAGTGGCAGACCTTCTTCCATTGACAGAACCAAAAGAGAGGGAAATTAGAGTATTTCTCTAGGATGACTATTACAGGCCTCAAAACAACTGTAAAAATCTTGCAGTCTAGGGAGGGCAACTAGAGTGATATCCAGTGTAAAGAATCGATTTTAATATAGATTGGTTTTAATCCTGAGACTATCTTTATCACTATTATCAAGAAACAGGAACTAGCAAAGAAAACTCAAGCAGTTCACTTCTGGGACTACATCTCAGCCATTTGTAAGTGTCTGGCTGCCACGGGGGGTCATCTCTTTAAAATCCTGTGCTTATACATGTGCTTATACACCATAATACATATCCTGAGGTGTCAGATTCTTAGATCATTCAGTGTCTGCCCTGGGTGTTGTCTTTCAGAAGTGGTGACCTGAGCCAGGAGGTGGTTCTCAACACTTATGTTTGGACTCTGTGGAATTCCACCCAGTCGTTCATTGCTTACTTTCAGCTTTCCCACACACAGCACTGAATCTGTTGGCACTGAAAATATACAAGCCTCATGTTTGTGTGGGTATTTGTTTCAACATTTGCACTTCATTTGTCCTCTCAGGCCCTTCTGGGTCTGACCTAATGCTCTTCCAGAGAGAACATTGCCAGCATGCCATGGGTGCCACCTCCCATGCATTACCATCTCTGGTGGTCTACAGACATGAACTACTTAGAAGCACATCAGTGCCAGGGAGTTGGCCTGATGTGATAGTTTCCCTGATTTGTCTCACTGCCAGTCCCTTCAGAGTCCAAGAAAGCTGACAACAGTGAATCAGATTAAGGCCAAACACTCATTATGCTACAAACTATTGTACTTCATCAGCATTCTGAAGATATTGCACATTCTGGATACAGACCAGTCCAGACTCTGGACTAAATGTTAGCACAGTGAATTCTCTGCTGTCAGTTGTTGTGATTTGTTGCTGTAAAATCAGACTTTAGAATATAAAATAGGTTATACTCACAATTTCATTTTTCTGATATATTTAGGGTTGTAATTCCTCAGCTAAGCTTGCAGTCAGAAGCCTTTCCACAGAGTACTCTGGCATCAGAACCACCTGTATCCATTCTGATAGGTAGAGAGTGTTGCTGGACACATGTCTGTGTTGAATTAACTTTCCATAAAACTGAAGAAGTAGAGGAGTCTTCATACATGTGTGATAAAAAAAAATACACAGCAATTTGTCTTTAAAGGCTGCTTGCATGCAGCAGCACACATAGGTAGGTGGAAATAATGGGACTTTCTCTTTTATACAGTGAATTTGTTTCTGAGCATGCCAGGAGAGGACCAGCAGAGTGACTTTGTCACTTAGGGTCACATAAACTCCTACAGGAGTTCCATACCTATCATAGATGCGATGATAGATCTCTCCGTAGGAAGGAATTACTAACCATCTGGAGACATCCTCCTAAAGAAAGATTCAGAATTCTAAGGAACACCTGCTAGCAGAAGTGTTTATCTGGCATATAGATTACCTAGAGTGAGGGCATGCAAAGATTCAAATCAATAGGAAGGGTTTTAATGATTGCTTTTCATTAACTGCAGTAGAACTAATAAACGGGGCTTCTTGTTCCATTTAAGTTAACATGAAGAATTACACAGAGATAGTGATGATTTATGAGGCTGCCATTCTTAAAATACCAGCATAGGGGATGCATCACTAAATATGGTCTGCAGATATGTCACCTCAAGCTGTGATTGTATTGCAACTCTCAAGTGAAATAACTTGACTCATCACAAGAGTGGTTGCAAATAACAGTGAAGGACCTCAGCATTAAATACATTTTCCCCTGAGACAGCACCAGAGCACACAGGCCAAGCGTACCAGTCTCCTGGGTTGCTAGAAATGCCATTACTCTTTTCACAGTATCAGAGGATCACTCTGGTTGGAAAAGACCTTCAAGATCATTGAGTCCATCCGCTACCCTAACTCTGCCATGTCCACCACTAAACCCTGTCTGCTGGCACCACATCTGTCCTTTTAGATGTCTCCAGGGATGGTGGCTCAACCACCTCCTTGGACAGCCTGGATCATCAAATCCAGCTCCCACCCCAGATCCCTTTTGGGATCTTGAAAGACATTGTGTGTTCCTATTAGTTCTTAAAGATCCTATAAATCTAGATAAACTCAACCTTTGCACGTGTTTTTTGCTTACTTGGCTTCTCTTTGCAGTTTCAATTGTCTGTTTTCACTACCGAGAAAGATGAACCTTCACACAGCTGTCTCTTGCCACCCTGGAAATGGCAGTGGTTCCACAGTGGTCAGACAGCGACTAGTCCATGGAGGAGCATGGGCTGGGACTGTCTGGGACCCAATTAGTCTGGGCAAATGAGACTGACTGTGTTTGCATGTGTGGATGTTCTCTTTCTTCAGTAGCATCCTCACCGTTGCATCTCCTCCAGTTGCTTTTACAACAGACAGATAATAATATCCCTCTTATCCATGGAACTGCTTGGTGTCTCCATAAAGATCACAGCAACAGCTCCATCTCTCCTTCCAGCTCCTGGAATAACTTGCCCAACAGGAGGGAGGGCAGGAAATCTTTTTGTTCAAGTGGAGGGCTCCAGCATCCTGCCTTTGAACTTCTTTCTGTTGTTGCCACTGTCAATCGTTAAGTCATCTCCTTCTTGGTGTAGATCAGGACTGTAGATTGCTGGCCATGGGATATCCTACCTCTTTCTGTCCCAGTGCCATCATCCTCATTGGGCAGGATTGGAGCTGGTTCCATGCCATGTGCTGTGAGCAGTCTCCCATAAGCAGGCAAGACAGAGGTGACATGGACTTCGATGTCCTGCATACTTGATGTACTGACAAGACACCTGTGGCACAAGCATACTCACCATTCAGGTCAGGAAGCACAGCCTACTGCTTAGGGCTTTACCAGGTCATGGCTGGCTCATTATCTCCCCTGGGGGAACCACAGCACATTTGCATTCCTGCATGGCCTGTGCAGAAGTGGCAGCAGTGTGAAGATGACTGAATAGCTATGCAATATATTTCTTGGGCTTCAGAAGCACAGCTCAGCTACCCTTTAGAGAGAAGAGCAGTGCAGATCACCTAATGGATACAAATAAATGAATGCTTCATGACAGCTAGCCTTTGAGTGAATTTATTATTGAATTACACTCCAGCTTTTTAAGAACAAGCTGAGCTGACAAGCTCTCTCACCACTGCAGAAGAAAAAGGAAGACAATGATAAATTACACTGATGGATTAAGGTACAGGCCTTGTCTCTTTCAAAATACCAGCAATTATATATCATTCATGTTTGGGAAGAAGAAATAATCATTGCCCATATTGAAATGAGTGTTTATGATGATAAAGCAAGTAGCTAAATTAAATTCTGAATGCACAGAATGTCTTTTCACATCATTTTGATGAACAGATAACAAGTACTCTTCTGCTACTTGATCGCTCTTGTATTGATTTTGAAACCACTTAACTCTTGCTGTTTGCTTTGTATTTTTAAGCCATTCTTAGTTGTCCATCACCATAAGGAGGAACACAAGATGCAGTGGTGTCAGGTTGTTGACTTTCAAGTAGGATGCCTGATGTATTTGTTCTCTCTTGAGGGACAGTGTCACAAATTTGCAAGAACAGGCTAAAGTCCTGATCCACTGAGTCTTCTACGTTAAATGTTGGCATAAGATTAAAGTACCTCAGAAAACCATGTGCAGAACTGGAATTTTGGATAAAGAATATTTAAAAAAGAAATCAGGTGTTTTTTAAGTAGGTTTGTTTCATACCTCTTCATTTTTGGGATACGTTGTATATATCTACTTGCTGCCAATAGCATTAACCCATCCCAATTACATGGTCAGCTAGAAATGACCAACTGAGAGCAGGATGTGGTGTCAGCTGCAAGAGAATCCCATTATTGCCCTCAGGTCACTAGACTGAGTACAAAAAATTAGTAAGTTCCCATGGTTTAAATTTCTGGTCAGAATTAAATTTACATATTTCTTTTTCCATTACTGCATGACAAGGTGTCTGAAAACCTGTCACTCCACCTCCCTGTGTACCCCTGATGCCAGGATGTACAAGGCACCTTGCTGATCCAGCTGGGGAGATTACAAAAGCACAGTTAGATGCTAAGATAGATGGGCATGCTATAAATGCATGTGTGCACTATTTGACTATAAATAAATGGGTGTTTTTATATTGTCATACTTAAACCTCATTGATTCCAAGCCCCATCAAAACCAAAATTGTGAGTATTGATGAAGACCAAAGAACAACAAAGAGAGCAGTGGAGGATCACAATGGCTTTCAGAATATTTTGGTATTCCATTTGGCTCAGTTCTGAGTGATTTCAAAGAATATTATGATGATATCTTAGTATCCTTCAGGGAAGACATTCAAAGCCACCTTCTCTTTTCCTTTCACCCATTCCTTCCCACACCTGGAGACCTGCAGGTTCAGCCCAGCAGATCTTCCTGAGACTCCTTCACAGGGAAACCAAAGTGTTTTCTGTACTTTCTCCCTCAGGAAAAATGTGATTTTGGGACAGGAGTGTAAAAACCTTTTCCAGATAAAGACAAGTTAGAAGTCAGATGACTCAGACTCACCAGGTGTGGCTTTCTGATGATGATTTCTCTCGAGGTGCCTGGTCTAAACCTGTGGCTTTGGGCAGGCTCCAGCTGGATGTGGGGCTGTCAGGGAAATGCCATGGAGGTCATATGCACTTGCTGAACTTCAGGCACCTTGGAGGCTATGCAGGAGCTCGTGGAGCACAGCAGCTCCACAGCTTAAAAGAGCTTTGAAATATAAAGGCTTCACCTGTTTAAGACTGTGCCATAGTTATTAGACACCATCCAGTGTTCCTGAGAGTGAGCACCCATGGCACACCAGGGTACCTACATTGATGGGAACAAGGTCATATTTTCTGTATTTGAAACCAAATTAGCACAACACCTCTTCAAACCCTCTCCTTACTAGCACTACTGTCTTCCAAAGGCATCACTCTGCTTTTCTTGATTTCTGCTTAAATGAACTAGTTCTAAGCTATAAATCATAGGTTTTGAAATATGGGAGAATAATGAGGAATGTTCAGAGATGTAGTGGGTTTTATGTTGGTAATTATTCCTTTTAAGCACAGGAAAGCATACTTTTAAAACTTACCTTTCAGTGTACAGGGCATATATAGAAATATACACCTTTTCCAATGTTTGCCTTTCCTCTTTTGGTTTTAAATTATATAGTATGACATTATTTCAGCATAAAGTGATTTTGAGTTGAATATGGCATTATTTCCACATAATAAACTGATGCAATAGATGCAGTTTACTTGCATGTTATGGAATTAGTATCCACAGGAATGTATGAAAGCGAAGTTCTCATCCATTTTCATGATTCTTTCCATAACATAGATAGTGTAATCCTAATGTAATTATATTCCCCTTTCACAAGTAGAAGGAAGTTTGGTTTACAGGCAATACAGAAAGTGGGGTGCAGTTTTAAACAAATATTAAAAACCATTGGATATTTATGACCAAGCACAAACTCTTGAGTAGGATCTTCTCAGTGGGATTTGGGCAGGCTTCCAGGATCAGGCAAGGCAAGTGATATAAATGTTGCACCATGATGTCCCTGGGATTAGAAGGTCTCAGGTGATACCTGTGTACCTTGGAGCTCTTGGAGTGTGTAGAAAGCAAAACCTGAGCCTTCAAAACTCCCAAGCAGAAAACCAGAACTCCTAATGAGTTAAGTACCTCCTGGACTACACAGGTGCTGATGTGCACATTTGGTTTTAGGAGTCTAAACTAAGGTGTAGATCCTGATGCATCCTTTTGGACCTGGCACGTAGATATTAATATTTCTTCAATATTCAAGGTACATTCATCTGAAAAAAAAATCAGCCTAACATTGCTCGTTGATGGACTTGACTGGCATGATAACTATGAGCTGAGTCAGTATCTCCATTTGATATAATAACATCACTAGAAAAGCATAGCCCATTCAATAGGGAAATTTGATTATTTCATTACTGCGTAAGGCTTCTTCAAATTGAATACCAGCTTACTCTTGTAACTACTCTCATGTGGGACCCTAACACATTTATTCTGCAAAAAAAGCTGAGTCCAAATACTGGTTTAAACGTTTTCAGTATATCAGGTTGAGATTGTCCTTTACTTGTTAAATTGGTTAATACCTCCTACATAAAAAAAGCAGTTTTTAAATCCCAATCATAAAATCTTATATATTTTATTGAGCCTTTTTTTTTTTTTTTTCTTAATTCCTTTGGATCATTACAAAGCTGTCAAAAAGCTTCTATGTAGTTAAAGAACTTCCCCTGTGATCATCAAAAAGAAAACTCATTCTATAATTAACCTGGAAAGAATGTATTTTTCCTTCTGTCCTGTTTAATTTTCCTTTCATGGTGCCCCAAATTCGATGGAATGAATTGCTTGTATTTTGGGTCTTTTGCAGAGCTGAATACGTGGCCAGAGCTTACAAAATAAATACCAGACATAAAATACTATAATAGTGCAGTACAGAAGTGGTAAGTTCTGCAGACATTTTTTGTGAAGACTTGACGTGAATACATTATTCATCTCTGAAAGTTATTGCACCATAAAGTCTTTACCTCTCATAGTAATAATGGTTATTGGATCACTTCTGAAAAATTATGAAATAAGCATAATTCAGTATTAGGTGGAAATATTATCTTGCACCGTATGAGCTCCTGAACACTTGACTTGGATTTTGCAGACCTAAAAAAAGTAGGAGTGTGATTTTGTTCCTTTGAAGTCTCATGCAAAGCAAGAGAGTGTTTATTTGGTTGTACTGGAGTAAAGGAGAGAATCACCAACTTTTAAAGCATTACTTAGTTAACCACATTGTGAAGAAATGGATTTTTCACTGGACCTTTGTAGTAAAGCACAGCTCAACTTTCCTATGCATTGCATTCTTATAAAACTCTTTTCTAAAATGCTTTAACTTAAATAGTGTACTTGGAGACTGTTTTATAATTTAAGAGACCAGCATCAGTGTCTTTTCCTCTTTATTTAGTTCCCGAGCAGCCTTCCTGTATCCCTGATCCTCCCACCTTCCCATTATAGCTCAACTGAGAAATCTTGGGATGCAAAAATAGTGAATCAATGAGGCACAGAGACCCAAAATGTTTTGGATGGCATAAATGGCATCTCATTCCAACAGTGGCCAGATTGCTTGGCAGATCAGAGGAATATTGGGCTTTCATAAACAGAAAAAGGACACACATGGAGTAGGTGTATAAGGTTCAAATCTTGGGAGAAGTTTTCAGAGCAATAAGAGTCTGAGCCTTTCAGGAACAGAGCCAACAGAGAATTGTTTTGACACCAATGATCATATATTTGATCATGGGTTTCCTGGAAGTGGTCCTCAAACAATGCTACATTTTGCTACTCAACTGTCATGCAGTACAGGTGACATCTTTTCCTTTTAGAGGAGCTACAACGAGCAGTCACTAATATTGTAACAAAGATGATGCCAAAGGAGGCTTTTGAGAGCCACCGGTTTGGAAGTCTTTGCAGAGCAGAATGTGGAAAGCTGCCTGCAGAGCTTGAGAAACTGGGCAACAGCTGCTCACAAAACCAATCCTGCTCATGAATGCTAAAAACATCAGATGAAGAAGACACACTATTTTGAGGCTATGAGGTTAGATTCTAAGAAGACAACAAGAAGAAAAATATGCATCTAGAGCTATTATTGTAAATCTGATTATTAAGCACTTTCCTCTGTACTTCAAATACCAACTTCATTAGCCACGTTTGTAAGTGTTGCTTTTACCCCTGTCTTTCTTGAGACAATTGAAATGATTGCTTTCAGTGAAGCATTTAATTCAGTTGGCTTTACTGTGTGTTTTGTAGAATATCTAAGGATGTAGAAGCTTTCTCGCAAGAGGTTAACAGTTAAGCACCACAGCATATAAAGAATCATCAGTATCTCCTCACCCTTCAGTGATAGGACCTTGTAAATAGCTTCACTGAGTGGGTTAAACAACCAGAGCAGATATTGTTTCTTGCTGCAGACAACTTACAATTTACTTTCTTTTATTACCTCTGGTCAGAGCTCTTATACATTATTCTCTTCATCATCCATTCTTTTTCTCCTGGGTCCCCCCCTCCACCAGCTGCTCAGAAAGCTGAGTGGCAGGGTCTGTTGCAACCCATGTCTGTCAGGGCCACTTTAGCAAGTCCCTGTTAGGGACTTGGTCTCATGTCAGCACATTTAGTCCCTTTTCAGGTTGGCACTGGCATTCTGGTGCTTCCCTTATTGGAGAGCTCCTCTGCTAAGCCTAATTAATGATTTGTATCCCAGCTGCCCAACATGTGCCAAACCCTTTGAGAAGCTCACTTGTGCTGTCCATCATGGTGTGAGGGTCTTCCTGGGTGACTACTCTTTAATTTCCACTTTTTGTTCACATAAGCTTGCCTTTCTTGTTTAACAAGGAACCTTTTAGCAGGATCTTTTCCATTTTTGCTAACCTTAATTCTTTAATTCAGATGGCAGCCAAGATCAGTAGGTGGGTTTCCATTTTAAGGTTTTCCTGCAGATAAACTGAACTGAAGAAGCCAGACAAGGATTGACACGGTTCAAGGCATGACTACCAGGAGTTTTTTCTGCACATTTAAGAAGCAAGTGGGCAGGACTTTTTTTTTTTTTACAGGCAGCTTTTGAAGGAAATACTGCCACAAGCAATAAACTTGAAGGTCTGTATGTTCTGCTGTTTCTTGTCTTCTTTTGTCCTTCATCTGTCAGCTCAGGCATTTTCTCTGTGTCCATGTGTTTGATCATGATGCCCTTAGCTTTTTCTTGGCATTCTACCAGTTTGCCTGTCTGTCCTAGTACTAGTCTGCCCTGAGGTTGTTTAACATGAGACAAGTGCATTCAACCCAAAATGGACGAGGTACATTTTGCTGCATTCTGGGTTATTACCAAGCAAAAAGGGCAGAGCAGCTAAAGCCAGGAGACTGTGTTGGTAACAAATGACTGCATTTATAGGCACTTACCAGCAAGGTGCCTGAGCATCTCACAGAAGAAGTGCTATGAGAATGTAAAAATCCCTATGCAGAGGATTAGTAGATTACTACAATTATCCTTCTAATGTCTCTGTAAGGAGGGGCTGTGCCTTGATTGTTACTTCACAGGTGGAGTACAAAGACACATACAGACCAGCTGATATGACCAGTGTCACACAGAAAGTGTGTAGCAGAGGAAGTAATAGAACTGAGATGACCTAATTTCATTAACAACTCTACTCCCAATGAGTAGTAACTTTCTAGATCTTTGCTCTGTGGTGCTCTGTTGAAGTTTCAGCCAGAGCAGAAGGATAAATCCCATATATATGAATATATATATGCCAATGAAATATGAAATTGGTAAGTTCAAAGAGATGAAGAGTGTCAAATTAAAATATTTATTATTAATAACTTGGCTGAAGGTGTCTAAGCAGTCATGATAACCATCTCCACACATCTGAAATGTTTAAAGAAGGCATCATGAGTTATGGTAGAAATATTTTGAGGAGCTGCAGAAATTCATTAGGATGAAATTTCCCATCGTGCCTATCTTCAGTCAAGGAAGGAATATACATTTCTTGCAGCAAAAGAAGTTTAGGATACATGGAATTTTCTTTTCCCAATGAAAAATGTTTAGCAGCAGCAGTATATTTTTCTATTTCCAGGTACCAAGCACAGTGTCAGCAGAAAACATCTATTAATAGGAATTATTGGAAGAACCAATGTCTGAGTTATGAGACATTGCATCAGAGTCCAAAGTAAAATCTTTAATGTACTCCCATAATGTTAAATGGCTCTTGGGGAATTTGCTTTTCTGGTTTCTTTTCTAAAACTGTTTTTGTTTGGTTGGATTTTGTTGACAGCCTGTCAAACTTTATTTGTATCTGAGCAATGGAAAAGTAAAGGCATCAGTGCACTCCTGTCTGATTTGCCCCTCTGGCCTAGGTCCCAACAGGAAGACTGAAATGCATTTTCTAGGGAAAAAAGAATGACTTCCTAAAGCCATGGTGTAGAATTGTCTTATACACCATCTGATATTCTAGGTAGCATTTTTTGCTCATTCAGGGAGGTTTTTATGGACAAATTCTTTATTAAAAAAAGAAAAATAAAAAGGAAAAGTCTAATTAAAGAAGAAGGAAAAAAGTAGACTGCTGTTCACTGTAAAACAAGAATCATTACAGCCTGGTGAAAAAGTAATGAAACAAACAAACAAACAAAAAATCCAGAAAACAGAGGCAATAGGTGGAATGCCTTAATAATTCAGTGGGCAGATAAGGCTCCAGCTACAAGAAATTCAATTTTGTTCAACTGCAGAAAACACTCTGAACTGGCAGGCCTAGACTGATGGAATACATCTATTCTACTAACATGAAAGATAATTTTATGTAAATATATTGGGAGACCTTCTTAGCAGAGCTGAGTGTCTTAGCAGTACCACTTAACTTGTTTGTAGGGTAATTGCATTTAGACCAAGGTCTTCTGAAGGAAATGGCTGATGGAATTAGTATTAACCAGGTTCCTGGGGAGCTTGGAGTGTTGAGGGTAGTCGATCTTGCCTCCAGAAAGGACATATCAACACTAGAGAAGCCAGCTGCTTCCAAGGCACTGTATTAACTGTTTTTCCCAAGTGGGGCAAGTTTTGTCACCCAGGGAAGAAGAAGATTTGAGACTCTAATTAGACAGAGTCATCTTTGGTTTCCCTCCAGCTTCTATCCCTCCAGCTTTTAAATGAATTCAGATTTGTGTGTGTTGCTCCAGTTCCTTTTGTTGTTGTTGTTTTTCTTTTTCACTGGGGTTTGGGAAAGATGTCCCCTTTGTGGGAACATCTTTTCTTATATTATAAATAATAAAGCTATTGTCCTCGGGAGGATGGTGGATGCAGCTGGTCTTGCTGACGAGTTGCTTCTCTGAGAAGAGATGCCAACATCATCCCAGTTAGTCAGCACGTAGATGTGCTAATGGAGTGCAGTGCTGTGAAGTGTTGTCTACAATGGAAACTTAGTCTCCTCGTGGAAAGTAGGAGTTCAAATGCATTTGTTACAGCTGCCAGGGCAAGAAGAAGCTTTGTACATGTTGTGCTGGTGCACATTATTGAAGAAATAGTTGTCAGTGACATGTAATGGACCAGATGCTTGCTGATATAAAGCACATCCCCCCATTAACATGGGGTGAGGATCCAGGCCAATGTGCTTGCAGTGTTACATCAAAGTTTGCAACTGCTTGAACATATGTTTTGTGTATGACAGCCTGAGACACACCTGCAGTGTTGTATTTTTTCCCTTTGTTTGCTTTTAACTCTTGGAATAAAGAAACAACAGGAGGAAGTGTACTTTCTAGATTCACAGATGTGCATGACTTTATCTCTCAAGTATTTAAAAACATTAATAGTACCAGGGTTGGCTTGAATATGTTATCAGAAATTCAGAATACTGCATTCCTCATGCTCAGGTCTTAGTCTTCAAGCAAAAGTCTGTAGTGATTCCTTGCCTTTCACAAAATGTGCAGCCGTTTGATGAACAGATGAGAAAAGACAGTTTCAAACCCTTCCCCAGGATTCTGTAAAGGGTGGAAAAGGAGATGGGGCAGCGTGAATGGGATCGTGGAAAAATCTGGGAAGAGGGGTATAGCTACTGCCCTTATCTCAGACATGTGCTTAGACATACTCAGTGCCAAAATGGCACTACACTTGGTGACCTGTTGACTTTAGTGGGACTATTCCAAGCATTGACATTTTTCCAAGTGTATTCCATGGCATTGTGATACTTTGAGTTACACTTTGCCTGCTTGTTAGGGAGTGATGCCCCTATTACTGTTTTGGAGTATTATTTTGAACTCATTGTGTATGGGAAGCTGAGTTAGACCCTTCGATGGGAGAAGCAATAAAAATATTAATAATATCACCTCTGAGCTGAGTCCAAGTCTTTTCCTACATGATCCCTAACAAGTCAGTGATGATATATTAGAGGAAACTTGGTGACAGAAAAATTAATTCCTTTATCTCATTTTCCTGTGGCCTGTTCCAAAATTGTATGTGAATCCAGTCACATTTTAGAGTGCCAACACATTCTGGTGACACTTTGAGAATTTTCATTAATATTGGAGCTCTTCGTTTACATCAGTAGGAGTTTAGTTTAAGAGTCCCTGACAAATTGCCTGCTTTCTGTACTATGGAATATACAAACAGTGAAACTCTTCTTAAAGAGAAATTATACTTTATCTCCTTGTGTTATACAGTATCAGCTTTTTTTGGGTGGACTGTAAGAAAATAGCTTGATTTTTCCCTGATGATCTGTGTTAATGAAATTACCTTTACTAAATGTTGCAGATATCAGTTTTCCTCAGTGGACCAGTAAAACAACACTTCCCAGTTGCAGTGAGCAGATAGCAAGCACAGCTGGCGTGATTTACTCTAGCTGAGATCTGGTCCTGCACCTGTAGAAACACTGGCTTTCAATCTCTGCTCTCCAGCAGGACATCAGTTAGGAAAATCACTCACTGGGCCACGTTAGCACTCTGACACCACAATTTGCTATTGCTGCTCAGAAAAATACTTACCTTCAGCCAAAAATTGGGTTCAGACACTCTTACAGACATGTGATGCTTTGTCTTTATAGGAAGCAGCTAAGGTAGAGCTGTGGTAATGACTTAGAGGTCTGGAAACAGGCTTTGGAATGGGAACCTAGAAAATCTGTCTTTGGCTTTACTGCAGACTTTCTGACTGACCTTGGAAAACTGAAAATCACTCTGTGCTTTATTTCCTCTCTCTGTAAAATTCCTATCTAGTGGTATTAATCAATGTTTGTAAAGATCCTTGAAATCCTTACATAAAAGAGTACATTACAGAGCATAGAGTATTTGGGATAGATGTGGCCTTTAAAATAGTGCAGTCTACCAAATTTGGAAAGAAAAAGCCTGTCCTGTTAGCGTGCTCAGTTTTCTAAGCAGTTTGTAGGGGAGCTATCTGAACCTAGCAAATTATCTGTCATGTTTTTCCCAAGTGTGGGAGAAATGAGCTGCCAGGCCTTGGTCAGGGTGCTTCTGTGGCTTTTGTGCCTTCACTATGTCTGTGCAGTGCTGGGCAGGTTTCTGTTCTCTTTGATTCTGAAAATGTGCTTTGTCCTTAATTAGGGTGATATTTTCAAGACATTGTGAAGCTTAGTTATAGAAAATTTCAATGTGATATGGTGAACCCTACAGAAGTTCACAGTTAAGGAAGTTTAAGCTGCAGTGGTTGCTTTTGAGGAGTAGGATAAAGGAAAACCTCCGTTTTGGTATCAAACGTTCTTACACAACTCCTGAGGAAGTCTTCAAGAGCACCTTCTTAACCACAAGACATTTGGCATGGCCCTCAGCTTTACAGGATTTTCTAACCTGTAGGAATTCCCAGACATGGAAGTAGAGGAAAAACTTCAGTTTGTCAAAAGAATTAAAATTTCTTACCATTTATCTCCCTGCAGACATGCGTGTGTGATTCGAGGCCAGGTGATGACAGCAGATGGGACCCCTCTAGTTGGAGTGAACATCAGCTTTGTCAACAATCCTCTCTTTGGATACACAATCAGCAGACAAGATGGCAGGTAGGACATCTTTATAGGAGTTACAGTGTTCAAGCAATGATAAGATTATTACCCTCAACACTAAGGAGAAACTCCTTCCAAGAGCATTTTTATTGTTGATGGATTTTGAAGGTGTTGATCCATTATTGTTAGTTGTTCAGTTCTTATTATTTATTATTATTATTTACTTTGTGTTATCACCTAGCATCTTTATCCAACAAATGAGCAATGCAGTGACCATGCACATAAAGAAAAGATGCCTCCTGCTCTGTTCTTGCTAATACATGTTGAAATTATTAGGGACAAGTCATTAAGATTACAGTTGTGTTAGAGGCAAGTGCTTAAAATCTGAGCAATCACACTCAAAACAAAAGCATTGCAATCTGGGAAAGTGTTTCATCTTATCTTTTGTCTGTCAGTGCTAATTGGCTCCCTTTCTTTTAAGAACAAAAATGAAACATAAGGGGTTCCAGCTGCACATGTTCTGTGTATTGACTACTAACCACGAGCACTTGGGAGAGGATTTCTAGATTTAGCACCACTCCAATCCAGGACTTTCGTTAAAGGCTTGTCTTGGCCAGAGAAGCTGATAGAATGGTAATGAAGGAGAGAAACATGTGCCAGCAACATGTGCTTAAGGCCACCTTGTTCATGCTCAGGGGAGTTTGCACCTCCTGTAACACTGGTGGTAACTAGGAGGCTTTCCAAGTGATGCTCCATCTCTTGGATGACATGAAAATAAAATTCAGATAATAAAGAGGCATCTCAGGAACAGTAGTGGTCTCCTGTGGGAAAGGATGCCTGTGGAGCTGGTGCCTTTGCATTGCCCATAGCTTAGACATCACTGCAAAAAGAAGTCTTGCACATTTATGCTGTGAATAACTCTGTCAAGCTTACAGAACCTACTGGTGTGAAAGTGAAATGCAAACTGCATTCTTCGGATCACATAGCTGTGTACAGACCAGCACAAAATCTGTGTCTGTGAGAACAGATAAATATGCCTGCAAAATTCCTGGACAAGAGTGCTTCTATAACCTTTTTCTCATCTGTTTCCTTCTCATCCATACAGTGCCTAACTACCATGTGTAATCTTTCATTTAGATTACAAGTACTTTGAGGAAGGGACCATCCTTTTGTAGGCGACTGTGCTGTACCTAGCACAGAGGGGCTTTATCTTAAACTGCACCTCTAGGCAGCAAACATCCCAGTAAGCTAAACAGGGATAGAGCACAGAAGTGAGAGCTGCTATCCCTGCTCCAGACCTTTGTAATATTTGATTAACTATTTCTTTCAAATTCCTGGGTGGTGAAAGGCAACTTCTCCTGTGCTATAAATCTCCTTTTGCTGGTATTTCAAGCCAGGGAATTTTCCTTTCACACCATGTCCTTCCCAACCTCCAACTGAGCAGGGGACCCAGGGCAGAAAGCAATGCAGCTGGAGCATCAGTATGCTCCACCAATCTTCAGTGGGCTGCTTGTTCCTTGGGGCCCTCTGCCAGCCTCCAGAAGTTAAATTAGTTTCAAGGAGCTCAGTGCTGCTGATTCAGCCCCTGACAGACCCTCAGCTCCTAATGATAAAAATGACAGAGATCAGCTGTCTCAGAGCAGGGAATCTGTGACCAAGTGGGATTCATCCTGCAGCTGGGATTTCTGTCAGCAGCTCCTGGTGGTCAGTCTAACCCCAGACACATGGTGTCAGCTCTTCTGATATCACTTTCTTCCCCTCAAATCAATCTGCTGCTGCAGAAACCCTGTGCTGGTCTGGTGCACAACTGACATTTAACAAATTCTCCAGTTGCAGTGCTGAGTCTCTTGAATCATAAAAATACCTTCCAAAATTGGCCAAGAAATACATGCAGATATTTGCTTAAATGAACAGGGCAAATAGGTAATAAATG
This sequence comes from Apus apus, assembly GCF_020740795.1. Classification (NCBI taxonomy): domain Eukaryota; kingdom Metazoa; phylum Chordata; class Aves; order Apodiformes; family Apodidae; genus Apus; species Apus apus. The sequence continues at coordinate 4,137,654 of NC_067282.1, read as the reverse complement.
GAGACATGAAAACCCTTATCTTAAAGAAGACTGAAATCCAGCAACTACCTCACTGGTGAGGTCTTCTAAAAATTACCTGGAAGTACTTAAGAGCATTCAGACTAAAACTGTCAGGGCCGAAAATTATGTCAGACATTCCTTATTTCTAATCCTGGTCTCACTGCT